>NC_065446.1:27807183-28144632 GCF_917563875.1 Diabrotica virgifera virgifera | reverse complement strand
CTGCTTTTTATATAAAAGCAGACTAAAAATCTAAAAATTAAAGGAATAACGCAAAAAACATAAAAAATCGCCGATATAACTTAATTAACCTATGAAATGCCAATAGTGTCAAAATTTCATAACAGTGGAGTAAACTTGCCCGAGGTTGGACCAGTTACAAACAAACATTACGGCGCGGTAAATTTGAATTACTTCTCCTGGTTTCAAAAAAATACCTAAACAACTATAAAATTTCAAAACATTTAAACTTTGTTTTAATTGTGTGCTTTGTTGTATAGTAATTTCAAGCCGATCAAAATTTCACCAATATTGCAAAAAAATAATTACTAAATTTACTAGACAGTTGGCACTGAGCGAATCGTGTAACATATATTATGTATAAATTAAAAAAAAGTATTTTTTAAAAGAGAATATTTGTACAGGGTGTCCCATAATGAATTGGACATTAGCTAATGGGTGATAGAAGACACCAAAATATTAAGATTTAACCAAAAAAGCTTAAATAAAATATGGCTCCTTAAGGAGTTACAGGGTGTTTTATTTAAAAAATATTTTTGCTCAGTATTTTAAAACTATTCGACGTATCCTTTTCATACTTGGCAGACAGTGTAGGTATTTATTATACACCCTATGAAATTATGATAAATAAACGTTTCTGGCTACTATCAGTGGCGTACGACAGGGGACAGCGAATGGTTGATCCTTCCCAAATTCTACGCCACTGGCGGAATTGCCATTTTAGCGCAATTTTTTGATTCTCCAATACTCTTTGTGTAAATAAAGTACTTTTTTCACTTGTAACCATAAAGTCATTAGTTTTCGAGATATTTGAAGTTAAACGTGTAACGGCACAGTTATTTTAATTAATGTATTGTGCCTGTGCCGTTTAATTTTAAACTTAAAATATCTCGAAAGCTAATGATTTTATCGTTAAAACTGAAGAGTATATTATTATTTGTTCCTAACCATAAAATCATTAGTTCTCGAAATATTTGATTATTAAATTAAAAATTAAGCGGCACAATAGGTACATTAATTAAAATAACTGTGCCGTTACATGTTTAACTTCAAATGTCTCGAAAACTAATGACTTTATCGTTACAAGTGAAGAGTACGTTATTTACATAGAGGGTATTGAAGAATCGAAAAATTGCGCTAAAACGGCAATTCCGCCAGTGACGTAGAATTTGCGAATGGTCAACCATCGCCTGTCGTACGCTACTGATAGTAGCCAGAAACGTTTATTTATCATAATTTCATAAGGTGTATAATACCTACACTTTCTGCCAAGTTTGAAAAGGATACGTCGAATAGTTTTAAAATACCAAGCAAAATTTAATTCAAGGCCATGGGTACATAATTAGCAAATATTTTACGGCTATCCCTACTTTTTCTGTCTTTACACGGCAAATTATGTGTAGTAAAATTCACACTGGTATGGATATGTAAACATTACTAGAATGTCATTCTACTTGACAATGTCATCATTACATTAACTTTAAAGAGATGGCTTTTGAATGTTCTTGGATATCTGTTATTTGTATAATTGCAAATTATTAATTCAGTTAATACATACATGTGATAATTTTTTCACTAACTATGTATCCAGTGATTGTAATAATTTATATGTACAACAAAAACTAATACTCAATCGAGAAAAGAGGAAAAGTATTAAAGTGATTTTTTAATAATATACTGTTACTATGGAACGCTTACAATTATTTTGAACATCTTTAACAACAAAATACTTGGATCACAGAATATAATCCTGATGTATTATCTGCTTGGATCTTCCATAAATAACAAACAATAAATAACTTTTTATTAAGTTCTCGTCTTAAATCAATTATTTATCAAATACATTATCAATATTATTTAACCAACAACTCAAAATATTCCCGGTGCCATGTCAAATATTTAAAATATTTAAAACTGTCACTGTCTTGTCATCATAAATATTCTATTTGACTCAGTGCGTTGTATGACAAAAGATATAGTCCAGAAAGCCACTGCGCATCCGCTAGGAAAAATATTCTAATTCGGATTTTTTGCACAATCTTACTCAAAAAAAACCCCTTTTAACAAATTTGCATGTTGCCAGGACCAAAAGTTGGTCAAAAATTTTTTAAACCTTTTTTTTTTTGTTTTTTTCCTAAAATTATTTTTTTTGCATGGAACAAAATTTTTTTAGGTTTTTTGGATCATTCCAAACAGAAAAGGTCTTTAGTGACTTTTTTCTAAAGTTGATAGTTTTTGACATATAAGCGATTAAAAATTGAAAAATTGCGAAATCGGCCATTTTTAACCCTCAAAAACTATGTGAAAAACTAAAAATTTGAATGTTGCCAAGGTAGGTAGATATTCTTTAAACATCGATTGATGAAATCCCGAAGAGTTTTTTTCCAATACAATATTCAAAACTCCTTTGTTTTTTAATTGCTAATCAAGCGTGCGCGGCACTATTTTCCACCGTTGCATGTGTATACAGTATGGTGCAAATGAAAGAATAAATTCGTTATTTCGTAAACCGGCGACTTTAAGGAAAAATCCCTAAACAGGTCGATTTTTATTTTTAAGTTATGATATCGTGACATATATGGTATACTAGTGACGTCATCCATCTGGGCGTGATGACGTAATCGATGATTTTTTTAAATGAGAATAGGGGTCGTGTGCTAGCTCATTTGAAAGGTTCTTCAATTCTCTATTCAGTAATATAAACATTTACATAATTCTTTATACAGGGTGTCAAATAATTTAATTTTTTTGTCAATTTGCAAAATGATTTAATTTAATAAAAATTTTTTGGACACCGTGCATAAATTATGTACACCTGGTTCCAAAAAAAACTGATACGACTCTTGAAGCGTATTTTGTAGAAAATTGAGCAGTGTATTTTGAAGGATAAATACTTAATATTTACATACTGTCAATGTCACTGCCAAATCTTAAAATTTGTCAGATAGCTTATTCTGTTCCACGGTTATTAGACTTTATTATTAATCTTTATTATTAATACTTTCTCCGCAACTGAGAGTATCTTATCAACTGTATTGTTTTTAAACAATAGATGATAAAATAAAAATATTGACAGTTCAAAAATGTGAACATTATTGCATTGTGTGTGGCCTAAGTTTGGGCTGAAAACTGAAATGTATTACATTTTTACAAAATTTTGGAATATGTTTAATTACGTAGACCAATTTTAACAGTTGTTTTCAATACAGATTTCAATCCTATACAAATAGTTTCTAATGTCTTTTGATGTCAAATAATTAGGGAAGCTGGAATTTAACAGTTTAGAATTTTACATTGAGTTAATGCAAAATTGTGACGCATGTCAAAATTCTCAATGTATTTTAATTGTATTCATTTTCTTCGAATCCTGAGAAAACTAATAAATATTTTTGAAAAATTTAAACTCAGAATGAAAGACTACATTATTACCGAGGGCTGAAAGTCCCTGAAAACTTCTATAATATTTATTTTAATAAGTTACAGGGCTGAATTGAATATTAATTTGTTTTGTTGTATAATCCACGTTTACAATAATTATGTGATCTATTTGATGTAAAAACTATCATTTAGATAGTTAATATAAAAGTTTAGATAGATTTAAAATAATATAAACATTTAGACCTTAATAATTAGTACAATTTATGAATTAACATAATATGCAATCAGTTGTTTGTTGTTTGTTTATATTATTATTTGTATGTCATACTAAATATAATGTCAGATCAATCAAATACACTGCTCAACATGATCAAATCTTACTAAGAGTCGTATCAGTTTTTTTAGGAACCGGCTGTACATATTTAGATTACTGAATAGAGAATTGAAGAACCTTTCAAGTGAGCCAGTACACGACCCGTATTCTCATTTAAATAAATCATTTATTACGTCATCACGCCCAGATGGATGACGTCACTAGTATACTATATATGCCACAATATCATAACTTAAAAATAAGAACCAACCTGTTTTGAGATTTTTTCTTAAAGTCACCGGTTTACGAAATAACGAATTTGTTCCTTTCATTTGCACCATACTGTATACACATGCAACGGTGGAAAATAGTGTCGCGCACGCTTGATTGGCAATTAAAAAACAAAGGGGTTTTTGATATTGTATTGCAAAAAACTCTTCGGGATTTCATCAATCGATGTTTAAAGAATATCTACCTACCTTGGCAACATTCAAATTTTCAGTTTTTCACATAGTTTTTGAGGGTTAAAAATGGCCGATTTCGCAATTTTTCAATTTTAAATCGCTTATATGTCAAAAACTATCAACTTTAGAGAAAAGTCACTAAAGACCTTTTCTGTTTGGAATGATCCAAAAAATCTAAAAAAAATTGTTCCATTTAAAAAAAATAATTTTAGAAAAAAACAAAAAAAAAACGTTTAAAAAATTTTTGACCAACTTTTGGTCCTGGCAACATGCAAATTTGTAAAAAGGGGTCCTTTTTGAGTAAGATTGTGCAAAAAATCCGAATTAGAATATTTTTCCTAGCGGATGCGCAGTGGCTTTCTGGACTAATAGCGAATGTTCGATTTGGAAAATATCACCACGGAAATGGTGTCCATTTTTTTCGAATCCTGACAAAACTAATAAACGTTTTTAAAAAATTTAAACGCAGATTGAAAGACTAAATAATTATCGAGGGCCGAAAGTCCCTTAGAATAAATAAAAAGTTTCTTTTGAATGAGATATTTGAAATTAAAAATCACACTACATTTTCTCTTAGTTTTTCATCCCTGTAACTTATTAAAATACACATTATAGAAGGTTTGAGGGACTTTCTGCCCTCGGCAATAACGAAGTCTTTCATTCTGCGTTTAAATTTTTTTCAAAAATACTTATTAGTTTTCTCAGGATTCGAAAAAAATGAATCCCCATTTGAATAGCATTGCAGCCGAAAATACGTACTATCCCCTTAAGCGATTTTGGTTAAATCGTAATATTTTGATGTCTTATATTACCCATTAGCTAATGTCCAATTAATTATGGTATACTGATGTAATAATTTCTACTCACCTTTCTTCGCATTCAGATTCCTCGTGTCTGACCAAAGAATTTCTCGGAAATTGCTTGTTACAAAATTGGCATTCGGCCGGAAGCTCCGATACGGCATTTTCAACTGCCAAATTTCTAGTGGCTGTAGTTTTACTTATTTCGACTCTACAGCTTGGACAAGTAGCTGTTTCGTCTCGGAGCCTGGCATCGGCCAAGACATGAGTAAAGCATCCGGCACACATTAAGTGACCATTGCTGCACTATAATTCGCGCGAGCACCAAAAAAGAAAAAAAAAACAATTTAGTAAAATGATCATATGCTGTTCTTATTAAAGAATTTCAGTTAAAATATCAACTGGCAATGATAATCCTGGAAGTGGAACTAGGAAGGTTAAACAAGACATCAAACAGTGCATCAAATTGTTACCTTTAGAGGATCTCATCAGCTCCAAATAACCTAAAAATACGGACTGCAAATTTGCTGTTTAATACATAAATAAAACATAATTTCTATGAACACCATTATCGTCACCAATACAGATTACTGAATTTGTCAAACTTCAATTTAGGTTTCAATACCTTATCAAATGTTTCCTTGAATAAATTTTACCAGATGTCTTCAAATGTATGATAAACATTTATAGCAAAATTAACATAATTTCAGTAACTAGTAAAATTAAGACACCTGACAAAATCATTTGCAATCTACAGTTACAGCTATTATCTATCTAGCTGTATTCATTGTTAGTTTCATCTTCCACTTCCCCTCTATTACCAACCATCAGTATAAATTTTGATAAAAGAGACTATTATTTTTAATGAAATTAATATTTTGATTCATGATAAACCTCACAATGTATTGTAATTTTTACAATAATGAGATGATACATAGAGCTACACAGTACTATCAGTAAAATATGAATAGAATTAATTGGCCAAATGGGCACCTATTACTGATTATTTGACTTTTATGGCATGTATACTTAATCCATGCTTTTATTACTATATGCACTTTCCAACTTAGCGAAATAACAGACAAACCACTCTGTGCTACTCTGTGGATCCACAAAGTGGCTTAAACAGGCGATTTTGTAGCCCCAATGATTTTGTAATGGACGCCACAGTGGCGATGATCGGCGACAGAGGCTGACGGCTGTGACTGGCCACTGTCGCTCGTCTGGAAGGGTACATTAGTTTACATAAGAATTTATGGCTAATCATCGGAAGCTGCTTTGTGGATCCACAGAGTAGCGCTACAGAGAAATTCGTCTGTTTTTGCCCTTAGGAAAACATAATAATGTAAACAATACAGTTAAAGCCTATATATTTTGAAAGTTTTTGCAATTGGCAACATTGCAAAAATTTCCAAAGTGCTAAAAATTGTCGCAGTGGAAACTTGTGTTTTAATTAGACGTTAAACACTTACCAATCCTGTCCATATCCTGGAATTAACAAAAACGATCAATATACAGTACAGAAAAATTCAGTTAAAAATTGAATTTTCTACTTTACCTCTTGTTTTGTTTATTTTTATGTGACTACTGAAGATACTATTGAGTTAAAATTTGTGTAGGAACAAAATGACTAATTTTTTTCAAAACTGTATATGAGAAGCAAAAATACTTTTGAATTACGAAAATAAAAACAGTAGGTCATCAAAGAATCTCTTATGACTTTATATGTAAGATTCATACTATTATATTACATGCCTTCAAAAGTACTTCATTTGAATTATTAGTTAATATATATGTAGGTACTGGTCTGATTACACCACTGTTACCCATGTTTTATTAAAATACCTACCCATCTGTGTAAAATATCTGTAATTGATGGTATTTAGATGTGATATTTGTAAATGAAGTCAAAGCAGGTAGGTATTCTTTGCCTTTGCTGAAAAGTAGTGTGGGTGCACCTACCTCATGAAAATTTGCAGGAAAACAACCATTACTAGCATCAATGTTTTAAAGGAATTGGGTATTGGGAAATGAAATACTAAAGCTAATAGTAAAGTAAGGACTACGCAAAATAAATCAAATCAATTTATTGAAATTCAGATATTACTTATAAAACAGCAAAGCTTAATAATACAAATGTATTGTCTAATTACATAGTTATGAAAATGATACTTGGTGCACAACAAGAACAAAAGTTTTTTATACCAAAATCAGATATTTTGTGATATTAAATTAAAAAATTAAATAAAGCAAATTAAGAAACTATGTCTGCCCATTAATACACTAGATTTCCTGATCTATTTTGGATTCAAAACTTTTGCAACAAAAAGATGCAAACCAAACATCATTTTGATAATTTTTGACCGCCTTAAATACATTGTAACATAGATTAGGGTAATTACATTTATTTTAAGAAGATAATAGTAAACAACTAAATAAATAAAAATTATATCTGAGACATTTTAAGTCTTATTATGATGATCAAAATTTATTAAATTTTAATAGCAATGTAAACATGTATCTTTTTCAACAAGGCATTGTTTTGAGCTTGAAAATTGAAGAAATTATTCCTAGCTAAATGTTTTTAGAATTATCGATATAGCTACTCGACTCCTAACTGCAATACCTTAGAATATTATATTTTTAAAATTGTTCTGAAGCCATTTCTTTGTGGCATTTATGTAATTTACTATTCTAATTGGGAAATAAGCCACAATTTAACTTGAAAAATGATTTTATTGACGTTTCGACTTCCACTTCAAAGGTCGTTATCCAAGTAGGAATTTATGGATTCGCAGTAGGCCGGGTTTAAAATTTAAATTTCAGTTGACCATCTTAAAAAACGTGAACCATCAATCTGTATGACTGTGCAAAATTTCAAATCTGTATTTATTTTGATAACCGAAATATACAAGTGTCTTCATCTTAAATGCAACACACTGTATGACTGCAAACAATTTTACTTCTATTAATTTTTCTTGTAGATATTATCAAAACTTACCCACCAATGCACT
This sequence comes from Diabrotica virgifera virgifera, assembly GCF_917563875.1. NCBI lineage: Eukaryota > Metazoa > Arthropoda > Insecta > Coleoptera > Chrysomelidae > Diabrotica > Diabrotica virgifera. The sequence continues at coordinate 28,136,645 of NC_065446.1, read as the reverse complement.
TAGTCCAGTCTTTTAATATAGTCCTGTCGCCAGTGGGGGTACAACGGCCTCCTTAATTCAGATGGACTGACCCAAGTTTTTTTGTGTATTTTGACCCGCAGAACACGAATTTTTTGGGTAACAGTCGATCCTGATGTCGATAAGATTGTTATAAACAAAGAACTTGAGGAATCACATAACAGCGATTTTTCGCAAAACAAAACATTTTTTTGTATTTTTTGGGTCATTCTAAGCAAAAAATGGTTGTACAAGTTTTTTGGTAGGATGCATAGTTTTCGACATAAACGCGGTTGAACTTTCAAAAAATCCCGAATCCTTTGAACCCGAATAACTTTTGATTGAAAAATAAAATAGCAATTCTGCTTACTACATTTGAAAGTTCAAGTCAAATTCTATCGGTTGTGATTATTTTCATTGCTAAAAATTAATGTTTTTATTGTTAAACAAAGCTATAAACACATAGTGATTGAATGTTTTCAATGCATTTCTCATTTGAAATCGAACGAGTAGGCGCGCATACAAGATTACGTACATTAAAACGCATGCATTGGGCACGGGAAACACTATATTATGTGTTTATAGCTTTGTTTAACAAATAAAAACTGAATTTTTAGCAATGCAAATAATCAAAACCGATAGAATTTAACTTGCACTTTCAAATGCTGTAAGCAGAATTTCTATTTTATTTTTTAATCAAAAGTTATTCGGGTTCAAAAATTGCACTTTTTCGATTTTTTGAAAGTTCAACCGCGTTTATCTCGAAAACTATGTATCCTACGAAAAAACTTGTAAGACCAGTTTTTTGCTGAGAATCACCCAAAAAATACAAAAAAATGTTCCGTTTTGCGAAAAATCGCTGTTATGTAATTCCTCAAATTCTTTGTTTATAACAATCTTATCGACATCCGGGTCAACTGTTACCCAAATAATTCGTGTTCTACCGGTCAAAATACATAAAAAAAACTTGGGTAAGTCCATCTGAATTAAGGAGGCCGTTGTACCCCCCCCCCCTGGTGAAAGGACTAATATAGGTATATGCTTCCTATCATGAGCATTTTTCAGTGCGTCACAAATGATAGAAAAAAAGGTAAGTCCGTAATAATATACATTTCAGTGACATGACATTTTAGTTAAATCTGACAGTTGTCACATTTTATTTGCAATTTGGCATAAAATCAAATCAATTGTGTTTATTGCATTTATAAAATGATATTTCCTTTGATTTGTATAGTCTTATAAATTGTACAGATTATATTCGTAGATATATTATATAATTCATAAAGATTTTTTTTCTATTATAGAGGCATATATTGACAACTAGAATAAATGTTATAAATGTCACCGACGAAATGTAATCACCGACGTGCGGTTTTTTCTGTCACATGCAATTTAATGCGTTAGAAAGTAATCAAAAAACTGTGACGCACTGAAAGATCCTCATGAGAAAAAGCATACACATTAAACGTTGAGAATCGCTTGATTCTTGGTGTGACAAAAAATCTATCACTGATGTTGTCGAACGCATAGGCAAGCTGAAATGGAATTTAGCAGGTCACATAGTGAGTCTAAAATACTCAAGATGTACCAGAAAACTATTTAACTGGCGCCCAAGAGAAGATAAACGCAGCAGAGGCTGACCACCAACACACTGGATGGACAGCATTAAACGGATGTCCAAGAAATGGCAAGAAGACACATCGAACCGTGGAAAAAGGCGAAAAATAGGAGACCTGTGTCCAGCAGTGGACAGAAGAGGTTGCACGATAATGACACATTAAACAGCTAATAAAATCCACAATAAATCACAGAAAAACAACAACAAAGATGTGTAAAAATAAAGGAAAGATGACACAATCTTACAAAATCAAGAATTACAGTTAACAAAAGCAAAACTAAATGTTGACAAAGAAAAAGTGAAGGCAAATTACCTTCTGGATAAAACTTTAAAACTTTGCATTAGCTATGTAAGGGAAACCATTAAGAACATCTGTTAAAAACATTGATCAAGGGCAAGCAAAAGAAGTAGAAGCAGACCTCAAACAAGATGGACAGATGACATCAAGCGAATGGCTGGCCACAAATGGATGCAAAAAAAACAGCAAACAGATATGAATGGACCCATCCGAGGATGGATGGGATAGCTGTTGACAGAGGTGTAACCAGGATGATCATAAGGAGGGGGGTTACAACCACTGGATGGTCTCTGGGGGTATGGAATAGTAATGGTGTTAAGCGTATAGAGCTCAAAGTATATCCAAATGGGGAGGGAGTCATAACCCCCCCTGGTTACACCTATGGCTGTTGATGATAATGATTAAAAACATCTAGAGTTACAAGATATCATTTGGGAAAAATGGGAATTGACAGAAACAAATGAGAATGATAAAAATTCCTTTCATAGTTATCTTCTTCCCAGTTATGATATAATGAGTTAATAATAAAGCTGATAAATGAAGATGACTTTTGAAAATATCAATAATAACACATTCACGGTCACGACTGCACATGAAGTCACTTACTCCATAAGAATACGTGTATACATGTGAAGCGTATCCGTGAATGTATTAATATTGCAATATACAGTGTGTTCCAACGAAAAGTTGACCCCGCCCCCAGAAACTCAAAAACCAAGAGTTTCTTCACAATTTAAAAAAGCATGTCAATTTGTATTGAAAGGGGGACGAATTTTCATGCAAAATTCATGCCCTAAAATGTAACCCCCCACTGCCCCTCATCAATCCCCAGTGTTTTTAAATAGCAAGTGTAGTCGAGTGGCACATCATTTGAAAGGTAATTTTTTTCTCTACACGACCCTCTATTTTTTTTTAATTTGCGGAATAACTTTAAAGATAATTTTGGATTTAACTAATTTATAATAAATTTGTAAAGTCCAAAATTATCTTCAAACTTATTACGTAAATTAAAAAAATAGAGTGTTGTGTAGAGAAAAAAAATTACCTTTCAAATGATGTGCCACTCGACCACACTTCTTGCTATTTAAAAAAAAACTGGGGGTTGATGTGGGGTAGTAGGGGGTTGCATTCGAGGGCATGAATTTTGCATGAAAATTCGTGCCCCTCCCAATAAAAATTGATGTTTTTTTTTTTATTTTGAAGAAGCTCTTGGTTTCTGAGTTTTTGGGGGGTCAAATTTTCACTGGAACAGTAACTTAACACTTAAATAATCAATAATATTTTTTAAGCCTTTTTTTTCTGAAATATGGCTTTCAAAATTATAAATGTGAATTTGCAAATACATCCATACTAAAACTCATTTTCATCAACTAATCCTAGATGTAAAAAAAGAGTACAAGGTCATTCATAATATTTGAATAAGCTCTTGACCTCAAAATCAAAATAACACTAGGTATTTTTATGTAAACATAATTTAGAAATAATATAATCATAGCAAATACTAATTTGAAGAAAGAATACTTTTACTCTTTACCAGAAGTCAAATAGGTAAACCTGTTAGGAATTTATTTTCTTTAGCTATTTTTATTTAATTTTTTACTAGGTAATGTTTTATAAATTAGACTTAAAATGTCCCTAATATAATTTTTGTCCAAATTTCAAATTATTTAGAAAATATCTAGGTATCTTTTCTGTTCTAAAATTTCTATATTTACAATTAAACCGTAGTACAAATAATTATGAACTATATTTTTTCTAACATGAAATTTTTATAACTACGCAAAATCATAAAATAGAAAATCACTGGTACAGTACAGAACAAAGACCTCTGTCATGCAATGCTAGGAAATACATAACAAAAGGACTCTGCTCTGAGTCAATTTTTCCACAGGCGAGTTTAATCAATACCTCTACTCGCCTGCAGAAATCTGCTGCAACGTAAAAGAGAACAAAGAAAAACGTAAATGTTTAGCATATTATGTAACGCTTGTTAACAAAATGGGTTCATTTCTATTTGGATAATGATAAAAATATAAACTTACCTGATAAACAGCAGCTCTTGGCAAATCTAAACAAACTGCGCAGCATAAAATTCCGCCCAGCCTTTCTTCTAACTTGTATTTTTTGTCATCTGGTAGTTTACTACTAATTTTACGTTTTTTTATGTCTGGTTCTAGGAATTCTTCCTGTTTTACATCCTCAACAATTTGCGAAGTAGTCTCGCTACTCGATGATGTTGGCTGAGTTTCAGACATGTCGATAGGATTAATATCCTCGTTGATAGCTAATTCAATCATTACCCAAACACAAAACAGCTGAGAGGAACACTCTACTTCCACACAAAACCAGAAAACAGCTGACGTGACGTTTCTTATTTGACACGAACCCTAGCGTGTTTCCCTCGCCCCACCTGAACCAAGTATCCGTCAAGGCCACGCCTTCATCCATCCTTTGTTTTTATAAATAGGGATGTTGCCAAATGCAGATATTTCTTGAATTCAAAGAAATTATTTTTATTCAGTGGCGTTCATTTTAACAATTAAAACAAAGTTGCTGATATAATGGATCAAATTAGTAGTCTTAAGTGAAAATGTATTTTTACCTTCTATTATTGATTTTAGTATTTTAGTATATTAATACAAAACTGGTCGCGATATATATGTCAAAGGTAAGCTGTTTTTTTTATATTAATAGGTATTCTTCTAAACATTCACATTTCGAATGGCCCAAGCACTTATGTTCTTTTCTTGCTAGCTAATTTACAGTCCAGATTTCAACACTAGATAACAGATGTACTGGCCATTATTTTTGTATTTCCATGTTAATTTGTATTCCAAATTGATGTTCTGTTTTTAAAATTGTATTAATAAGCGTTGAATCACGTGTAGCGTGAACCAAGCAACAAAGGATATTGAGAAACATGGGATAACAAAAATAGAGGAAATGAAAAACCTAACAATAAGGTTCAAAGATAAGAAGGATATATAAAGAAGAAATAAACGTTCTTATCATGCCATTGAATATTTTATAAAAATATTCTGCAAAAGAATATTTTTAAAGCATCATTTTATAAATTAAATAGAAGGAAAATTTCTCCCCTAATAAGGTCCAAAATTAAAGAAAAACATTGTTGAAACATAAAAATATATTAGCTGACATGAAACTTAAACCACAGATAGTTAGTTAGGAATATTAAGGGCACTTAATGAATATATTGAACGCCATGCGAGTTGTATTTAACTCGCGCCTTGTTTGGCCCAGGCGCTCAGGCTCAGCGAGTTAAATATAATTTACATTAACATTGGAGCCTTCACGTGGAGCCTGACGACACAAAAAAAAATTTAGTGTGGCGGTTAATGTGTTAATTAAGTTATATCGGCGATTTTTTGTGTTCTGTGCGTTATTCCTTTAATTTTTAGATTTTTAGTCTGCGTTTATATAAAAAAAGGAATGTGTGTGTACTTTGTACGCACGTAAGAAGTTATACTTCTATTATATGATTTCAACGAAATTAATATACTTTAAACAGTTTATTTATATTTTATTTAAATATTAAACTAATTTTAATACTTACTACTTCTCAAAATTTTTTATTAAAACAGTGCCAAAAATTAAAATAAAAGAATAAAACACACACAAACAAACACATTGAAAAATGCCACAAATGATTTCTGAACAATGTAGGAAAAAATTTTAACTAAATACGTATTTTCTGAAAAAAAAAATATATAATAAACTTACAATCATAAAATGTATAAAAAAAAAATAAAAGTTTCCATTGGGGTTCGAACCCGCTTATCAGCGCAGTTAGTATTGAAATTCATTCACCTTAAACTTTTACCCACGGAGACCATGTGTCATCATGTGCGAAGATCAACTAACTAAACGGATTAAACTTTTGACGGTTCTGAATTTAACCAAATTAAATAATAAATTAATAAATTATGGTTTTGCTGGTTTTCGATTCAGAGGGTTGCACACGCGCTAGACAGGCTGTTTCTACCATTTCAGGCGTCCTCAGTAGCTTTTGTTAGCGTGCACACCTCTGAATCGTAAAATAGCTCCACCATAATTTTAAAGGGAATCTGAAAAATAATTCAAATGTCCCATTAGACGCGATACAGCGACATCTCATAACAAATTGAAGAGTCTCAGATGCAGAATCCACCAATTTAATAAAAATTAAAATGGTAAATAGTGATTTAAACCTGAGACTTTTCGCGTTAAAAGTTCTTACTGGTACATCCTTAATCTGCGACTTTTTCATTTAATAAGACAGCAGACGACGAATATAGAAAACGAAAGGGAAACGATCACATTCCGCCTTCATCCGTCTAGGAAAAGGACGGAATGAAGGCGGAATGTGATCGTTTCCCTTTCGTTTTCTATATTCGTCGTCTGCTGTCTTATTAAATGAAAAAAGTCGCAGATTAAGGATGTACCAGTAAGAACTTTCAACGCGAAAAGTCTCAGGTTTAAATCACTATTTACCATTTTAATTTTTATTAAATTGGTGGATTCTGCATCTGAGACTCTTCAATTTGTTATGAGATGTCGCTGTATCGCGTCTAATGGGAAATTTGAATTATTTTTCAGATTTTCTTTAAAATGATGGTGGAGCTATTTTACGATTCAGAGGTGTGCACGCTAACAAAAGCTACTGAGGACGCCTGAAATTGTAGAAACAGCCTGTCTAGCGGGTGTGCAACCCTCTGAATCGAAAACAAGCAAAACCATCATTTATTATTTTATTTCCTTTACTCGGTTTGAGTACTGAAAGTTCCTCTGCTGTCCTTTTCCTAGACGGATGAAGGCGGAATGTGATCGTTTCCCTTTCGTTTTCTATATTCGTCGTCTGCTGTCTTATTAAATGAAAAAGTCACAGATTAAGGATGTACCAGTAAGAACTTTCAACGCGAAAAGTCTCAGGTTTAAATCACTACTTACCATTTTAATTTTTATTAAATTGGTGGATTCTGCATCTGAGACTCTTCAATTTGTTAACCAAATTATTTTGAATTGAAAGAAATATTAGAATACAACAAAACATAGAGTAAGAAAACAATATATTAGGTGAATATTGATAGAAATTTTGATGGTAATCAAATTATGTAAATCAAAGCATTACATACTATTTTAGTAGGTTCTTTTTAAATTTTCCAAATAGGTAGGTCCTACCTATGAAATTTTTTATTAGGATACTGAAACATTTACAGTTATTACGTACCTGTCTCTTTTAAAACTATTTATCACTACAATATTATAAACTTGCATTTTTCTCTGCCAACACAACAATAAAAACTAATATATTGAACAATTCACCCAATCAGATCCCGTATAACGTTTATACCATACTGTCTGTGTGCGCATGCGCGCAGAATTATGAAATTTTACTCTAAATCGCGCCTAAAGAAGTATAACTTCAAAAACAGTTGATTGTAGAACTCTTTAGCGACGTATTATGGCCTGTTTTTAAACCAAGAGGAGTAATTCAAATTTACCGCGCCGTAAATACTTGTTTGTAATTGGTCCAACCTCAGGCAAGTTTACTCCCATATATATATAATATCACATGGATTAGGCCAGGTCCGAAAAATAGCGTAACGCGGAGCAGTTCGGGTCGGTGGTCTATCTATCTCTCTCTACCGGCGCTTATAGCTTTCTCTCTCTAGCATATGATGGCCGCCGCCTCTGTGTCTGCGTCGTTCTATTACTCCCATCTCTTGGTAGATACGCTCACACTCGCACGACAGACAAAGATAGCTAGACCACTGTACTTGATATTGGCGTTACACCCCGATGCATTGAGTGGGATATACCTAACCTGGTCTATGGTTAACATGTCTCTGTTTACTCCACTATTATCAAATTTTGACACTAATGACATTTATGAAATTTTGACACTACTGGCATTGCATAGGCTAATTAAGTTATATTGGTGTATTTTTGTATTTTCTGCGTTATTCTATGCGTGACCTATAATCATAGTTAGCTTCCAGCGGATATTAGGCTGTTTTATTATAATTTACAAAATTTTGTAGGTACCTAGTATGGCACCTAGGTAGGTACCTAGTATGTAGGTAGGCACCTGTATGGATTGAAGCGTTGAGATTCAAAAAATATGAGGAAATATTAACGAGAACCCAAAGAAAACCCCTCCTGAATAGTCCTGAAGGTAGTAAGTGCATACCGGACTACATCGACGATAGCCCTACAGGTGATTGCGGGTACGCTCCCCATTCACCTCCTAGCAAAAGAACGTAAGATCATATACGAAAATGATACCGGCCATCTAATAGGGGTGAAAGCCGAGGTAAGGGAACAAATGCTAAACGAGTGGCAACAAGAAAGGGAGGAACAGATAGAAAAAGCACAATGGACGAAAACACTAATCCCAAATGTGAAAGAGTGGTACCAATGTAGGTTTAAAAGAACAAAGTACTTCTTTACTCAATTCCTGACCGGGCATGGCTCATTCAGGTCTTACACATATCGCATAAGGAAAACTGAAGATGACTTGAAGATGTATAGAATGTGGAGTGCGTGACGACGCAGATCATTGTGTATTCCATTGCAACGTTTTCCACGATAAACAACAAGACATGAGAACAAAACTAGGTGAGACAACACCAGAGACTATAATGAATGTAGCCATGCAAAGCAAAGAAAATTTCAACGTGATAGTAGACATAATAACAGAGATAATAAAAAAAGGAAACGAGAGAGAGAACGAGACAAGATGGGAGATGAGAGAGTGACAGAAAACATTATTAAGGATATTTCATCCCTTATTTTACCTATACATATTTTATCTATACAATTTTATCTATACACTGTTTTATGAATACTTATTTTATATTATTTAGTTGTGTACACTTATGATTCCTTTTATTTCAACTTTTTTCATATACTTTCCTTCTGTACACAGTAGGTACTCAATGTTTTATTTCTAGAAGAAATAAAAGAATAACTATTCCTCACAGTCGGCTCCACCGACATGGAGTAGAGATATATACACCTCCAGAATTTAAACTGACATATATTTGCAGAATAGGTACTTATAAAAAATATATCAGTTTTTATATTTATTATGTACCCTGGATGCCTAGATGCATGAATAGCACTGACTCTGGTCCAGAAAAAAAACAAAATATTTGTTCAACTTCTGGCAACATGGCAAGTGCTTTCCTCCCTTTCTCTTCTATTTATGACAACATTTCTGTTCCCAGATGATCAAATTAAACGAATATGCGTCGTAGTCGTCGGCTCTAGTCGTATTTTAGATTTTGAGTTGGAGTTTATGATAAGAATCCCAGGGCTACACCTACAGGGTCATGCTGCTGCTGCTCTAGAGTTTGATGTAATATTTTGTTTAGCCACAATTATTACCACAGATTTGTGATTAAAAATAAGGAGCAAAACACCCAAACAAATTCGTGTGTTTGAGTGGGTGTTGACCTAGATAGATATACCTACTTTAAATTAGAAAAGATTAGATTAGCATTAATAAGTGAATGAATTGAAAAAAAGAAAAGTATTTTTTACAAAGCCATATGTTCAAAATTAATAAATATCACTACGAAAAAAAAGATCCCGTTGTTCAAAAAAATTTTTGCTTTTTGCAAAAATTTTTTTTTGTAGGGGAGCAAAGTATGCTAAATGTGCAGTCACTCGAGCGCGTTGGTGACCTATTGGGTTGTTTTGTGATTATTAGGTCCTAAAACTAAAAAAAAAAATTAAGTAAAATTTTCCATTTTAGTGAGGACTTCCCATTTTTTAATTTAATTTTCCATTTCCAACAATCGTTTTTTCCGATTATAGCGCCATCTATCCATAATTCGAAAAAATGTTTCGAATAAAAGTTGCTTATTTTTATGCAAAGAATCTAAATCTGTAATAAAAAAGGGGGCTCCCATTTAAGATTTTAAAGTAACCCCCCACCCCACCTCCTTAGGGGATCGTGTTTGGTACCATTCGATAGATTTTTCAAAAAATATTGAATTTTTGAAGTGTATTTTGCAGTTTTTCGACCAGATGTTTATTTTGTGAAATATCGCGGGATTTGTATTTAAAATTTTAAATTTACCCCCACCTCTATCCGTAGGGCGTCATGTTTGGTATCTTTCGATAGATTTTTGAAAAATATTGAACACGAAGTTTTTAGTTCTTCGATCTGACGTTCATTTCGCCAAATATTTGCTTTTTCTTTGTGAAATTTTTTGACTCCTCCATTCCCCATTTCCGTACGCCCCGCTCAAATCGTCAGATTTTTTAAATATACACTCTTTTTCATGTACTTAACTTACCTTGTCTTAATCTGACAATTTCGAGTATTTTTAAGGATAGATTTTTTTTCGGGCCCCCCTGAACAAACTCCCCTGTGTTAAGAGCCAATATATGGTAGAGGTATACATCTGCAGGGCACCACGTTTCTCCCCATATGATAATCTGACGCGCTCGAGTAACTGCAAAAATCCCCGCTTGGGCTCCCCTACAATTAGAATTAATAAGTGATTAGAAAATTATATAATATGTAATAATTTATAATACCTATGTACCTATATTATACATTTTTTATAATATATAAAAGAAATTAAATATACAGAAATTACATTGAAAACTAATAAAATATTATGTTGAAAGCAGTGGCGGTAGACATTTGCCTTGCGGGGGGACTTGCCTTGGGGGAGGAACTTCCAATGAAACACCAACCAAAAGACATCTTCCATCCACTGCTGGACATAGGTCTCTCCCATTTTTCGTCACTCTCCATCCATGGTTCTGTGCGTCTTGTTGCCATTTCTTGGAGATTCGTTTAATGTCATCCATCCAGCGTGTTGGTGGTCGTCCTCTGCTGCTTCTTATTCGACAAATTCCAAATCAAATATTTCAACGTACCTAACCTAAATAACCAAAAAAATGAAGCACTTTTCGGTGAAAAATCATCACAACTTTTTTAAAGTGTTAAAAAAGTTTTATTTTTGTTTTTTTTTTAAATAAGTTTCAAGTATCAAAATTAAGCAAGTAAAGCTTAAAATATTGTTGAATCTTTTTTTTTGGCAAAATAATCTTGAAAGTTTATGAAAATCTTGAAAAAACTTGTAAGTACCTACATATATTATTTATATGATCTGTAAGTTTCATCGGTTCACAGTGCTTTTATATTTCAAAACATTGGCATTTAAAGTAAAACAAATTTTTTGAAATTTTGAAAAAAAAAGTCTTTTTTCAAAATAACTTAAAAATTATTAGTGGTACCAAAAATCTTAGAGAGTAAAAAAATGTAGGTTTTGCTTTTTTGAATATTTCAGATTTTCGCTTTTTTTTGGAAGATAAAAATTGGTTAAGATATGACTGTTCAAAATTTGCATACCCTGGGTGGAGAATTTTTTCATTTATTAAAAATTAATAAATGAAAATAGTTTCTATCCTTGTGCGATTGGTACTCACCGGAGTACGACTTAGCTAAGTAACAAGACATTTACTCAACACACACACACACTACCCATTACACTAGGTACCTGATTGGAAAAATCCACTGAACCATGCCAATGGCCATTAGTTGTTGTTGAGGCATTAAGCCAAATAAAAAAATTGCATACACTCGTGATTAGTTGATTACAAAAAACGTGATTAGTTGAAAAACAACAAAAATAATGCTTTTTTAAACATTAAAACAATCTATGATGAGTTTTCCATGAAAAGTGCTTCATTTTTTGATTATTTCACGTTGAAATATTCGATTTCGAATTTGACGAATAAGAACCTACTTTTCATTAGCTACAACTGTGCTTCTACTGGGTCTACAGACTGCACACATACACCATTTTTTCAATTTATTAAAAGCTATATTTTTGATAAGAATATATTTCCGATAAAATACTTTTTGAGTTATTTGCGAAAAACCGTCTAAAAACGTGTTATTTTTTGTTGAAAAATAAAGATATGCACTTGCAAATAACTCGAAATGTATTGACTTGATGAAAAAACTCTATTGAACAAAAGTTGCTTAGAATTAGTCAGTTTATCCACTTCCGAACGTATTTTGACGGTATATTTTTTCACCCCCGAGAAGGGGTGGACTCAACCGTAGAGAAAAAACACACAATGGCACAATATCACTTTTTTCTTTGATATGTTAGCTATGCTTATACCAAATATCATGTCAAATGGCTCTTGTTTTAAATCCAAAGGTTCTTTAAAATCCGGACGTTTTGCAATATTTTACCGTGAGTGAATCGACTATACGGCTCATCGGTGGGTAGAAATCAGTGGCGGCTCGTGATTTTTACAATAGGGGAGGCTATACCTAACTGTAAAATATCTAGACAAATTTGCATTAGCAATAAAATGCGCCAAAAAATGTAATTCAAGGCCCCATTTTTTGACCATTTTTTATTTACATTTCATAATATCATCCTAATTCATAATTTCATGATATCATATCATTTTAAAAATAGTTAGCCTAATTGTAAAAGTTTAATACCAAAGTTTGTGTCGTTTAGTTGTTAACAATTCCATCTATTTGTAAATAGATACATATGCATATCAAAATAAATACAGATTTGAAGTTTTGCAATCCATACATAATGAAGCTTCAATTTTTTTAAGATACTCAACTGAATTTTTTTAAAAAATGAATAACCATTTTCAATCTGGTGGGATATGTTATATGCCATTAGAGTGAAAACTTAGTCTTTTGAATTTTTTTAATTCTAAACGCGGCCTACTGCGAATTCAAAAACACGATAAATTACCGATATTTTGCTTTGAGTTAGAGATATCGGTAAAAGTTATTTGAGCAAGTTGTTCCAAATATTATTATAACCCCACATACCAAATTTCATAACAAAATTGGCACTTTTAGATTTTTCATTATTTTTAGTCAGGACCCTAAAATTCGTTGTCCCGAGACGCACGCCACCACGCAACGGAGCCGAGAAGGTACTCTGCCTCCCTTGGTATATCTCCGGGCAGCGTGTGATGATGGCACCGTAGATGCCACCTGTTAGAAACGCCTGCTGCGCTGCACGGAACATTAGCAACGGAGACTGCTGGGCTTCTCGGCTCCGTGCTTGCATCTCGGGATAACCCAGGGTCCTGCCTACAATAATATGTAATAAAACTGAGACGCGATCATGCGTTCTAATGCTAATGCTCCGTACGTATGGATAATTAGTGATAATATGGAATTTACACGTTGTATAATAGTGAGAGTAATTGTTGTTTTCGCGATTCATGATAAACAAAACAGTGTAGAGTGTATAACAAATTTATGGGGAGGCTGAGCCTCCCTTGCCTCCTCTGACGAGCCGCCACTGGTAGAAATTAAAAAAAAAAACGTACCATACCAAAATAATTACCAGCTTCTAAGCCAAATTTGCTTGCAAAATTGATTACCAAATTGAGGGAATGATTAGAACAGGGAATATAAAAATGCCTTTGAAGATAACTGCTGAATTTGTCTTGAAGTCGGTTGTATTTTCCTGATATTTGACAGAAGTCAAAGCAAAAAACTGAGTTTGATTGGAAATAATAAATTAACCATTCATTTTTTTTGTCTCAATTAGCCCTATTTGATTTTTTAACATTTTTTTTAATTACTGCTTAAATAATTCAATATTCCCATATAGCACACAACGTCCAATGTACGTCCATATAACGTACATTTAAAGTCCAAACGTCCATGGACCAAAACTGGACGTACTATGTACGTACATTACGGGACGTCCATTGGACGTTGGATTTCAACGTACATTGGACATCCATTTGTGGTCCATGGATATTTTACACAAAACGCGACTATTATATTAAGTCCCAATACAAACTAAATGAGAATCTTCTTGACAACGTTGTCGCTCTTCGCGCTATCGGTCGTGAAAGTTAGTATTAGGCAGGTACTTTTAGGGAATTATCGCTGTTAATTGTTGTGGAATACTGAAGAATAGTTTATTTATGATAATTCACAGAATGGCAAACGCGCTTGTAATATACAACAACGGTACTGACTCTAAAAATAGTTTGGAACAGAAACAGAACAGAGATTAAACCTCTTTTAATGTGCATGCTTCCTAGGGCGTCATTATCTGAATCTCGTTTTTATGAAAATACATCCTGTGATATATTTGTGTTTTCTGTTTATCGTGCAAGTGCAGTCGTGCATTAATGAAGTTCCTATAATAAAGTATATATTATAATGAAGTTATAGTAAAGAGAAATAAAAAGGTCTTTTGTGTAATATTTTTAAGTATAAGTTTAGTATTATAAGGAACTATTTCCTATAAAGGCTTTTTGCTATGTATTCACAAAATTATAGATACTAGATTTCTTTCTGAAAAGTGCCCTACAAATGTCCATAAGACGTACATTGAATGTACATAAGGTGTACACTGAAAGCTTCAATACAACGTACAATGTACGTTTGTAGCAGACGTTCTATGGACGTCCAATTTTGTGAACTCTGGACATTCGTTGGACGTCCATCGGATGTCCATTGTACCTTAGCGGGACGTCCATTGGACGTTCCAATGTACACAGATGTACGTCCATTGGATGTCCATAAAACGTACTTGTGCTATCTGGGTTAATGAATGCATTTGTGTGGGATGCGGGCCCTATCAAGTGCCCGGGCCCTAGGCAGCCGCCTAGTCCGCCTAATGGTTAATTCGGCACTGTAAACACCTTTGTCTATCTCGGGTCTAGTATACAGTACCTACACCTAACTGACTATATGATAACTGTGGAGCTGAAGTTTGGAGACGTATTGGTATGGCAAAAAATGCGATGAGTCGCCTAACTAAAGTTTGGAAAGACAGATCTATCTCTCAAAATATCAAGATGAGACTGGTGAATGGCCTTGTATTCTCAATATTTCTATACAGGTCAGAGATTTAAACTCTTTGAGTCCAAGTGTGGTGCTTTTGAGAGTGGATACCTTTGAAATGTGGTGCTGGAGAAGAATGCTGCTCATACCTTGGACAGCTCATAAGACAAACGTTTCCATTCTAAACCAAGTCGAAATTAAAAAAAAAAAGGCTGTCCACAATATGTCTGCAACGAATTCTGCAATTCTTCGGTCACGTGGTTCGCAGAGGTTACGATAGTTTGGAGAGATTAATTGATTCTGGAAACGTTCCGGGAGAAGATCAAGAGGACGATCACCAACTAGATGGTCCGACCAAATGAAGAATTCAGCTGGAAACTCATTCTGCGAAGCTCTTAGAGCAGCTGAAGATAGATACCAATGGAATAAAATTGTTAGGAAGAATATTTGAAGAAATCACGATCCTCAGTGATGGGGAAACGACAAGAGAGAGATACGTTGTAAATCATCTTCACTTTGAGACATGAGACATTAGTATTAGTACATAGTCTGTTTGCATTGTTTATTGTTTTAAGTTGATTTTCCATTTATAGAAAATATTTTAAAATCTATATTAATATACATCGCTTATCCGGAAGAAAAGTGACATAACTCAAAAAATGCATAAATCGAGTTATCTTGTTAAATTCACTCCAAATATCCTATATTTTTATCAGGAAAAATGTCACATATATGTTTACTTCCAACTTCGAAAGATGGCGGTATAGTGTCATTATTCTTTTGATGGTAAAATGAATACTTTTATTCCGGAACAATGACACTTTTCAGTTATGCTCTGACATTCGATGTGAACTTCTCGTTATTTAACACAAAAACCGTTGTATTTCGAGAAGTGTCCTAGGTATTTTTCTATAAGTTTAAAAAAAGTGGCTAATATTTTAAAAGAAAAGTGGCATAACTCAAAATTCTTACTTTTTTTCTTTGTTAAATCAGATATCATAGTTTTTTTTTGGTTTTTCCTCTTACACAATTAGAAACATTCACTTATCCACATTCTTCGTTTTTAATTTATAAATTTTAACAGTTACCGTTTAAAACTTATAGTTAAATTAAGGTCTAAAAAATCTATTTTTGTCTCCCCTGAAAAACGTGGTTTTTTGAGTTAAGACACTGTTCTTCCGGATGAGCGACATATTCAAGATAACCGCGATACATAGCCCGGTTCTGTCCACTCAGCAAAATCGAAAACATCCAAAAATACTTAACGAACTTTTCCTCAGAAACACATATCTAAACAAAATATAATATATAAATTGCTGGGTCATATTTTGTGTAAAAGTCTGTTTTTATATTATCAGCAGAATAATGACTCAATTGAACGTCTTAATTTTAACCGTTTTGAAATACAGGGTGTGTATAAAACATACAACTGGAATTAATGCAATATTATTCAAATGGCTCGAACACTACGTATGGAAATAAAATATGAAATGTTTTGTTAATATCATTCGATTAGAGATTAAAAAATAAATTTGTTAGGTACCTACATCTAAAATTTTTTGTGAAAAAAACTTATTTGACCTGCCTCAATAAGACGCCGCGGTCTCTCGGTGATTGTACCGATTCATTTATATGGCCAGCACGCCACTGTGTTAGGGGGATTTCCCCTATTCTCTCCCCTCCTATATATTTCGATGCCTTGTGTATAGGATGGACTTTTTGGACGTCTTTTGTTCTCCACATAAGACGAGAACAAACTTCTAAGTGGTTGATTATAATATTGATTAATAAATCGTTGTCTTTGTATTAGGAAGGAACTATGATTTTGGCAATTACAGAGTTGTAACACCTGTCACCTTGTACATTACTTTAGTTTCTTCTGATATCTTCACCTAATTCATCTCGTATTATGAACTCCGCTTTTCTAATAGCTTTTGAGTTATGGCTGTGCTGAGTTTTGTTTCTGATGTATACTTCATTGTATGTATGGAGGTTTCGCCATATAATACAGGGTGAGTCATGAGAAACTGTACAGGGTTATTCACTATACTTTGACCCCCCTCCCCGTAAACTGCTTTATTTACAGAATTAGAAAAAAAAATACAAAAGGTATTCAATTTTTAAAATATGATTTTTTGACATATATATCGTACTAGTGACATCATATCCATTTGAGCGTGATGACGTACTCGACTATTTTTTTAAATGGGAATTAAGAGGGGTCGAGTGCTAGCTCATTTGAAAGGTTATTCAATTTCCTATTCAGTAATATTAGTCCTGTCGCCAGGGGGGGTACAACGGCCTCCTTAATTCAGATGGACTTACCCAAGTTTTTTTATGTATTTTGACCCGTAGAACACGAATTTTTTGGGTAACAGTTGATCCGGATGTCGATAAGTTTGTTATAAACAAAGAGCTTGAGGAATTACATAACAGCGATTCGTCGCAAAATAAAACATTTTTTTGCATTTTTTGGATGATTCTCAGCAAAAAATGGTCTTACAAGTTTTTTCGTAGGATGCATAGTTTTAGAGATAAACGCGGATGAACTTTCAAAAAATCGAAAAAGTGCAATTTTTGAACCCAAATAACTTTTGAATAAAAAATAAAATAGCAATTCTGCTTACTGCAATTGAAAGTTCAAGTCAAATTCTATCGGTTTTGATTATTTGCATTGCTAAAAATTAAGTTTTTATTTGTGAAACAAAGCCATAAACACATAGTGTTTCCCGTGCCCAATGCATGCGTTTTAATGTACGTAATCTACGTAGAAATTGTAGTATGCGCGCCTACTCGTTCGATTTCAAATGGGAAATGCATTGAAAACATCATTCAATCACTATGTGTTTATAGCTTTGTTTAACAATAAAAAAATTAATTTTTAGCAATGAAAGTAATTAAAACCGATAGAATTTGACTTGAACTTTCAAATGCGGTAAGCATAATTGCTATTTTATTTTTCAAGCAAAAGTTATTCGGGTTCAAAAATTGCAATTTTTCGATTTTTTGAAAGTTCAAGCGCGTTTATGTCGAAAACTATGCATCCTACGAAAAAACTTGTAAAAACATTTTTTGCTTAGAATGAACCAAAAAATACAAAACAATGTTTTGTTTTGCGAAAAATCGCTGTTATGTGATTCCTCAAGTTCTTTGTTTATAACAATCTTATCGACATCCGGATCGACTGTTACCCAAAAAATTCGTGTTCTACGGGTCAAAATACATAAAAAAAACTTGGGTAAGTCCATCTGAATTAAGGAGGCCGTTGTACCCCTACTGGCGACAGGACTATATACTTAAACATTAAAATGATTAATTATACAGGGTGTCCAATTTTTTTTTAAATTAATTTAATTGACACAAAAACAAGAATGTATGTAATTTATTTAATTCAAAATACATTCTACTGCTGTCAGAAAACAGAAATAAATGTTTATTGAGCAAATAAATATTACTTTTCACTTAAACTCAATGTTCAAAGCTGCCATCCATCCAGTACCGCGCCAGCACGTCTTAGCGCCTGTGTGCAAAACATTTAATGACGCCCAAAATGAACAATTATTTATTGTAACCAAAAAAAAATAACTAAAAATTCTTACACATGCAACAGGAAAATAAAGCAAGTTAAAATAATTAAGTAAAAATAAATCTTTGGCGTAATAGCATAAAAAACTAAAGATATAGGTAGGAAAACATGAAATACTTAGCTATTTTATAAAAAATTAACTTTTCGCGTCTTCAGTTTGAAAAATCTTTTATGGTGAATATCAATTTGATTTAATACTGTCGACTCTATAGAGATGGTAGATAAATTTATCAACGGCTCTTGCCTGATGGTCGATCTCAAATAATTTTTTAAGTTTCAGTTTATAAAAAGATCACTCAGCAGTGGCATCAGATATGGGCAGAGTGAGCAGAATGCGAAGAGCTATTGCTAAATTTGGGCAAACTGCAGTAAATTCGTTTAAAAATATAAATTTTAAAATTTTACAAACATTATTTAATTCTTTTAACAAAGGCTGATGCTGTATAATTTCTTCAATTAAATCGTCTCCCCCTATATCTAAATAATCATTAAATCTCATTTTTTTGACAAATTTCTACACAAAAGTTTTAATTGTGAGTGTTTTGTACTGTCGTTTAAATTAGGTATATAAAAATTTGAAAGAGTCAACATGATTTTCCAATATATCTTTCATTTATTGAAATTAATGCTTGGTCGAGACGAGAACACAATAAAGTAAATGAACTTTGTATGACATTTTGGGATCCAAAATCAGTTTGTCTTTATGTTCGTAATCGAACTGTTTGCTTTTATTCCGACGCCGAACTGTGTGTCTGATTGAAAACTGCATCCAGTTTCTCTGAAGTTTCATTTGCTGTAGTATGTGTTTTAAATGAATTCATTTTTTCGAATCCTGAGAAAATTAATAATTATTTTTGAAAAATTTAAAACGCAGAATGAAATATTACATTATTACCGAGGGCAGAAAGTCCTTAGAATTACCAAAAAATTTCATTTGAATGAGATCTTTGAAATTAAAAATCACACTAATTTTTTTTTCACCCCTGTAACTTATTAAAATAAATATTATAGAAGTTTTTAAGGACTTTCGGCCCTCGGTAATAATGCAATCTTTCATTCTAGGTTTAAATTTTTGAAAAATAGTTTCAAAATTTGTTTTCTAAGAATTTGAAAAAAAAAAGAATGAATTTAAAACACATTGCCGCATCCTTAACTCTTGTAAAGCATTTAAAGCATATTCATTGTTTTTGATTGTAAAATTTTGCTAACGAAGTTAACTTTCACCAGAACTTCACACCATAATGTGGACTGAGCATATGAATGTAAATGCTGTTATTTTAACTTCTAAGTAAAGTAAATAAATAATTAAAATGCAACAAGAAAATAGTTCCAGAACACTATTTTATTACAGAAACGTCAATTTAAAAAGTAATAATTTTAAATGATTTTGAAATAAGGAAATTGGTTGATTTTGAAATTCTATACAGTCCGTCTAATTTACTTACCGTTGGACGTCATTATCTTCGTTAGAGATATAAGTTGACATTGTTGCCCAATTACAAAAAATTCTTGAATTCATTTTAAATCAAACACATCACATAATTTTTGCGGCAGTGGATTAGGTAGCAAAACAAATTAATATTCAATGTAAATAAATAAAAACTTTAGAAATAGAAAACAAGAATTAAGTTATAGTTTTACGTTGTTAAGTACATCATAAAAACAGTAAATATACTGAAACAAATACTAAAGAATAAAAACAAATATGAAGTGTCATCACCGCAACTGTCAAATAAATGTTACCAATTTATGCCAAAATATCACCTTCGTTCGATTACAGTTACAGTGTGTTCCGAACAAGTTTGCTCTATAAAAACGCTTTATAATCCATTTATACAAATTAAATGAAATATATTATTGTGTATTTCTTTAAGTTAACATTAACAGAAATCTTTAAATATTATTTCTACGCGTACATAATAAAATTATATCTAGTGGCTGTAATGTCTGTGTACTCGGCAAAATAATTCTAAAAAGAACACACCTACCGCCTAAATATTTCGTGTTGGTATCATGGGACGTCACGGGCTATGACGCGGATAACGTGCAACGGTCAGAGTGCGTCCAGGGGCCTGATTCTAATTCATTTCGACAGTCGCAATTTCATTTCGACACCGCGCGATTCTTGGGGATATTAACCTTATTATGTTGAGACTGCTCAGAATTTGGGTTGGCGCTTCGGTTTCTTGGATTTTGTTGATAGTCTGGGAAAATTATCGAAAAAATACCATTTTTGGGAAAAATTATTTACCAGCTATTTTATTGCTAAAATCGAATCTTAAGATTGCATATATTAGTAATATGGGGTATGACAAGTCCGCAGAAAGTGTGTTATTTTATTTATAAACAAATTAGCACTCCTAAATCTTCTTTTTTTTTCAATTAGTGGTCTGTAACTCCTATATTTTTTCCTTTGAGCCAAAAACACTCAAATAAAAATTCACCGTAATTTAGTTCTGCACAAAGTTATTTTTTTTCCGATTTCCTTCAACAAAAATTTTACTCAGAAAATCCGAGTTTTCCCAAAAAATCTGCCATTTTCAATTAAAATTTTAGGGAAGTACCTAATTATTTATCAATAATTAAATAATTGAAGACATGAAAGATTTATTATAGTAGATTATACAGAGGGGCTAAATTATGGAATAAATTCATTTCTTTAAAACGGACGATTTTGGAGCAAAATCCCGAAAGAGGTCGATTTTTATTTTTAAATTACAATTTTTTGGCATATATTTCATACTAGTGACGTCATCCATCTGAGCGTGATGACGTAATCGATAATTTTGTTAATGGGAATAGGGGTCGTGTGGTAGGTCATTTGAAAGGGCGTTTAATTCTCTATTCAGTAATATAAACATTAATATCATTAGGTATTTATACATGGTTGCCAAAAAAAAATTTTGAATTAAATTAATTGGCGCAAAAAGAAGAATGTATGTAATTTATTTAACTCAAAATACATTGTACTGCTGTCAGAAAATAGAAAAAAAGGTTTATTTCACAAATAAACATTTCTTTTCGCTTAAATTAAATCACAAACAGACTCCCTCCTACCTATTGGCAGTTTGAACTTTTAATTTAAGCTAAAAGCAATGTTTATTTGCAAAATAAACATTTTTTTCTATTTTCTGACAGCAATACAATGTATTTTGAGTTAAATAAATTACATGCATTCTTCTTCTTGCGTCAATTAATTTAATTCAAAATTTTTCTTGGCCTCCCTGTATAAATAATGAAACTAATGTTTATAATACTGAATAGAGAATTGAACGCCTTTGTAAATGAGCTACAACACGAACCCATATTCCTATTTAAAAAAATAATTACGTCATCACGCTCGGATGGATGACGTCACTAGTTTGAAATATATGCCAAGAAATTTAATTTAAAAATAAAAATCGACCTGTTTCGGGATTTTTCTCTAAAATCGTCCATTTTAGAGAAAATGAATTTATTCCATAATTTAGCCCCTCTCTGTATATCAGGAGACCGGCGACAATCTAACCAATAGTTTAGCAATAATTAAAATGTTAATTAAAAAATTTCGGTCGAAATAATAACCAGAAAGATTATGATACACCAGAATAACTATGATTTTCATATAAAAAAGCACTATACCTATTCAACGTACCTTACAGGATTGAAATTGGACCATTTGAGCGGTCTCGGGAATGTTATAAAGAAACAATTTTTTGGCTTATAAGCAAATAGAACCCCTCAGAAAATATTAGATTAAATTAAATTAAGTTAACGCTGTTGAAAAGAGCACGGCTTCTGTGTCCTTTTCGAAGAAAAACAAATTGAATTGCGAGGAGTGATTCCAGGTATAACCGGTCAAATTTGACCGGCATTTGCGACAGAGTTATAAACAACAGGATTTTAATCTTTGAACCATTAGATACCTTTTAATTCCGGTCTTCTTTGTACATACAAATTTTCATATCTTCAAGACACTCATAACAAAAAAGATTTATGTCACTGTCACCAAATTATTTAATTATTGATAAATAATTACTTCCCTCAAATTTTAGTTGAAAATTAAAGATTTTGTTTGGAAAACCCGAATTTTCCGAAGAAAATTTCCGTCGAAGGAAATTGGAATAAATTATTAATGTGCAGAATTAAATTACTGTCAATTTTTATGTGAGTGTTTTGGTTTAAAGTTAAAATTTTCGGAGTTTTAGAGCAATAATAAAAAAAAAGATTTCGGAGCGCTAATTTGTTTATAAACAAAATAGCACACTTTCTGTGGACTTTGCACAGCTATATTACTAATATAGGAAATCTTGAAGATTTTATTTCAGCATGTCCAGCAATAAAATAGCTGGTAATTAATTTTCCTTGTTTTTTACTAATTTTCCCAGATTATTACCTCACATCTTTCATTGAGTTGATGATTCATGTTGTGGACATTCTCAATTATTATATTTCTAATTTAATACTATTCTATCTAATTCCTCAAAACAAGCAAATTTCAATTAAACCCAGCTATATTATAATACCTTTTGATTTAGTTTTCCTTGCAAGAAATAAACAAAACACATCTAAACTAAACCTAACCTCGCTTTTGGCCATTCATTCATCTCCGTGTCAAATAATTTCGACAGTCGCCATCGCCATATTGAAAGCGACTTGTTTAGTGTCGAAATTTGATTTAGAATCAGGGCCCAGGGAGAGTGTAGCCAAGCCCGGAAACCAGAGCAAAATATGGCCGCCCTCAGTGATCACTGGTTGCCCTAGTCGCACACAAAAATATAAATTTTACATAACTGTCAGTTGTAAAAAGAAGATTGAGGTTATATAGAAACATTGCAAAAAATGAAAAAATGCAAAATTATATTTTGATTAAATTAATGTTGTTCTTTTATTAGAACTGCTTGTTTTGAGAAAGTCTGAAGTGCCTATAGATAGTGCAATATTGATTCGGAGAAAAAAGACGTTAATTCATAACAGAACAGAAACTAAATGAATCTGAACCAAATCATTGTAAACAAAATTCTGGTCTCATTATGGATGGGCTGCAGTGGGGCTTGCAATAATTGGTTTCACACTGATTGTGTAAAAATATCATTTGCTTCTTAAAAAGCTAAAACGGTATTGTGATAATTCTATAGAAAAGGTGAGAGTAGGAGTTTAAGTCATTTAGGTTCGGATGTGTGGAAGATACTGGGAATAAGAAGCTGGTCAAAATAGTAAAGCAGAACACATAGCGTGGAAGGAGTTAGTATGGTTATTGTTAATGAAAAGTATAAGCATTTATCAGTTATTCTGCAGGTGGATTCTCCCAGGCATAAACTGTTGCTAGAAAAGGGGGAAGATCAGATGAGGATGCTGGAGCTAAACTGGTCTGTTACTTACAAGATTAGTTTTTGTGATAATTTGCAAAATGTGTTTAGGTGCCTCTTTTAATACTAGTGACATAACCAGTGTTTAAACATGGATTAAAAAATAGTGTGTGTACTTTTATGTATGTAAGTTATACTTACAGTAGACGCCCTCTTAACTGACCGACCCTACACCTTTTTGGATGATACTATTTTTAGATTAGAGGTCATACAAGTTTCATAATTTGTCTTGTGAGTGATATTGTTAATTACATATGTATATACACATCGACATTCGTTTCACTTTATATTTTGACTTAATTTGTTTGAAAATGAATCGTGACCCATGGGAAAAGTTATAGAGGACGGACTATATGTACATACTACTTTTTTGTTTATAGATCATAAAATATATATATTTTTAATAGAGTTACATATGTAATGTCTTTCTGAGGGTGGTTTTAAAGATTTTCGGTTTAACCAACTTTTTGATTATCTGACCTATGGGCAGCTCCCGTCATGGTCGGTTAAGAGAGCGTCTACTGTATATATGATTTCAACTATTTCAAGGAAATAAATAGATTCAAAACAAACAGTTTATTTGTAATTTATTTAAATATTAAATTAAATTTTAATACTTACTACTTTCCAAAAAATTTCATTAAAAGAATAGCACAAATTAAAAAATTATAAAACATATATTTACTAAAAACACCAATATATTTTGTTCACACTTTATTTCCACTGATACATAACTTGAAAGATTTAGCAACTAACTTTATATTGTCTGTGTGCACAATAGTGCATACTGTTAGTTTTATAAAAAACTCACAACATTTTTCCCAATCGCACCTAATAACTTCAAAAATAGAATCAAGCTAGAAACATAAAGCATAAACGAACTTATAGGTGTTTAATTCAAAATGACAAAAAACATATAAACGTTTTTTGGACAGAAAAGTAATAGACCACTTGTGCGTTTAGATTTGTCAATTTTAATCAAAAGCTAAGTAATGACTGCTAGGTCTGTATGAATTTTTAAGTCTGTATTACTCATTATTCATCACGAATAGCTGGTAATGTATCCACTGGAAATGTATCAGAAATTTCAACACCTCTTCTTGGTTAATGTGGAAGAGACAGATAAAATTTTTGTAGGTTTAGCATTGCTGGAATAAAGCTTATGTTAAGCGATAGTCCATATTCTCCACTTACTGCGGTCACTTTATTAAGTAAGCAGTATCTGTAGGTTTTCATGTGATTCGGCTAAAAGAACTGTATCATCAGCGTATCTCAGGTTATTTATGATCATGCCATTAATTCTAATGCCTATGTTTATTTCATCCATTGTCTTACTTAATATGTCTTCCGAGTACCTATATATTAAATAATATTGGTGAAAGTATACACCCTTGTCGAACACCTTTTTTTTTCATTTCTGTTTCTTCTGATGTTATGTCTTCTTTTCTCACTACCGCTTTTTGGCCATAGTAAAGTATATAGCGAGCCTATAAGGGTCCGTTTTTCCTTTAGAAGTATGGAAACCTAAAAACTGTTAATTGTAATAAAATGAATTATTCTATACCTATACAATATTGTGACAATCAATTGATATCGGCCCTGGACAGATAACGAAGTACAGGCATATTTGTGCTCTTCACAATTTGTTAGTTCTTGAGTGGTGAATCAATATCTATGAAAGATTTTTTAATTTTTGCATACTGGTAAACAAAAGTATGTTACATCTCTCCTACTGTAAGTAAAACTGTAAACAATTTAAAATGATTGATTTAACATGTAGTGTTACCACTTTAAATTCTTAACCTGTCCAAATCAACCGGAAACAAAAAGCTGACAAGTTTCTTTGCTAGTGACATGTGAGCGACTTTACTAATTTGATTTTTAGGCATTAATATTTATTTTGAATTGACTTTATTTATTTTTAAATAAGAACACTTATATTAATTTAAATACACAGACTTACTTCATATTATTTATTTACCACACTAACTTACAAGAACAATAAACACTTAATAGTATTTAATTTATTAGGAAATACTACACATTATCAAATCTAATTTATATTGTACTTTACAAAATGTATCTAATCAAAAATACCTCCAAATCGTACGCTCTAATACAGTATCTCGTCGTGGCTTTATTAGACTTCTCACTCATTCACAATCGTTGCCTTAAATACTATTTACAGTTTTTCTAGAACAAAAAGAATGATAGCGTCATTTACCTGTTAAAAGTCTCCCTTTGATTCTAGAATGAAAATAATATTTACATAAAATAAAGTAACGTTTACATGTATCCAGAAACTGGTGCCAGTCTCACTGGAATGCCAGTGGCATGAAAAATAGACCACCTTTCTATTCAAGACAGCGCTGGCAGACAGCTCTGGACTGGCGCAAAAAAGTGTTTACACTTGAACAAAACCCTATACAAGATAACTCTGCCACATCCTTGGTAGAGGAAGAAATTAGAATAATCACAAGAAACTTCCTTGATGGACAACGGATCATCCAAGTAACGAATCAAGACTGCTAAATACCCCTCCTGGATTTGAAAGGTGACTGAAGAAACCATGGCCAACAGACTTAATAAATTAACTATTTATGTGAACTAATATAAAATATATTATACAGGAGAGTTGCCACATGGCAGCTTCTCCCTCATGTGTTCAACATTCACACCATTTATTTATAGCTTCATGATCAGATGGTAAATTAAATTGTGTATTAAATAAAAAAAATGTCAAAATATTTTTTATACCTAAAGGTGGAGCAGAATCTATTTCCTGAATTTCAGTTATACAATTTTGATCGCTTATGGAAGATGTTTGTTGTCCTTTATATACTTTCTTATTTTGTACACCAATCCTTTTTCTCGGCGATTCCAAATTCAATTCTTGTTCTGCATTACTTCCAATCATTGCAGGAAGTATTTGTATTGTACGATGACCTGATACTAAAGATATAGGAAAAGTCAAACAATGAGGAATGCACATAACTTTCCCCTTGTTGCCATATTCTAAATTTGAAAAAATATATAGAGAATAGTCAGATTTTTTTGATATGCCATTCCTATTACAGCAAGCATTTCATTGGCTAGAATTAGTGACGAGTATAATATATGATGTCATGGTAACTGACGTCTGTCATAATATTGGAGGTTACATTTATAATGTCAAATTATTGTTTTCAATTTATATTTTATTTATTTAGTTTATATTTTAACAACGGTTTATTTTTTAAATAACTTTACTTTCCCTTCCGTATCCTTGATTGGTCGTTTAGGTTCGTAATGGTTTTCTTGTATGGTAGGTGTTTAGTTAGGCATTAATTTTAAAAAATGTTGCTGGCTAAATGGGCACAGCTTCCAAAGGCCACAAAAGAAGAAGAAAAAATAAACAAACAAAAATCTTACATAACCTTCTATCTAAGCCTTCTATACTATAGGAAAACATGACTGACACTGGGTGCGTTCGGATGACCACAGCCGCTGGACAGCTGAGCCAGCAGTAGCTGTCAGACGTCACCGCTGGAAGTCAGCCGCTGAGAGATTTACTAAGCTTTCCCTATCACAGCTGGATACAACCACTCAGCCGATTTCTGCTGACAGTCAGCCGCTATGGTCGTCCAAACACACCCACTTATACGCTCTGAGCTTCGCTGGTGTCGCTCCTAGCGGATTACTAATTCAACTTTCACCAGTAATTTTTAAATTTATTATTTAATTTTATCGCTTAATATTTACAACGCAAAAAAGTAATTAAATTGTAATCGATTTTTTAAAAATGTTGCTAACTGTTTTAACGTTCTCTTAATGAAATATTAATTTCTTACTTCAGATACATTCACAATTATCGTGTAGATGGCGCTTAGATGATTTATATCTAATTATAATTAGATATTACATAATATTAAAAAAACAATTCAGTATTTAAACCGTAAGTATACTTAAGATAAAAATATATACCACAGCTTTGACCAACTAATATTTTTTCTAATTAATGTTTTTAATTTCAATTTTAAATTATTCACTTTGACATTTATGTCAAATTTCCAGTAAAGGTTTACAGACTTGTCACTACTGGCTCTCGCGATTTTTTAATTATCCCCTCTACCTACGAGCTCAGCGTATATTACAGATACAGTTGGAAAAATGAAAGAATACCCATGAACGATCACATCAATCACTTAATTTATGTTTGTTGTCTTTTTCTATAAATAATAAACGTTTGTTATAGAAAAAGATAGGAAACACAAAATAAGTGATCGATGTGATCGTTCATGGGTATTCTTTATTTTTCCCACTGTAGTTATCTTTGTTTCACACTCTTAAAGACAAAGAGAAACAGTGTCACCTGTAGTTGCTGTGGTAAATACATACCGTCAAAAAAATGAAAGAATACCCATGAACGATCACATCAATCACATATTATTCAGATTATCAGATTATTAATAATCTATCTCTCTCATTTATTATTTATGAAAAAAATGGTATTCTTTCATTTTTCCGACTGTATATGTTTTTATTTGGCAACAGCGCTTGTTTCCAAACTTAACGGTAGTGAAAAACTAATAAATGAGGAAAAATTTGTTGAATTTGCTTGCCGTCAAGTTTGTATGAGTACCAGTGGGTTATATTTCATTAAATATAATATGAAGTGCATGCCTAATTGTTTAACTTTTAGTTTATCATACTTTAACAATGAATTGGGTGGCTCTCTGATCTGATCCAATATAAGTACTGTTATTATTTCCACTAAAAATGGTTACAGGAACAATTTTTTAAATTTTTTGATTTGATTGATATGACACATTTTTAAAATTCTGATCAGTCTGACGTAGAGGACATTTTGTTTGAATAATAGGTTTGTTCTAGCAAACAGTCGAACTAGTCAGCAAACAGTTGGTCAGTGAGAGAACATAATACAGTTACGAGTGCTATCCCCTCTACTCGCGCTGGTCCACTATTCGCTAATGGTTTCAGACCGTTTGAAACTCGTGCTAGAACAAACCGATTGTCTAAGAAACAAATCACAATAACTGAATAAAATAGATTTTCCCACCTACCTCTATCCAAAGTATACATTTCCTGGCCTCATTGTAGGGAGCATAGTCATATTTTTTCTCCCTAGGGAAACAAAGTACTTTTAATCCCTAGGGAGTAAAAGTAAAAGTGATGTTGACGTCATACTATGTCATAGCATAGATGAAATAACTTATTGACACCCTATACTATTATCTCTATTTTCTATTAGGTAAGTATCCATACATTTTAAATTTTATTTATAGATGTTGCAAAATGGTAAAAACAGTAAATTGTTATTTTGATTTAAAAATATTTCATTAATAATTTGATAGTTATACTGTACCTACTTGTTAGTTTTAGTTCTCTAATAAATTTTGTTAGTTCTATTGTTGATTGAATACACAAATTCCTGTATTCAATTATGATTCATGTATTCAATCAACAGTTATATAAATATTTTAAAAATGGAAAAATGACTTATTTGAGGGAGGTGGAAAAATGTATAACATGGGAGAAGTGCCTTTTCCTCCCTTGAATGATTACTGTAGTAAACTAGTAAGCTTTATTCTTGGGAGGAAAAGGTGCACTTCGCTCTCTTGTTATACAAATATCTATAGGTGTTAAATTGGTGAATAAACAAAAAACCAATATAAATAATTAAATACTTTCGCTTTCTTCTCTAAATATTGTTGGTACAGCATTGCATTTTAATTTTCTGCTGCCATCTTGTCTAACTTTTTTCCACATTTCAGAAGTAGTGTTCCTAAACCTTCAAATATTGAATACAATATTTTTTAATGATATAAATATTATAAAGAGAATGCATCAAATGCAAATACTCAATTAATTTTACTTGAAGAACTTACTTCACAAACAACAGCATATTTGTTTGGATCTTGTTTTAACCCTATATTTTTAATCCACACTTTCCGTCGTTCAGATTCTTTTGGGAAAGAATTCATTTTCACATTATTTTTCCCCAATCGACTTCGCAACCTTTTACCTTAGAAGAAGGCATTTTTCAACCTGAATAATGGTAATCATAGATTTATAATACTCTAGATTGCGCCTTACGATCTTAAAATGGGTGACGGTTGCGACAGAGATAAATGAGCCTATTTGGTCGGTAGTCTCTTTCTAATTCAAGGGGAGTATTGACGACGTCACTATCCTACTCGGTCGTCGAGTATTTTAGATGGTTTGACAGTTCGAGCGGATGGCGACGAGAACTGGTCGTTTGTCTTCGGACGTGGATAATCCTGGTTCGAATCCCATACCAATCTTTACTTTTTTTATTTTTAATTTAATCAATATTGCGTTGATTAGATATTATTACATCTCTAAAATAAATCTATGCAAAGAAATATATAACAAATAAGAAAAACTGTGTAGGTACCTATAGATTTTTAAAAATATAAAAGCCAATGTTATTTTTTTAATAAGTTAATGGTAGAATAGTATAAAGTAATTAAGAATATTCGTAAAAAATTACCAATAATTAATATCAACATAATGTACCATCGATTTATTAATTGAATCGGTCATTTCAAAAACAACACGAGTCGCATATTCCTAATTTTAGAGAAGAGCAAAGAAAACTTAATTATATAGTCGAAAGATGGATGAAATGGATGACATCAAAATTCAGAGTTATATTGTAGTTTTGTTCCTAATGTTTTTACTGGACTGGTGTCGTTTTTGCACACAACGTTTATCTTAAAGGAGTCTATTCCTCTCAAAAAGTTAGTTTCTCAAAATTGTGGACTTTGCTGTTTTTGAAATGACCGATTCAATTATAAGTAATTAGACATTATTTT
Source organism: Diabrotica virgifera virgifera (assembly GCF_917563875.1). Taxonomy (NCBI): domain Eukaryota; kingdom Metazoa; phylum Arthropoda; class Insecta; order Coleoptera; family Chrysomelidae; genus Diabrotica; species Diabrotica virgifera. The sequence goes on along the minus strand of NC_065446.1, from coordinate 28,106,136 downwards.
TATTTACGAAACTATTGTTACAATTTTTTAAAAAAGTAGAAGCAAAACAAATATTATTCACATCATTCGAATAAGGACGAATTTATATTAATAACGAATGACTTTTATTTTACTATGCAGTTCACAAATATGTATTCCAATATTAACTTAATATACATAGGTACATTTATTATCTGCTAGATTTACTTAGGTCCATTTTTCAGATGTAAAAATATCTAATAAACGCAATATTGAGTAAATAAAAATAAAAAAGGTAAAGTTGGTATGGGATTCGAACCACGATTACTCACGTTCGAAGACCAAAGACCATTTCTCGTCTCCACCCGCTCCAACTGTCAACAAATATTACTCGATAAAGTGGGATAGTCACGTCGTCGATATTCCCCTTAAATTAGAAAGAGACTACCGACCAAATAGGCTCATTTATCTCTGTCGCAACCGTCACCCATTTTAAGATCGGAGGACGCAATCTAGAGTATTATATATCTATGATGGTAATAGTAATTTAATATTTCTCGATATATCTAGTTAAGTGAGGTTAAACCAGAGTAAACGAAAAATAAACAACTGATCATCTGTTTACCCCTTCCAAATTAATCCGGAAATCTGAGCAAAAGATGGCGGAGCCAATCAGCTTTTAGCGTATACGATGGCAACACTCTTCCAAGACGCACACTGGCAACGGTAAGTAAATTAGACGAAGTATAGATATAAAAAATTGACTTACTTAATTAAAAATTGACATATGACATATTTGACATATTTATATTTTTCAAATGTTGTTTTGAAAATATTTTAAGATTTATTATTTAAGTTTTGTGTTTAGCACTTTTAGCAGTTAACAATTTACAGTAAAATGAGCGATAATGAAAGTTGTAATAAAGATGAATCTGAAGAGAATTCGGATGATAATCTTCACATTGCAATTGAAAGTCCAAGTCGTAAGAGAAAGCCTTCTCCAGTTCCCACAGAGTCTGAAAGAAAAATTATAGAATATATAGAAGATGAATTGGAACACAAACTTGAAGAAAAAGCTGCAAAAAGCAATTTAAATGTGATAAACGTTAAAAATATCATTAAACATGTACTTACAAGTGAAGATGTATTAAACCTAATTAAAGATGCAGAAGGTTCAAAAAGTGGTGAGAACATTTCTCCTCTTTTTGAACTCAAATGGACACGATCAAAAGTGAAGTAAGTTAACTCTAATAAATAAATAAACATCCTGTGATACCACTATTTTATAACTACCGATTATCCATGCTCCACGGACCAACCATGGCATGGATAATCGAAAAGCACAAATAATCCGAACATTTATTTCTTATACATGATACATAGGTACACATTCATGCGTATCTACTATAAAAAGATAACAGAAAAATAAATCTCCTAAGTTTTATATACCTACCTCATATTTAAACCTTCTGACATATTTTGGGCAAGTTCAAAATATCGACAAGGTCCAAAGGTTTTCATTGCTCAAGTTTAGTAGAATATTGGCAGTTTCCTCAACCACCTGACTAATAATTATTATTTTGGTTGATGCTGTTCCATCATTTTCTTCTTCTTAATTCTCGTTTTTGGATGAATCAATTTGAAAAGTTCTTTTATTTTCAAGTGTTCATGAAAAATCTTCGCTTTTATAGCACACATTGGTCCAGAGATTGTTATGCCCTCCAATATTTTCTGAAGAAACCAATTGATTGGAAAGTGCTTTATAGAGTTGTTGAAAAGTCAATCCTATCAATGATTTCTTTACAGATATATTTTTAAAAGAGTCAGACTGAAATATGATTTCATTGACATTTTGCTTCATAGATTCGGGATAATGATGCGACAATTTCAACTTTCTACTTCAGTTTAAAATTTCTTCTTCTTCTTATAATAGGCCACTTGGAATGTTCCTTACCGATTTTGAGCTTGTATTCGTAGCTGTGATGTTGACTGCCAGCTATCTTGCCACCTTTTAAAGGGTCTTCCTATTGGTCTCTTGCCTGTTGGCTTCGAATCCCTGGCTATACGGGCTATTCCAGGGGTGGGCAACCGGCCCTTTTGCTTACTTTATCCGGCCCGTTGAAAAATTCTTCTCCATCAAATTTCTTTGTCTAAATACTTTAAAATGATACTTATAGCTAGTGTGACCAACTAGTCTGAAAAATCCGGGACATGGCCCGAAATAAAAAGTTGTGTCACGGCGTCCCGGACAAGTCTTCCTGGCCATCCGAATTTTCAACGTTTTGGGAAAATTCTATTTTGAAATTTTGAATACGTTATTCTTCAAATAATTCACAGCAAATTGAAGGTGGGACGAAAAAAATTGACAATTTCTAGAGAGTAATACTAACACCACATCCAAAATGCATGCATTTTATATCGTGGTATTATAGTTCTACGAAATCTATAACAGTGGACTTTTTTTCGTTTATGTATTTTAATTTAATTTTAATTTTTATCGAACGACGGAAATCTAGACTTAGAAATTGCAAATGGGATAAAGAAATCTACGAGAATATATTATACAATTAATAATACAATACTGGGAAAAAGGGAAATCAGCCAGGAAACAAAAATACATGTATTTATACAATCAAAGTACCAACTATTCTATATGCAAGCGAGACATGAGTTACCTACAAATAAAAGACATGAAAGTACCATAAATGCGGCAGAAATAAAGCAACTGAGAAAAATAGCTGGAAAGATGAAGCTGGAAAGGGAAAGGAACGAAAACATCAAAAACGTGCCAAGACAGGAAGCAATAGAGAAAAAAATTGAAAAAAGAAAACTGAATTGATTTGGACATATAACTAGAATGAACGAGAACAGACTAGTTAAGGAGGTGACAGATGCGAAAAACAGGGGAATAGATGAAGGGGCAGACCTAGAAAGGAGTGGATGGAACAAATCCAGGAAATCGGGAACAAGAGAGGGAAAACAGTGCAACAGATGAAGGAAATGGCAGGAGACCGGAAGGTGAGGAATAAATGGGTAACAGATAGATAGGTGATAGCAAAGTCTGACGCTCTTATTGGGCATAAGGACAACGAAAAGAAGAAGTATTATAATTATCGTCTGCTGAAAAAAACAATGGCCCGATTTTCATTGAAAAGTACCGGATTTCAGGTATGTTTTTCAGCCTTTACCCGGATTCGACTGAATTGGAGTTAGTCACACTACTTATAGCATTTGTGTCAAAAAAATTTTTGGCAGGTACACAGCATTCATTCACAGTATAGTCTTCTGGCCCGGGAGACATTTTGAAAATGTCATTTTGGCCCGCGCTTAAAAGTATTTGCCCACCCCTGGGCTATTCTCTCGCTGTCCATTCTCGTCACATGCTGACTTCACTCTCGTCGGCTCTGTCTTCTCCACCGTACTATATCTTGTATGTTACAGATATCTCTTATTCTGTTGTTCGGTATTCTGTCTCTCAGTGTTTTCCCAGTTATTGACCTCAACGTTCTCATTTCTGATGTTTATTTATTTATTTATTTATTTTCAACGGGACACTGCCCAATAAGATTACAAGTTTATAAGTCCAATATACATAATACATGTGTCAATAATAATAAAACTACAATAAAATAGTAATAATAAAACAATAATACAATAAAATATAAATATCACAAACTTAATCACATAAATCAGATTCATATATCACAATAATGAATATCCAACAACTACTCAAACAAACAAACGTCTGAGGCCAGAGATGAATTCAGACTTCGGTGCAAAGAAATTTAGATCAGGTTGAGTGTTTGCCCATCTTAGTGCTCGAGATAAAAAGTTGTTATATGCATAGTTGGTTCTATGGATAGGAACATAGAATGTTTGATTTAATCTAGTTCTGCGGAGAGGTACATGGAGACCACCTGCTCAAGTAGCTGAGGACACAAAACTGTTGAATTAATATTGCCACAGAGCATCCTTGCATCCTTAATTACTCGTCGGTCACGCAATGAGAGAATACCCAATTGGGTTTCAATTTGATAATAATTTAACTGATTTAACTTAAAAGGTATACCCAGTTTATATGCTATGTACCTTAAGAACTTGTGTTGGACTGTCTCGATTTTTGTTATGTAAATATTGTAAGATGGAGACCAAACACAAGAACAATACTCTAGATGAGGTCTAACTAAAGAACAATATAGTAATTTAATTGCATCAATATTCTGAAAGTCTCTAGTGCATCTTTTTATAAAACCAAGCATTTGTAAAGATTTGGAAATTTTTGATGTATAATGTGATTCAAATAAAAGTTTACAGTCTAAATTAATTCCCAAATCACGAATTTCAGTAACCCAGTCAACAGGAATATTCTGTATATTATAATTATATTCTATTGGGTCTCTCGATCGTCCAAAAGAAATAGCATGACACTTAGATTCATTCAGGGCCATGGCATTCAACATACACCACTCACTCAACCGATCAAGATCATGTTGAAGATTAATACAGTCTTCTGTATTGTTGATAATTGTATAGAACTTTAGATCATCTGCAAAAAGCAGAGGTGAACTGTGTCAGAAGCAGTGGTGTATATCATTGATGAATATGTTAAATAACAGGGGCCCCAAATGTGAACCCTGAGGTACTCCTGAATGAACCTTAATCTCACTGGAAACAAAATCCCTGATACGCACCATCTGAACTCGGTCAATCAAGTATGTTCTCAGCCACTCAAGAAGTGGACCATTAACACCCATTTGTTTAAGTTTAAATATTAAAATATTATGGTTGACCCGATCAAAGGCCTTGGAGAAATCGGTGTATAGTGCATGTACCCTACAACCCCTCTCCAATGCCTTCCTCAGGAAGTCCACAAATACTAGTGTGTTACATTCGGTTGATCTGTTATTCTGAAATCCAAATTGTTGGTCTACTAGTTGTTTTTCAAGTGAAGCTTTAAGATAGTCACATACAAAACATTCAAATATCTTTGGTATTACACTAATTATACTAATGGGCCTGTAATTATTCACCAATGAATTATCTCCCGCTTTATAAATGGGTGTTAAAAAACTATTTTTCCAACATTCTGGAAATTCACCCGTATTTAAGGATAGATTAAAGATGTGAAAAAGAGGTCTGGATAATATAAAACAACAGTTCTTGAGAAAGCTAGGAGGCAATCCATCAGGACCAGGACCCTTATTCGCATCCAGTTCTGATAATTTTAGATAAATATCAGATATAGTTATGTTGAAACCAGTCAGATTAGTAAGACCAAATGTAGGTGAGTCACTGGGTATGACACATATTTGAGTGGAATATACTGTAGAAAAATATTCTGCAAAAAGATTTACAATATCTGGTCCATGACCGGATTCAACACCACCATACCTCAACACAGCGGGCATAGAGGGCTTTCCTCTCCGTGAATTCACAAATGACCAAAATCCCTTCAAATTATTTCTTATTGATAATTCTGTTAAGTAAATATGATTTCTGTAGCTTTCAGCTTTTAACAATTTACAATTAGCCCTCAGCTGTGAAAAAGTCTGATAATCCAGAACTGATTTAGATAAAAGATATTTTTTGTGAGCTTTCTTTTTCTCAACTATCCGGTTCTTTAACTCTAAAGAGAACCAAGAAGGGAATCTACGTTTTGAATACCTTTTTAGGGGGATGAATAATTCTATAGCTAAGTAAACTATATCATAGAAAATATTTACAATTTGATTCAGTGTTTTTCCTAAAAATAAATTATCCCAACAGAACTGTGACAAAAAATCAGTTATTTTCACATAGTCACCCGACTTGAAGTCCCTATAAAAACCGTCACTAACCAAACCACCATCATTGGGGCGCCTTTTGGTCATCTTTATCTCAAATTCCAGGGGTGGGTGATGCATACCCTCCCTCAAAAGAGCTTCATTAGCTCTGGACACAGTTACATCAGCATCATCGACCAACACCAAGTCCAGAATATTACCAGTTGCATTCACAATAGTATTGGACTGAAACAAATTGTGGTATGCACACATACCAGTCACAACCTGCAGGGCTTCAACTTCAGAAGCTGTGGCACCTGGCAGAGGAATTGTTGAAGAGCATATATCATTTGAAAACCATTCGCAGTTTGGTAAATTGAAGTCAGCAGCCAGATAATAGTGTGCAGATGGATAATCTTCGGCTATTTTTTCCAGGGTTTCACAAAATATGGAATATTTGTCCAATGAAGACTTAGGTGGAAAATATGCTGTTCCTATAATAAACTGATTTGCACCTTCGGTCACCAAGACAAAAAGCTGTTCGATTGTCCCGTTAACTTTTAAAGATCTACTGCTTAAGCCCTTATGAACTGCAGTAAGGACTCCACCACCTCTTGAGAATGAACTTGTTTCACTGGAGCGATCAGTTCTATATACGTTGAGGTCAAACAACTGCAGCTCTTCATCAGCATAGTTACATGTCAACCAGGTCTCGTTAAATATGATGATACTGTAGTGAGAATAGGAAACATTCATAAACAAATGGTCAAACTTAGTTCTGAGACCTCCTACATTTTGGAAATAAACCCACAGTCCAGAGGAAGACTGTGTTAGTTTTTTGACATTATTCTAGGAGTGCCATTTACGTACTTGATAAATAAGTTTTGTTCGCCCTTTCTCTCTCTTTCCTTAAGTTCACTCTTGACAGTGTTTAAGAGGAAACAGTAGCGATCAACAGGTAGCGAAAACGCGTTCCAAGATTGCGGCTGTAATTTTGAATATTTTTTCAAAATATTTGGCACACGTATTCGTAATATAATAAAGAATGGCGGTACAGAGCCCAATTTGAAAAATATATTAATATGTGGAAATTACTCTGTAATTAAATACAATATTAAAAAAACGAGCCTGTACCGCCATTAAGAAGAACAAAAAAATACAGTTTCTTCAAATAAACTTTTTTATCCGATGCCTAGGTTTGGTGTCATTTTGGAACTACTAAAATTTTTTATTTCATTAGTAGTTCCAAAATGACACAAAATCTAGGCATCGGATAAAAAGGTTTATTTGAAGAAAGTGTATTTTTTTGTTCTTCTTAATGGCGGTACAGGCTCGTTTTTTTTTTTAATATTGTATTTAATTACAGATTAATTTCCACATATTAATATATTTTTCAAATTGGGCTCTGTACCGCCATTCTTTATTATATTACGAATACGTGTGCCAAATATCTCGAAAAAATATTCAAAATTACAGCCGCAATCTTGGAACGCGTTTTGGCTACCTGTTGATCGCTACTGTATCACCTTAATGCTGTTCTCTGGTGTGGGGTGAGATCTGAATCGATAAAAATCTTTAGTGACCTATCAATATTTCTTCTGTTTCTGAGTATTGCCAGATAGTCTTTATGATTACGAAGGACAATTCTGTATGAACGGTATCCATTTTTGTTCTTTTTTCCAATTCGTACGGCCTCAGCAATATCAATGGCCGAGTTCATTAATCCAGACAAGAGGTATGTGGCTTTGTTTAAATCGTCATCCTCACCATACTCAGGCATATTAAAAATCATAATGTTGGATCTTTTCTGTCTCTCGATTATTTCACTTAACACTGATTGGTCTGTTGTGATTTGTTCAGTAGGTTCAGTTGTTTGAGTAACTCTTATATCTTTCAAACTGGATATTTCAGATCGAATTTCAGATTTAAGTTCATTAAAGCTTACCTGAAAAGAGCCATTCAAAGAGTCCAACTCACTTCTAAAAGACTTTATTTGTTCAATCATGTCCATGGCCTGATTATTAATAAGTTGTTCCACCTTTTGTTCAAGAGAACTTATTTGTTTCTTCATCATAGGAATCATTTTGATTCCATCCTCACAGGATTCGCAAAAAAGTTTAAGGACTCTTCTACCCTTCAACTCCAACACCCTGATTTCTGATGCTATCAGATTGGCACATTGATGATGAATATTTTGATCGCAACCATCACAAACCCAACATTCACCACCACTGACATCCAACAAACATTTTGTGCATGACATATTTAAAAGTTTAGATCAAGCACTGGCCTATCTTCAAAATATATTATTTGTAGAAGTACTGATAACTTTTTATGAAGAGTACTTAAGTTTTTGTTGAACTCAATTAGGAGTTCTCAGTATCCTCTTGGTTTCTGCTGTGTCACATCTTGTTTCTATCGCTTACGTCATGATCGGTCTTACACATGATTTGTATATGCGTACTTTCCCTTCCAGCCTCATATCTTTGTTTCTCCAGATGACATCCCTCAGACATCCTGATACGTAATTAGCTTTATTTGCTTGCTTTCGGACGCTCTCTTTAACATCTCCATAACTACATATTTCGATTCCCAGATATTGGAATCTCGAGACTTGTTCAATTAGTTCATTGTTAATTACTAATTTGCATCTTATGGGTTTCCTTGACACTACCAGGGATTTTGTCTTGGCTGTTGATACTTTCATGTTGTAGTTCTTCGCCACTGTATTGAAAGTTTGTGCCATTCGCTGTAGGTTATCCTCGTTATCAGAGATTAAGATTGCGTCGTCAGCATAACAGAGGATTTTTGTTTGTTTTTCCGCCATCTTATATCCTTTTCCAGTACCTTTAATGTTTTCTATGATTTTGTCCATGACTAAATTAAAAAGCAATGGGCTCAAGCTATCTCCTTGTCTGATTCGTGAGTTGATTTCTACTTCCGATGTTAGTTCATTCTCGACTTTTATTCTGGTTTTGTTCTTCGTATTAATGTCTTTAATTATCTTTATCATCTTGTTGGGCTAATTTTTCTCCTTTAGAAATCTTAGCACATCTTCCAATCTTACACAATCAAAGGCCTTAGTCAGATCTATAAAGCACATAAATGCAGGTTTATTATATTCCAGTGCTTTCTCAGCAATTTGTCTGGCTATGAATATGGCGTCTATTGTGGACCTATTTTCCGAAAACCTTGTTTAAAATCTCTAATGTTTGTTTAATCGTTACAGCATTTCTTTTGCCTTTACCACTGGTTATTGCAATTTTGAAAACGAAGACACATGTTAAAAGTATAGCAGAGTAGCGACTCTTCTCTAACGTACAGCTAAGTCTCACACGATTTCTGTAACACAGTGGCAGATCACAAACCAATGATTTCCAGGGATTCCCCAAGCACTGTTGCTACTCGTATCAATATTGTATTATGCTTCTTCCTCACAGTGTATAGAGTTTCCACGGAATGATTTACGGTGATGCTATTTCGATAAAACCTCAAAAATGTAATTAGAGTAATAGAAAACCATAGCACCGATAATCCGCAGCCCATATAATTAGTGCACAGATAATCGGGGTTCTCCTGTATACCAACTTAAGATAACAACTACTAATGTAATTGATGATTAATATGAGCATGATTTTAGTTTCATCAGTTTTCAATTCAATTGATATTGAAATCTACCGAGTATTTATCTAAGCTTATATGGTTTTTGTATTACTAAACAATTCAAATTAACTGCAGAGCAAAAAATTAAGGTCACTTCATAATGCCATAGCTTGAATACATATATTTTAGAAATTATTATTCTTTTTTAGCCATATTCAGTTGTAACGTAGTTTACTTATTGAATTCTTGAAAAAATGGTTGTTGTTGCTGTTTCAATAAGCAGTAGAGATAAAAAGGGCACCTTACCCAAATTCCTAGAAACGATTATCAACATAGTTTTTTATGTGGTTTTAATGTAAATTGTTTGTGTAGTGTTGTCACTGTTAGTTTATTGCAGTGAGCATATGTTCTGATGTGCGGCAAGCATTGTGGCGGCATTAGAAGATGGTTAATGCGAAATTGTGAGACACGTTGGTGTAAGTGTACAACGAGTATGGCAACAATACGAGATCAATGTGCTTACTTGAAGACCCGGTTTAAGTCGAGGCAGAATTAACAACAGCCAGATGGCCGTTTTGTCGTTTCTAGTGCTTTGAGAACACTGAATTGCCAGATTTAATTTTTCACAAGAACACTTAGCTTAGACAATACAGACCAAAGCATATCTCATCACTTTCAATCTTTTATCACTGTCAGAGAAGGAAACACTTGCTACTGAAGTTTTTACAATGTCTTTTGTTTCAACAAAAGACCATCAAATTAAAATTGTCTCTTTTCTATATTTAGTATATTAAAGGGAAATTGTTCATTTTCATTAGTTTGTATAAACTTTGAAGAACGAAAATGTTGTTTTCTATAAGCAATCCGTTAGTAAACTATGTTACAACCAGAAATAGTTAAAAAAAGATAATAATTGCTAAAATAAATTCAAATTACGGGGTGACCCTAATTTTATGCTTGGCAGTGTATCAGCTCTCTAATATTTTTATTTCTAATTGTCTGTTGTTCGTTTGTGAACTTAATGCTCTTGGTATTAGAAACTTTGGTTTATGTGAAGTCAACACCCTCTCAGATTTATCATTTTTGTTATAGAGCTGAAATCTTTTGATACCCTAGGTATCTACAATGAGTGAATTTTCCTCTTAGGTAGAGTGAAAGCTTCATGTCTTAAATCTGATAATAAATTAATCTTATTGTATATTAGCAAAATAAAAAAATAAAGATGGATAGTGCAGTTAAGAACTTTTTAATGTCCACCACGATGAGATGTCAAACTTATCCCAGTTTTTTACCACCACCAAATAAATTCCTCATATAGCATGTAAAAGAACCATTATAAAGTCCATATTTTGTGCAGATAAAACATTGTAAATGTAACAAAGGTAGAGAATTAAAGAATCCTTCAAAAATTCAGGTTGATGTCCTGATGAGTAAAATTTATGTTTTTGAAACAATTAATTATTTGTATCTCCTTCTTTTTGCGTACAGAATGTAGTTCAAATATTATAGGTACCTATAAATTTTTAGATAGTTAAGCAACTTGCTGTAGACTTGAATATTCCATGTCCATGACAAATTTTTATTAATAGACCAGGGCGCATCTGTAAAAATATTAGTACATTTGGATGTTGAGAGGTGACTCAAATTTTTTTGCAGAAATTGCTTGAAAATAAATCAAATAATAATATTTGAGTTATCCTCCCTCTCAAAAAGGTCCGGAACATTGTTTAATGTCAAAAAATTAAGGAAAAATTCGATTTTTTTCTTGGTTTTTTTGATTATAACTTTAAAAGTATTCATTTTCGAGAAAAGTTGTACTAACATAAAAGTTGCGTAATTAAATTTCCTACAATATAGAATTGGTTAAAAATTTAAAAAATAGTCACCCTTGTTGCAAAATAGCAATAATTGTGAAAAAAACATACAAAAACAAGTATTCGCATTATACGTTTTTCAACCATTTATGCTACACTTAGGACCTTCATATTTCACTCTGAAAAACTATATGATACAGCAAAACAATACTGTATATTTCATTAAGATCGGTTCAATAGATTTTGCAAAATAAATTTTGCAATCCAGCTATCGCAAAAAAAATCATTTTTTCAAAATGTTACAGGACTGAAAATAAAGCAGATAGCAAGTTGAAAATTTTTTTGCATATAGAAGTGTACTGTACCTTTCATTTGCAATTTTGCAAAATTAAAATCGATTAACACCACGGCGTCAGGAATAAACTTTAATTATTGGTGCTACGCGCAGGACAGCGGATAGTTTGTTTTGATTGGGCATTCCAATGACCTTTGATAATGATTGATACATTTTAAATTTTATTACATTTCGATATAAATAAATAAATTGTTTATTGCAAAATAAAAACACATACTCTATCTTTGAATTAACACTTTTATTAGGAAAAACTTTCTTTGTTAATATATTTTAACTTAAATAATAAAAGTTTATTATTTTTAAACATATGCAATTGTTTAAACAATATTTCACAAACAATAATAAAATTAGTTTGATTTTTGTGGAATTAAAATATTAATATACAACAAAATATAGAGTAAGAAAATAATATATTAGATAAAGATTGGAAGAAATTTTGGTGGAAATCAACTTGTGTGAATCGAACACCTCTGTCCTGCGCGTAGCACCAAAAATTATTGTTTATTTCAAAAATTTTCTGACGCCGTGGTAATTAATCGATTTTAATTTTGAAAATTGCAAATGAAAGGTACAGTACACTTCTATAAGCAAAAAAAATTCAACTTGCTATCTGCTTTATTTTCAGTCCTGTAACATTTTGAAAAAATGAATTTTTTTTTGCGAAAGCTGGATTGCAAAATTTATTTTGCAAAATCTATTAAACTGATCTTAATGAAATTTACAGTATTGTTTTACTGTATCATAAAGTTTTTCTGGGTGAAATATGAAGGTCCTAAGTGTAGCATAAATGGTTGAAAAACGTAAAATGCGAATACTTGTTTTTGTATGTTTTTTTCGCAATTATTGGTATTTTGCAACTAGGGTGACTATTTTTTAAATTTTTAACCAATTCTATATTGTAGGATATTTAATTACGCAACTTTTATGTCAGTACAACTTTTCTCGGAAATGAATACTTTTAAAGTTATAATCAAAAAACGAAGAAAAAAATCGAATTTTTCCTTCAATTTTTGACATTTTGATTATTTAAACAATGTTCCGGATCTTTTTGAGAGGGAGGATAACTCAAATATTATTATTTGATTTATTTTCAAGCAATTTCTGCAAAAACATTTGAGTCACCTCTCAACGTCCATCTCAAAACAGATGCGCCCTGGACTATAAATGGGCACAACAATTACACATTTAACAGAAATCGTTTGCCAGAAATCCTTTGTCAAACATTATTTTTCTGGCAGACGTCAGTAGACCAAGATGGTCGTTTGATTTTGTTCGGGTAGGGATTCTTCATATTCCCGGAAGGTATCCATTAATATCGGCTTAAGCCTGTAAATTTAATTTTAAATATAACCACTGTTTGGTTCTGGGGCTATTAAGCAAGTATAAGAGTTCACTGATGATGGACTGATAGGTCCGAAAACGTTTTGAACACATTTATGTAATCCATTTGAACTTTTAAGGTTTTTAATGAAATTATACCTACCACTAAGGAGTTTTTACTTTGATGTTAGAATTTTTAATATAATTTAATTTTTAAGGGAATTATCTTCAGCATCCGGATTACCGTTACCTCCTGTAAACTTGACAGCACCAAAACCAGCATCTGAAGTTCAGGTTTTATTTACTGAAGAGTTACAGGAAGATTCTTCTGGAGATGAATATATTCCTGGCATGGGTGATGAAGATAAAGATGATATGGAAGAGGTAGAAAATTTTTTTATATTATTATAGTAATAGGGAACTTGCACACTTTTTTTATTACCTACATAATAATGTTCAGTTTTGTTTAAAAATGAGATTTCCAAAATTTCACGCTTCAAAAACTTATAATAACTTAGAAGTACAAATAACAGTAAAGTCTTCTGTGTTTTAAAATACATAGTTCAAACGACCTGTGACGTCACATAGTTTAACTTTATGGTTATATTTATATTTATGGTTATATTTAGGTATATTCTTCTTGTTATTCTTTAGTTTATTGGCCTCCACCTACTTGGGTATTTGGCCAGCTCATCGTCTGGGAATAAGGGAAAATATTTATATTCTAATGACATTTATCGTATGTCATTGTAATAATAACAAATAAAATAAAACACTGACTTCTCCAAGGCGTTCGACAGGGTGCCACACAATATTTTGTTGCATAAGTTAAAACTGATTGGGATTGATGAGCCTTTATTGTCATGGTTCCAAAGCTACTTATCTGATCGTAGACTGATTTTTAAAATTGGCACTTTTCTTTCTAAAATTATCCAAGTTCCATCAGGAGTGCCTCAAGGCTCTCACCTTGGGCAACTCTTGTTTAATATTTTCATAAACGACATAAATGAATGCTTTCGCAATCAGTTTATTTTTGCTCTTTGCTGATGATCTAAAATTAAGCTGTGTGATTAAATCCCCAGAGGATTATGAAAAACTACAGTACGATTTAAATAACTTGCTAGAGTGGTGTAAAAGAAATGGCATGGAACTTACCTAATCCAACTAAATGTAAAACTATGACTTTTTCCCGTTCCAGAAATGCTATTGTTTTTGACTACAATATTGGTCACTACACTCTCGAAAGAACTTCCCTTTTTAAAGACTTTAGGGCCACCCTTGATACAAGCTTACAGCTTTCTTATCATCTGGAGAATGTTGTTAATAAGGCTTTCCAGATGCTTGGTTTTATTAGAAGATGCACCAGGACTTCACAAATATTACAGCTTTAAAATCCCTCTACTGTGCCTTGGTCCGTCCCCATCTTGAGTAGTATGCCTCCTGTGTATGGTCTCCTTTTTATGGAGTGCATACTAATGCTCTTCAGTTAGTTGAACATAAATTTTTAAAGCAAATTGCATATAGACTTAATATCTTGGACAACTACAATGATACAGATATTCTTAATATCCTAAATATGGCACCAATCACTGCTCTTCATGAGAGAAGGGATCTCATCACTTTCCACAACATCCTACATGGAAAAACTGGAACTCCAGAGCTTCTTCAAAAAATTAATGTTCATGTCCCACTAAGAACAACCAGGGCTACAGTTAGTTTCCATTACCCAATCCACCATACTAACTATGGTCTTAACAACTTCCTCACTAGAACTGCCAGACTAGCAAACCAGCACCTTAACATTGACCTTTTTCAAACTTAGAGCAAGTTCCTGAGTCAGGTTTTAGTAAACATTAACTAAGACTTATTGTGCTGTAAAAATAATAATAATAATAATAAACTCAAAAGTGATTTGTCTGCTTATATCCGCCGACCACACTAATTAATGTCCTTAGGTATGATTATTTGTGTAATTTGTATTGGTAACATATTTATATTGATAATTTGTATTTTTTGTTCTCTTTATTGTATGTAATTTATATTTTAATCTATTGTTTTTTTCTGTAAATGGTTATAACCGTATACAGGGTGTTAGTAAATAAGTATGAAAATTTTTAAGGGCTAACTCTACATGAAAAATTAATACCAGTTTGCTCTATAAACATATGTCCGCAAATGCTTAGTTTCGGAGATACGGGGTGTTGAAATTTTTATTTTAAACTGCCAATTTATTTATTGCTCTAAGACCAGTTGAGCTATGAAAATGAAATTTCTTGAGTTTTAGCAGGTAGTTATTACGAATTTTTTGACATACAATCTAGAATTTTGTATTCATCATTGGCGCGCCTACGGGCAATGGTCTGAATTTTTTCAAAGAAAAAAATAGTACGCCACTGAGATATTTCGAACTAAAAATTATTTTTGAGTTCCACGTCTAATTTATGATAAAAAACCTTTCTTGCCTTTTTTTCATATGATGCACCGTTTTTATGCAGAAAAATAAAACATCTTGGCGCGTATTTTTTATTTCTTAATACATCATCAAGAACTATCCAATATAAGAATACTAAACTAGAACAATAACAGAAAATATTACTAATAAGATTTCAACTAGGTGCAAAGTGCACGAAATGCTTAAAATGATCTCCTTTACAGATAACAGAAGAATTTTATGTTCATCATTGTCGCGCGTACGGGTAATGGTCTGAATTTTTTGAAGAAAAAAATAGTACGCCACTGAGATATGTCAAACTAAAAATCATTTTTGAATTCCTCGTTCAATTTACGCCAAAAAGCTTTGTTTCCTTTTTTTCATACGAGGCGCCGTTTTTATACAAAAAAATAAAACATCTTAACGCTTACCAAGTATTTGAGGTAGTTTCCATATGCATAGAAACTTAGTTCAAATGCTTTGTAAACGTTAAGATGTTTAATTTTTTTGCATAAAAACGGCGCCGCATATGAAAAAAAGGCAAGAAAGATTTTTTGTCGTCAATTGAACGAGGAATTCAAAAATTATTTTTAGTTTGATATATCTCAGCGGCGTACTATTTTTTTCTTCAAAAAAATTCAGACCATTACCCGTACGCGCGCCAATGATGAATATAAAATTCTTCTGTTACCTGTAAAGGAGATCATTTTAAACATTTCTTGCAGCTTTGCACCTAGTTGAAATGGTATTAGTAATATTTTCTATTATTGTTCTAGTTTAGTATTATTATATTGGATAGTTAGTTATTGATGATGTATTAAGAAATGAAAAATATGCGCCAAGATGTTTTATTTTTCTGCATAAAAACGGTGCATCATATGAAAAAAAGGCAAGAGAGGTTTTTTATCATAAATTAGACGTGGAATTTAAGAATAATTTCTAATTCGAAATATCTCTAAAATAATTCAGACCATTGCCCGTAGGCGCGCCAATGATGAATACAAAATTCTTAATTGTATGTCATAAACATCGTAATAACTACCTCCTAAAACTCACCAAATTTCATTTTCATAGCTCAACTGGTCTTAGAGAAATAAATAAATTGGCAGTTTGAAATAAAAATTTCAACACCCCGTATCTCCGAAACGAAGCATTTGCGGACATATGTTTATAGAGCAAACTGGAATTAATTTTCATGTAGAATTAGCCCTTAAAATGTTTCATACTTATTTACTAACACCCTGTATAAATAAAATAAATAAATAAATAAAACACTATAAGTGTTGTTTAGTGCCATTTTGTAAAAGTACAAGTTTTCTATGAATTCAAAATAGTTCAAACGATCAAACGTATTTTCTACTGACGTTTATAATGTCTAATTTAAAATTATATACAATTTTGTTTATTTTATTGGTGCAGAATGTAAACATATAACCCTATGACGTCACGACGCGTTTTGGGCTGGCTGGTATAATTTGAATTTTTAATCGTCTTTAGAGACCAAACCAAAGACAAACAAAACTTTTTTTATCTTTGATACATGTTTTAAATTATGTTCTGTTGTGATTTATAACATTTTTTTTTTAAATTTAATATTTTATGCAAGTTCCCTATTCCTTTTATTATTCTATAACGTTTCATTGTGGTTTTATAAATGATATAAAAGTTTGTGTGCAATGAGTTCCTCGTCTTCTGTCAAAGGACCAAAAAAGCTTGCGAATGGGGTTATCTTTGCAACATCTCACATTTCTTGCTACATTTCTTTCGCCAATTATTGCTGGTGACAATCGTGGTGTCATTATATTGAACCATTGCTTCAATAAGCTTCCATTGATGCAATGCAACTCGCAACTTCTATACCATCAAAGAAGTGTAAAGTTCAACTTTCTAGAGGTAAGGCTGTGTTAACATTTTTTAGGAACATGAAGACCCTTGCTCATCATTTACAAAACCTAGAGTGCATCTCAACGTAAACTTGCATAATGAAATTGTGAACAAGATCCATCAAGCAATACAATGAAAACATCCAGTAAAACTCTCACGTGGTGTAATTTTTATGCACGACAATGCTCAGCTCTTGTTGCCAAAGTAGTAAAAGAAAATCTACGATAAAAGAAATGGAGGATAGTTCCGATTTATTGCCTTGTGGTTTTCACATCTTTTCGCATTCACAATTTTTCAGTTGAAATGAGAAATTGGAAACACCCTGCATTTCCTTCTTGCCTATGAGTGACGTTAGTTCGAATGACTGCCTTCTATCTTGATTGAATTAGTTAGTATTTCTTATTGAGCATCATATGCCTTAATTATAATGTCTATCCTATCTCATTTTCTCGGCATTCATAATCTTTTTTTATACATTGGATCACAGTGTTGTTATGAAGGCTTCGATTCCATATAAATGGACGAAAATACACAGCATATTAAGATGCTGTGTATTTTTGTTGTGCGACATCTGTTTATGTATCATTGTTCAGGTGCATCATATATAAGCAGTGGGGTTCCTACGGTCTCCTTCGCATCCCACATTTTGCTCGCCATTATTTTCTATCCATCCACTTGTTCTCTTCTATAGCTCTATCTTCCATAGACTGTTCTATGCCTTTCTTCCATGTTTCTGTAGGCCTTCCTTTTCTTGTTCTATTTATAGGCGTGTAATTTATTGCTCGTTTTGGCCATCTTCCCTCTGGCATTCTCTTAACATAACCATACCATAGCAATTTCTTTGTTTCTATTCGGTCAACCGTGGAATATACACTCTTTGTCAGTCGTCTTATTTCCTCATTTGGTACGTGTTCTAATCTAGATACCCTGCATGCTCTACGTAAGTAATCCATTTCCGCTACCTCTATATATTTTCTTTCCTTTCCTGTGACTTGCTAACACTCTGCCCCATAAGTTAGAATAGGTTCCACAATTGTTCTATAGATTGTTAATTTTGTATTCAGCTTCACCTTGATAGACCACAGTAGACCATTTAAAACACGAGTTGCTTTCCTTCCTTGCTGTATTCTATGTTCCTAAATATATATCCTATAATCTTCCTAAATATATATCCTATAATCTTCCTAAATTTATATCCTATAATCCTAAATATCTATATTCCTTACATTTTCTTATACTTCTTAACTAATTCCGGATTTTCGGTTTCCTCTCCTATTCTCAAATATTCCGTTTTCTCCATGTTCATACATCCCAGCAACTGTTTTAGTCAATTGCTCCAGAGCTTTCTGGATGTATATTTTAAATAGTGTTGGCGATAAGCAGCACCCTTGCCTCCGACCTTTTGTAACAGGGAATGGTTTCGACATAGATTTTCCCTGCCTAATGCTTTTCGGGTTTTGATACATATTTTTAATTGCTCGCACATATGCTTCACTTACGCCTATCGCCGTCAAAATTTCAACGAGTTTCTTTAAAGGTATCGTGTCGTAGGCTTTTTCCAGATCAATAAATGTTAGGTGAGTAGACAGATTCCTGGTTTTTCTTTTCTCTATTACTTGTTGTATCACGAATATGTTATCTGCGCACGATCTACCCTCGCGAAAACCACTTTGTCCTTCCATGTCCTTAATTTCCAATGTCACCCTTTTCTTTAATACTCGGCCATACAACCTCCCCATTGCACTGGTTATACTTATACCTTTGTAGTTTTTGCACAACGTTTTGTCTCCTTTTTTGTAAATCGAACTAATGTATGCACAATTCCAGTGCAAATCAGGTGCATTATACATAAGATATTTCTGAAGCAGTTGAAGATGGTCATCACCTTTTCAGTGCTAGATCTAATCTCCTTGTAGCAAGGATCAAATAACAAGTAATATATTTTTTTAGAGTGAGGATGATCCAGATAATTCATTATTCAGTGATCCACCTTCCATTGAACCTGAAACTCCTCCGGAACAGCATGTTGCTTCACCTCCACCACCACCCCAACCTAACACAGATGCAGATACTCATTGGACCGAAGATGGGGTCTTTAAAATTCCATCTGCGCCTAAGGATAAGGAGGAGCCAACAGATGAAACAACAATTGCTAAGAGAACCAGGTAGGGAGTTATTTCAACTTATGTAATATGACAGGTAGTTCTTTCAGGACAACAGAGAGTAAAACACAGGTTAAAATAAAATAAATATATTGAGAATATTTATATACATACAGTTCAAAATTAAAAATAACAAGAATAAAATATAATTCTATCTTCTCCCTGTTTCGGAGAAAGCTCTCTAGGCGGCCGCCTGCAAAGGAAAAATAAAATTGTATTTATTACTATCATCAAAACCATAATAACAATATTAAGATAATACAATACACAACACAGTATATACAATAGCAATTACGCTACACGGAATCAATCTATCTACATAATTACACACTCAGACTCGTAGCCCATCACACTTCAATCCAGTGTGATCACAAATCACAATCATGCATCGACGCACCGGCCAGCTCCGGGTCGGAGGTGGCAGCTACCGCTCACTGCGGTTACAGTTCCGGTGGAACGCCTCTTCACTACAGAGCGCGTCCACCTCGGCAGAGTTCCAATTCATTTCATTGCATATCTACTGTTTGAGTTCTTCCCGGTTCAGTACAATGAGAAGAACTGATTTCATGATTCTCCTTTCTCTTCTTAAGTACCCTCTCGGCTGCCCTACTTGGATGCCTCGGAGTAGAAGTCGAAATGAGTGGAGTTACGCCGGTAATGAAACGCGTACGGTTGTCTAACAAATAATCGTCGACCAAAAAAATCTGGTGTTTTGCAAAGGTTGATAATCCATATACACTGCGCGACAGAGAAAACGAACACCGCACAAAATGGGTCATTTTTAGTATGTTATAGCCTTATTCTGTAACAATATCGCTGTAATAATATTGTTGCTAGACAGTAATTGTACACCGAGTGTACCAATCAAACTGTTTTTTCTCAAAGTTCACCACACCCTGCGGAATATTCTAGCATTTATAAAATACCGAAATTAAAACCCAACTATAGCGTCAGGTTTTCTTAACATTCTGTTTTTTTTATTCATTCGCTTATGTGGGATAATAAAAAAGTTAGGTAGTAGTCATTCATAATGTCGTGGACCTGACGCAATCATCATAGTGACGTCGATATACGAACGAAACAATGATATCAGGCATTGCTAAAAACATGTAGTTCTCTTCAGTGCGTTGTCGTAGAGAGATAGAGACGAACTAGTTTTTACGTTAGTGAAATAGCTTTAATATATTTTTTTTTGTGATTATTAATTGATAACTTTGTATTCAACTTTTTTCTCTTACATAATACCAGCAGAAGTAGTTCTAATTTATTTAAACAATAATTGTTTTTAAGCAAATTGTATAAATCAATAAATTTCATCTACCCGGACAAATTATTTTTTCGGTTTTCTGATCATTTTAAATCAAAAAAGTTTATTGTAATTTTTCTCTAAAGTTGATCGTTTTCAACTTATAAACAATTTAAAACAAAAAAAAAAAACGAAAAATCATGATTTTTAAGGCTCAAAAACACGCAATTATTTTTGAATTACCAAACCTTGTTCTATCAGTTTCTGATACTTTACTTTGGGCTTATTTGCCCAAATACAAAATTATATAAAATTTATAAAATAAATTGAATAAAATCCTGTCGTTTATTTAACTTCTTTAAAATCTCATTATAACACTACACAATTTTTTAAATTTGATTATCTTCATTATTTCATAAAATTAATCATTAGTTTTAATAATCCCTGAATGAAAAACTGGATAATGAAGTACTGAAAGCTTGACAGCTTGGATAATGCCAAAATATATTTTATATACAATTTCACTTTCTACAATAATTTGATATTGGTTTTAACACTTACTTAAAATTTACAATTTAAGAACTTTTTAAAATTTAGACGTCATAATAATTGATTGACAGTGATGACAGATAACTTTTGCAATATGGCCGCTTTCGATTTTTAGTCGATAGTTATCAATATTGAATAATTACTAAATCGCTAAAGTTTTAATTTATTTTATATTAATATATTTACAAAATACTACAGAATTTCACTTTTTGGCATAAATTTAATTGTTAATAACGCAAATTGTGTACAATATTTTTAATAATTAAAGTAAATAAATTTTAAGTTCACTCAAATTCTCGCCATTCGATTACTGCCATCGACCACTTACATACAATCTGGGTTAATTTGATTAATCGCGGCAGGTAAAGTAAAATTCTTCTTTCAGTACAATAAAATGTTACTTTACTGCCGCAAATGAGGGCGAATGAGTACAAAAATGGATTTATACAAAACTTTTTAATAAATAAGGACCACTTTTTGTATGGGCGACCTCTTGAACATTATTCTGCGGTATTTTATGAAAGTGATTATGCAAAAAATCACATGGGAATATTTTTCCCAAGGAATTCGAGGTTTTTGTCTCATATAAACATATTTTGCTGAATTTATAACCAAAATCCTATTATTTTTCTATCATACATTGATGTGTTATTTATTTATTTGCCCTCTAGATTTTTTTTCAGTTCTTAAAAGGTTTATTTCTAAGCCAAATTAGTGCAATGTAAATATTTTACATTTTTACACAGCAATTTTTATCGGCAGTGAAGACAGAAAGTCGTACATTTTTATTACATCTTTCAATTTGAGATAAAATAAAAATTCGATGACTAACTGGAATGTTTAAGATTAGAGAAACATATGTTATGTTTATTGGAAATACTCGACATCATTAGCACGTGCAAATCCTACCCTGCCGCCTAATTTCCTTTGAAATTAAAATGGTGCATGTTTTTAGGGTCCGTTTATTTTTTCGGGTATGCGTATTTACGAGGTTCACGAGGTTTTGAAACAACTATACTTTAACAACTAGCCATGTTCTTCATCAATACAGGGTGTTTCTAAATAAGTGCGACAAACTTTAAGGGGTAATTCTGCATGAAAAATAATGACCGTTTGCAGTCCCGGATTAAGAATCTTGAGGCCCCTAGGCAACCCAAGCTATGAGGCCCCTTACGGCCTCCGCCTTCTCCCTCCAAAACCACCTCGGTTAACCCCTCCATCTAAACCCTACATCTGCAGTTTTAAGTTCAATATCTTCTCTCTGTAATGATTTACTGAGTTGATGCGTTCTAAAATGTTACCCAAAACTCATTCATTACGAATGTTTCTTTTTTTGACATTTATTTCAACAAACACTTAGCCCCTTGAACTATTTCATCCATTTGATTAGTGTTTTCAGCAAGAGAATGCACAGCAGATTTAAAGACATTGTAACCTTTAGACAAAGCTCTTGTTGCGTCAGCCCTTGCACTCCATCTAATGCTGCTTGTTCTTTTAATGACTAGATCGTGGCGAATGGGATCTCTTAGTGGAGTTTAATTTAAGCATTTGATTATAACTTTCCAACGGTGCGTAGAGGCTAAAAAAAAGACGCAACTTTCAGCAGCACTTGCTCCAACTAAATTAAGCGAGTGTGCCGCAAAAGGAATGTAAATTGCAAGTTTGTTAATCTTAGATAAATGAGCCTGGATACCATTACATTTGCCTGCCATGTTTGCTGAATGATTGTCCGTTCATGTCGTTTACATCAATTCCACAGTCTTTTTAAACGATTAAAACAGCAAAAGAAAGATTTTCTCCAGTATGGCTACTTATGGGTATGAATGTGAGAAAACGCTCATACACTTTACCATCAGCTGAATTTGTATATCTTAATAAATAGTAAACTGGTCAATATGAGACAAATCTGGTACTGAATCGACACTTAAGGAGTAGTATTTGGCTTCCTTAATTTCTTTAACAATTGTATTCAAAACGTGTTTCTTCCCAGATCTTTGAAGATAAGTAAGAACCCTTTCCAATACCGTTATTGCCATACTTAGCTAAATGAGAGCTTAAAGAGGATCGTACTCTGCAAGTAGCTCTAAAATGCTTAAGTAGTTCCCATTATTTTGTGAACGAAGGATATCTGTATCACTTCTAAACGCTAATCCGCGAGAAGATAGAAACTTAACCACAGAGACTACTATTTTCCGAACGTGAATCCAGTAATCTCGTTCTTGATTAAATTAAATTTCCAAAGAGCTGTCAATTCGACCATGAAGGCACTGCCTGTCGATGAGTGTTCGCCAAGTGTTCGTCAAATGTTCGCTATGTTCGCCAAAAAGTATTCATGGACAGCAGTAAACATTTCCATTTGAGTACGTTAGCCAAACTCTTTTAATTTTTGTTACACTGATATATTTTCGAAAAATCATAGATTGTGTAAAAAATCTCTGTTTGATGCTGAAAAACTTCCATCAAGATTTGTACATTCTGAAGAACTGAAGCTATTTTCTTGTGGCATTTTTATAATTTTAACTATTTATAATGGGAAATAAGCCACAATATTATTAAAAAATGATTTTTATTAACGTTTCGACGCCCAAATCGGGTGCCGTTGTCAAAATACAAAATACTACTATCATAAACAAAAATGTTGTTGCTTAGTAAAAAAATTCTTCTAATAATTTATTTAATTTGGCTCATTTATATCGGCAATTCAGATACATATGATACATTTTAAAGTAGAAGACTTTAAAATGATATTGCCAATATTTATGAGTTGCGTTCCTGGGACGACTTTACTGAAAGATAGTTCATTCGATTACATGAAATCAACCCCAACTCAAGAATATCCGTCACAAAAAAATCATAGCATGTGATCTCTCTTTAAAAAGATAACCACATGCAACAGTGACATTAAAATTCTCGCGTTAGAGATCTCATAGTAAATCACGAGGGAAAACCAGGAAAAACCTCGTGATACTATCCCGACATCGTAAGTATTTGGTCTTACATTTCATTTACTCTCAAAATTAATACCAAATTCTGACTTTACTATAATTTTATAAATAATATCAATACAATAATACATGGATATATAAGTAATACTAAAATATAAAATATGTACTAACTCGACTATTGACGTACTAATTGTGGTATTTTCTTTCTATTGACTTCCTCTTTCAGTGTGGGTATCCACATCCTACTGCATTCCACCGAGGAATTTGCGACACAATTGGTTTCGTTTAGCATAATTAGAGCCGCTTCTTTGATTTTTCTCTTTTTACTATCTGTTTCTTTCAGAACTGTACTTGAATCTCTCCACTGAACTCTATGTTCATTATCCCATGCGTGTTGACATATTTGAGATCTATCAAATTCTCTATTTTTAATATAAGATTGATGATAACGTTTAATGGTCTTGATGTTTCACCTATATAAAATTGTTCGCATTCACAAGGTATTTTATAAATACAATTCTTTGTCCTTTCTTGTTCATTGTTAGGTTTAGTTTTAGATAGAATAGATCTCAATGTGTTGGTTGTTTTGAATCAAGAAGAGACAATTAAATTTACAATGGAAAAGGAATATAATAACACCCTGCCTTTCCTCGATGTTTTAGTCTCAAAGAAGGATACTGGATATGAGACTCAAGTGTATAGAAAACCAACACATACCAACATATATCTCAATTACAAATCAAATCACAACATCAACGTTAAAAAGGGAATCATAAAATCCTTATATGATAGAGCCAAAATTACTTGTTCTAATGAAAATTCATTTTTAGAAGAAAAACAATTCTTAACATCTGTTTTATTAAAAAATGATTATCCTTTATCGTTTATAAATAAGGAATTGTCAAGATTGGATCGAATGGAACAGAACAACATAGAACGGGATCCTACAACATTCACAAGAAATAATACGAGGAAAATATCAATACCATACATAAAAGGACTATCCGAGAAACTTAAAACAATAGGAAATAAATTCAACATTTCAACAACATTCAAAACAACCAACACATTGAGATCTATTATGTCTAAAACTAAACCTAACAATGAACAAAAAGGACAAAGAATTGTATTTATAAAATACCTTGTGAATGCGAACAATTTTATATAGGTGAAACATCAAGACCATTAAACGTTAGAATAAGTGAACATCAATCTTATATTAAAAATAGAGAATTTGATAGATCTCAAATATGTCAACACGCATGGGATAATGAACATAGAGTTCAGTGGAGAGATTCGAGTATAGTCCTGAAAGAAACAGATAGTAAAAAGAGAAAAATCAAAGAAGCGGCTCTAATTATGCTAAACGAAACCAATTGTGTCGCAAATTCCTCGGTGGAATGCAGTAGGATGTGGATACCCATACTGAAAGAGGAAGTCAATAGAAAGAAAATACCACAATTAGTACGTCAATAGTCGAGTTAGTACATATTTTATATTTTAGTATTACTTATATATCCATGTATTATTGATATTATTTATAAAATTATAGTAAAGTCAGAATTTGGTATTAATTTTGAGAGTAAATTAAATGTAAGACCAAATACTTACGATGTCAGGATAGTATCACGAGGTTTTTCCTGGTTTTCTCTCGTGATTTACTATGAGATCTCTAACGCGAGAATTTTAATGTCACTGTTGCATGTGGTTGTCTTTTTAAAGACAGATCACATGCTATGATTTTTTTGTGACGGATATTCTTGAGTTGGGGTTGATTTCATGTAATCGAATGAACTATCTTTCAGTAAAGTCGTCCCAGGAACGCAACTCATAAATATTGGCAATATCATTTTAAAGTCTTCTACTTTAAAATGTATCATGTGTATCTGAATTGCCGATATAAATGAGCCAAATTAAATAAATTATTAGAAGAATTTTTTTACTAAGCAACAACATTTTTGTTTATAATAGTAGTATTTTGTATTTTGACAACGGCACCCGATTTGGGCGTCGAAACGTTAATAAAAATCATTTTTTAATAATATTGTGGCTTATTTCCCATTATAAATAGTTAAAATTCTGAAGAACCTTTCCCAATCCAAAATTTCCATATTTCTTCAGTTATGGTATTCCATAATCCTATGTTTTTCCGAATTCTGGGACCAATTTACCTTTAACTTCAATTTCTAACTTAGTTTCGATTTCTGATTCTTTTCTTGAACTGGTATATCTGTCATTGTACGTTTTTTCATCTTCTTCAGTAACGGAAGCTATGTTTCCCCCAGCTATTTCTATTTCACCACGTGCATTTTCATTGGGGCAGCTTTCACTAGCTGTGGATTTATATTGTATTGTATTTGTATTGTTCGATATTTGAATTTTCCAACTTATGTGATTTATAGTTTTTATTTAATTCTAATTATTATTTTTTCATTTTGGGCCCTACGAGGCCACCTTTGGGACCGAGGCCCCTAGGCAACTGCCTACTTTGCCTAATGGTTAACCCGGCACTGACCGTTTGCTTCATAAAGATATGTCCGCAAATGCTTCGTTTCTGAGATACGGGATGTTGAATTTTTTCTTACAAACTGACGATTTATTTATTGCTCTAAAAGCGATTGAGATATGCAAATGAAATTTGGTAGGTTTTAAGAGGTAGTTATTGCGCATTTTTTGACATATAATTAAGAACTTTATATTCACCATTGGCGTGCATACGGGTTACATTACCCGATCATAATAAATAAGTTAATATGGGGCGGGGTAACATTTATTCCAGCGCACTGTATAAATAATCTTCTTCTTCTTAAAGTACCGTGCCCAAATTCAGACGTGGATGCTTCCATGCAGGGTTGCCAGACCGATTTATACAATTCCCCCAACCTGAACTACAAATTCCCCCAAAAATGACATTTAAAAAAAAATCCCCCAAAATTCATCTGCCATTTCTTCTTTTTTTTTCTGAGCTGTCATCTGTCATTTCTTCTTCTTTTTGGGCTGTCATGTCATTTTTTCTTCTTTTTTGGCTGTCAAGTGTCATTTTACCAGCGTAGAATTTTAGTATATTTTATACAATATATTATAAATCTGCCATTTACATATCTTACAAAATTATTTTGTGTCATCTTCTGATACAGGACCAATCCATCATACATAGAATAATAATTAATTATTAATGACCCACACCATTAAAATTCTATTAAACAGATTACCTTTCTTTAAGTTCAGCATCCCATTCCCAAGCAAGTCGGTATTTTCGGGTATACTCCTTTTCTTTAGGCATATTTTTAGATTAACACGTCTACAAACACTAATTTAAATAAATTATGCGTATTATTGAACACACCAGAAATATAACCTTCTTCAAAGTCAATTCTAGAAAAGTAAATAAAGTTAAACAATAGGAGATACGATTTTCTGTGTTTCACATAGGTACCATTATGAATATGTATTTAAATACACCATCAAGCGCACAAAAACCAAATTTTGTTGTGTCGATGTCGCTATTGAAGAAAACTGTAATGCTTTACAAAATAAGTTAAGTAGTTTGTACTAGATGGCAGAATTGACTGTAAATGAATTTATATTCAAAGATTTTTGTGAATCACAGTTTAACTTAAAATTCAAAATCGGCCAAGCAATGGAATGTGTTCTTAAAATTATACCCCAAAAAACCCCAATGCGAAAAAATTTTCCTCCAAAAAATCCCCCATTCAGTGTATACCCCCAAAAAATCTCCCAAACAAGAAAAAATACCCCAAATTTGGGGTAAATTTCCATAATCTGGCAACCCTGCTTCCATGAAAATTTGCCGATATCGTTCTCGATCTTGCGCGGCATGCAACTTATCATGTGTATGATAAATAATAATAAACATGTAAATATTCATTCCAGTACTGTTTATTTTGCCGCATACTGTACTATTATTTTGGTTTTAGATCAAAGTTAAGCTTGAGTTCAACACCATTAGAAGTTATAGAAGAAGCATTTATACCGCCCGATATTCCGCCAGATTTGTATGAAATGCACTGTGATAATGAAGACTGGAGGGATTTTCTTAAAACATTCACTCGACCTTTGGAAGAAGTTGAAAAAGTTCCTGAAGAGGAAGAATTAGATCCGGAATATAATGTTTTGTCTGATGAAGAAATCGATAAACCAGACAAAGAGGAATTAAGAGAGGAATTGAGAGTTGACCGAGCAGTTAAAGTGAGCAAAAAAGAGTTGAATGCATTGATAGCAGAACTGTATGAATTTTGTTCAAACGAGCAAGCACATCTTGATGGTATTGAAGAAGACGACTTCGATCCGACTTCTTTCTTAGAAACTCAGCTGGTAGAGGATAATTCAAAGAAAACAGATACATTGGTGAGCAATGCTGATGAATCAGCGGTAGGTGAAACTTATATTTATTGGAAGCATACCTTTTTTATTGTGGGCTAGGAAAATAATAATGAATTAATAGGTGCAACGGATCGCGCAGAGGTGTGAAAAAATGAAAGTAAAAGAAAGAAGATGAAACGCAATGTAATGGACAATCGCGCGACAACACACTAAGTGATGTAGTAAACGCAATCCTATGCGTGTTTCTTAAGAAAATAAAATAAATTAGAATTTAAATAAAATAAAAGAAATAAAATAAAAATAAATTAAATTAAATTAGTTAAGATAAATTAAATTAAAAACCATCGTTCCATGCGTAGACGATAAGAAAGCTATGCTTCCTCCTCATCGGAAAAAGCTTTCTATCTGCATAATCTTAGTTTTATAATTTTCGTTGGGATGATATCTCAAGTTCTCTTTTCAAATGTTTTGAATTTAATCCCCCAGTATTTGCGTAGCACATTGTTACACAAATGCTCGCGTGCGATACAACTGTATTTCTTGTATTTGTACTTTATGGTTGTCTTATTTGGGTGATACGTGATACCCAATTTTTATAGAAGAAAAACTTAATTATTTTCACAACAAAGTCATTTATTTCAAATAACAAAAGGAATAAATAAATAAAATAAACTCTGCACAAAGGAAAACAAAACCTCTAAGAAAAATATAAAGATCATTCATTCTTATTCTCATTTACTTTGGTTTTACATGGTGGTGTTGCACCTTGAGATTGATGACCTCAATAGTTGCAGCGCAAAATGATTTGCTGATTGAGTATGGTATAGATGTCCACATGTATATTTGTATATTGTGTTTATGTGTGGGTGTATTTCATTTTCAGTCAACAAATATATGGTTAATAACACAGCTGCTACCTTAGGGCATGTCCTCAGTTGATCCGTGGGTGTTCATTTGGTGATATCTTATTCACACCTGTACTACGGTCCTATACAGGGTGTTTCACTTGGAAACGGAAATACTTTAATTGTGAATAGAGGTCACCGAGGCGGTTCTAGGTATACTACATTTTTTGCCCTACCGACTTTTATAACCGAGTTACAGGGTGTTTTATCGATTTTGCCAATTTCTTTCCTAAGCCATAACTTTAGAACCACCCTGTATATTTTTTTGATATTTGGTGTACATGTGTTTTATCCAAAACCCAAACGACCGACATACTAATCACAATAAAAATCCAGGTCCGAATTAACAAAAAATTATAAAGTAATTGTGACCTTAAAAAACCACCCTGTATATTAAAATTCTGAAAATCTGTTTGCATATTTGAAAAGAGCACAAAAAACTAAGTCTAATCGTTCGCTTCAATTTTTCGGCCAGACAATTTTATGACTTTAATTTTGAAATTATATAGAATTTTTTAAGAACTCTGACATTTAAAAGCAGGTATTATTAACTTTTAATTATAAATTATTAAAGCTATTAAATAAATACTCATTTTAAAATTAATCAATACTTATTTACCACATTGGAACGACCCAATTATTGATCACAAGAAAAATCCAGGTCCGGATTAACAAAAAAACATAAAATAATTGATCTTGAAACAACACCCTGTATATTGAAATTTTCAAAATTTGTTTGCACATTTGAAAACACCAAAATGACTTTAATTTTGAAATTAAATATTATATTGATACTTTTAAGAACACTGAAATTAAAAAGCAGATTTTTAATGCACTTTTAACAATAAATTATTAAAGTTATTAAATAAATACCCATTTTAAAAATAATCAATAGTTATTTACGACATTCGAACGACCCACTTACAAATCACAACAAAACTCCAGGTCCGGATTAACAAAACAATATAAAGTAATTGTAACCTTGAAACAACACCCTCTATATTGAAATTTTCAAAATCCGTTTGCACATAGGTATGAAAAAAGCACAAAAAACTAAGTTTAATCGTTCGCTTCAATTTTTTGGCCAGACAATTTAATGAATTTAATTTTGAAATTATGTCGAAATTTTTAAGAACTCTGGGAACTCATAATAAAAATTTCGATATAATTTCAAAAGTAATGTCATTAAATTGTCTGCACAAAAAATTAAAGCGGGACATTAAACTTAGTTTTTCGTGCTCTCTTCAGGTGTGCAAACATATTTTAAAAATTTCAGTATACACTGTGTTTTTTTCAAGGTAACAATTACTTTGTATTTTGTTGTTAATACGGACCTGGATTTTTCTTGTGGTTAGTAATTGAGTCCTTCTAACGCAGTAAAAAATAACTGATTATTTTTAAAATTAGTATTTATTCATTAACTTGAATGATTTATTATTAAAAGTACTTTAAAAACATGCTTATTAATTTCAGGGTTCTTAAAAATTTGAATATATTTAATTTCGAAATTAAAGTCAATACATTTTTGCACAAAAAGTCAAAGTGAACCGATAAACTCGGATTTTTGTGGTCTTTTCAAATGTGCAAACAAATTCTGAAAACGTCAATATACAGGGTGTTGTTTCAAGGTTACAATTACTTTATGTTTTTTTTGTTAATCCGGACCTGGATTTTTCTTGTGATTAATAATTGGGTCTTTCCAATGTGGTAAATGAGTACAGATTCATTTTAAAATGAGTATTTATTCAATAACTTTAATAATTTATAATTAAAAGTTAATAATACCTGCTTTTTAATGTTGAGTTCTTAAAAAATTCAATATAATTTCAAAATTAAAGTCAAAAATTGTCTGGCCGAAAAATTCAAGCGAACCATTAGACTTAGTTTTTTGTGCCCTTTTCAAATATGCAAACAGATTTTCAAAATTTTAATATACAGGGTGTTGTTTTAAGGTCACAATTGCTTTATAATTTTTTGTTAATCCGGACCTGGATTTTTCTTGTAATTAGTATGTCGGTCGTTTAGATTTTGAATGAGACATATGCGTACCAAATTTTAAAAAAATATACAGGGTAGTTCTAAAGTTATGGCTTAGGAAAGAAATGAGCAAAATCGATAAAACACCCTGTAACTCGGATATAAAAGTCGGTATGGCAAAAAATTTAGTATACCTAGAACGGCCTAGGTGACCTCTATTCACCATTAAAGTATTTCCGTTTCCCAATGAAACACCTTGTATACCAATAGGCTATAGAAATTATGTACTTTAGAAAGGAACTACGACGTTTAAGGGGTTTTATTGTTTCATATGGTCAATGGACCTCTAAATATGAAAAAACCGCGGAGGACTGCCATTTAAAGGAGTGCGTTTTTGAGAAAGGGGTGAATTAACCCCTATGCACTATAGGGTGCATATTTTACAAAAATATATTCAAAAATAAAAGCAAAAAAAACACGAAAGAGCAATTTTGTTTTTTTCCCCATAACTTTTTTCCACGGGGATATAGGTATAGGCATTGCTTCACAGAAAAAATACTTCTCTTCTTCCTCTTTAAAATGACGTTTGGTAGAAGTCTTCAGGATTTATAGTTTCCGAAATATGATTTTTTAAAGTTCGCACTAACAGTATTTTTGCGCCATTTTCGTTATTATTTCGCAAACATTGTTCTGTAACTTTTTTCTACGCATTTCTATGTAGGTATATGCAATGGTACATTTAGTAGGAAGAGAAGTCAATTAATACGACTAAAATGGTCTATGGTATAAGGTTGTACGACTATTTTTAAGCAGGTTATGGGTTTTCAAAGTTTTATACTTTTAACGATTTTTGATATTTTTTACAATTATTTTTTAAATTTCTCATTATAACTTTTTTTCTTGTAGATTTAGATATATACATTGTCGAATAAAAAAGAAAGCATATTTTCTTTACTTTAAAATCGTGTATTGTAAAAAATTCTAGCACTATTTTTAAACAATAGAACCATTGTATATACCTATAACAGCGTTATAAAAAAGTTAGAAAAAAGAATGTGTGTGTACTTTGTACGCACGTAATAAGTTAAACTTCTATGATATGATTTCAACGAAATAAATATACTTTCAACAGGTTATTTGTATTTTATTTAAAGATTAAACTAATTTTTACTTACTACTTTCCAAAAATTTTTGTTAAAACAATACCAAAAATAAAAAAAAAAAATAGAAAACACACGGATTCGAACCGGGGACCTCTCGATCTCCGGTCACACGCTCTACCACTGAGCTATATTCCCTTTGCTTTGACAGGTTACAAAATTTCTCATACATACTGACAAATTTAATAGACCAAGTGAAGTATACAAAAATACTTTAAATATACTTACTAATATTATAAAATATCTTATTCCCGAGGAAGACAAATCCAAAGACACAAAAATTATAATAAATATATTTACTAAAAACACTAATAATATATTCTTTTCACGCACACCTTATTTGCGCTACATAAAGATGTAGCGACTAATACCATACTGTCGGTGTGCGCATGCGCCAGGGAATGCGCATGCTCCAGAAAGAGCTTTTCTGAAAATTATTTCGGAGTAAACGTTGAAAGGCAGTGGTGACAAGAGGCATCCCTGCCGTACTCCTTTTTTTAATATTAAGAGCCGGTGATTCCACACCATCTACTAAAACTGATGTTGTTTGATTCCAATATAAATTTGCAATTATTCGAACATCTCTGCCGTCCAAGCCTATGTCTTTTAGAGCTTCGATCAATATAGAGTGCTTAACACGATCAAACGCCTTTTGTTATCTACCACATACGGAAATATTGTTGTAAGGAAAAAGTTGGGCGTCTCGTCAAAATGAAGCTACTCACGAAAAATTAGCTTGTTAGTAGTAAATGGTGAAAAAAGCCATGGGATCCTTGACTACTATTATCCC
Source organism: Diabrotica virgifera virgifera (assembly GCF_917563875.1). Classification (NCBI taxonomy): domain Eukaryota; kingdom Metazoa; phylum Arthropoda; class Insecta; order Coleoptera; family Chrysomelidae; genus Diabrotica; species Diabrotica virgifera. The sequence continues at coordinate 28,072,931 of NC_065446.1, read as the reverse complement.
TATTGGGTAATGTATTACTAGTATGATCCAAAAGATGGCATGGCATAACCCAGACATCCAAAGTGAAAGTTATCCTCCAACACCAAGATATTCTACATGGTCCACATAATGTTCAGAAAAAAGTCACACCATTTTAATTGTCGGGATTGCGGCGGAGAGGGGGGAGAAATCGGTAAATTCGTAGTATTTTACGTTTTTCGTCAATATTTCTAAAACTATGCGGTTTAGCATGAACAACCTTCTACACAAAATTTGTTCTACATTAAATTTGAAATAAAAAAGGTCCTATGCATAATCCTTCTAAAATGAACGGTTCCAAAGTTACGGAGGTATTATTGTATAACTGGTTCAAAAAAAGGCCTAATCCAGACATCCAAAGTAAAAGTTCTCCAACACCAAATTGTTCTATATGGTCCACATATTGTTCAGTAAAAAGTTACACCATTTTGAGCGTCCGGTTTGGGGGGAGATGGGGGAGAAGTCGGTAAATTAGTAGTTTTTTTACGTTTTTCGTCATTATTTCTAAAACTGTGCTTTAGCGTAAACAATGTTCTATACAAAAATGTTCTACATAAAATTTAAAACAAAAAAGGTCCAATACATAATTGTTATAAAATCAACGGTTCCAGAGTTACGGAGGGTGAAAAGTGGAGGTTTTCGATACTTTTTATATTTTTTGGGCAATTGATGATGATTTTGGGTGGTGAGGTTGACGTTTCTTCAAAGGCTTATCACTAACATACCATCGGCCACTGAAATAGCCAATTTTTATTTACAAAACACAATCCTGTTAAAGAAAATTTCTTTCATCAGTAATAATATTATAAATTGCCCGAAAAATAAAAAAAGTATCGAAAACCTCCACTTTTCACCCTCCGTAACTCTGGAACCGTTGATTTTATAATAAATATGTATAGGACCTTTTTTGTTTTAAATTTCATGTAGAACATTTTTGTATAGAAAATTGTTTAAGCTAAAGCATAGTTTTAGAAATATTTACGAAAAACTTAAAAAAAACTACTAATTTACCCACTTCTCCCCCATCCTCCCACCAAACTGGATGCTCAAAATGGTGTAACTTTTTTACTGAACAATATGTGGACCATATAGAACAATTTGGTGTTGGAGGAAAACTTTTACTGTGGATGCTTGGGTTAGGCCTTTTTTGGACCAATTACTACCTCCGTAACTTTGGAACCGTTCATTTTAGAAGGATCATGCATAGGGCCTTTTTTATTTAAAATGTAATGTAGAACATTTTTGTATAGAAGGTTGTTCATGCCAAATATTGCCAAACCGCATAGTTTTAAAAATATTGACGAAAAGCGTAAAAAAACTACGAATTTGCCGATTTCTCCCCCTCTCCCCCCCAAACCCGACGCTCAAAATGGTGTGACTTTTTTCTGAACATTGTGTGGACCATGTAGAATAATTTGGTGTTGGAGGATAACTTTCACTTTGGATGTCTGGGTTTGGGTCTAGTTATATCATACTATACGAGAATTAAACCTGTATATACCTACTCTGTGCGATAATCTTATACTATATTAAATAAAACTGTCTCATACATAAGTTAATTTACGTATATGTAATTGTAGTTTCAGACTAAAACGGACGATGCACGTTTGTATACCGATATGCAGATAAACTTATTGGAGCAACAAATGCGACAACATGTGCAATTACTGACACAAAACTTTATACTTACATACGAGCATCCAGAGATTCACCAGCATGCTAAACAGATGAAGGAATATTTGGTAAATATAAATATACACTGGCGGGCAAAAAAGTTAGGTCACTAGATGAGTTATACACGTTTGATGCCTTGAATTTCCTAAACCTGTTGTCCGATTTGAGTGATTTTTTTAGTATGTTATAGCTTTATTATTTAAGAATCTCAATGTGCAATATTGTTGCTAGACAAGTAAGTGTCATTTTATACCGGGTGTAACAATCATGCTGTGTTTTTCCCATAAAGTTCGGAACACTCTGTGGAATATTATAGCATAGATAAAATATTGAAATTAAAACTCAATTGTAGCCTTAGGCTTTTAGCCTTAGGCTTTAGAAAACGTTAATTAATTTATTTTAACAAATATTTTTTTGGATACCCTGTACAAATAATTATGTTAGTATTTATATTACTGAATACAGAATTGAATTTCCTTTCAAATGAGACATCACTCGACCCCTAGTCTCATTAAAAAAAAAAACATCTATTACGTCAGCACGCCCATATGGATGGAAAAATAAAAATTGACCTATTTCGGGATTTTTCCTTAAAGTCGCCGGTTGACGAAATAACTAATTTATTCCAAACATTTGCACCATACTGTATAAATATTTACACTAGGAGTTAACAATTTGATTACTGGCTTGTTTCACCTAATAAATACAGCTTCAATAAATAAATACAGCTTGAAATATCAATATTGTATGCAACAAATCGCGAGGGCGACCGACACGCAGCACTTCGAAAGATATATCAGTTGCGATATGTTGTGCAATCGCGCGGAAGTGAACCTTTTTTATCGTATCTAGGGGAGTGCAATTAGAACGAAAACATGCAACATGTATTGTTTCGGAAAAATTCAAACAAGCTTATATTTTTCTAAAACTTTTTTGTTAGTTTATATACATGTTAAAGTAAAAAGTTCTACTCGCAGATTTGGCCGCTAATTGTTTATTAATAGGGAACTTGCATAAAATTTTAAACTCGAAAAAAATGTTATAAATCACAACAGAACATAATTTAAAACATGTATCAAAGATTAAAAAGTTTTGTTTGGCTTTCGTTTGGCCCCTAAAGATAATTAAAAATTCAAATTAAAACAGGTGGCCCAAAACGCGTCGTGACGTCATTCGTTTAAATTATGTTTACATTCTTCCAAAAAAGTAAACAGAATTTAAAATTAGACATTATAAACGTCAGTAGAAAATACAGTTATGTAACCTCACAAGTGTTTTTGATCGGACCTATTTTAAATTGACTAAAGGTTCTCTAAACCAAGGCCAGAAAAAAAAATATATAGATTTTAAATTTGTACTTCTGTTATTATGAGGTTTTAAGGCGTGAAATTTTGGAAATCTTATTTTTAAAGGAAACTGAATATTATTATGCAATAAAAAAATGTGCAAGTTCCCTATTAGGTTTGGCATTCGTTTTGACACTGACACTATTAAATGACATTTAAAATAGTTCAAACGATCAAAAACACTTGTGAGATTACATAACTGTATTTTTTACTGACGTTTATAATGTCTAATTTTAAATTCTGTTTACTTTTTTGGAAGAATGTAAACATAATTTAAACGAATGACGTCACGACGCGTTTTGGGCCACCTGTTTTAATTTGAATTTTTAATCATTTTAGGGGCCAAACGAAAGCCAAACAAAAATTTTTAATATTTGAAACATATTTTAAATTATGTTGTGTCGTGATTTATAACATTTTTTCGAATTTAAAATTTTATGCAAGTTCCCTATTGTTTAAACAATAACAATTGTTTTGTATAAATAATTTTAAAAATATCATTAAATTGATCATTTTACTTTGATCAACTATGTTTCTATTTTGTTTTTGATTATGCTGAATCCGAATATGGCATTGCAAGTTAAAATTTCTTATACATAAGCTCGTATACAGTGTGTCTGCGTAGCTAGGAACCACATGGAAAACTTTTTTATTATCAATTTTACGAAAAAAAGTTATTCTTAATTAAATTGCTCTGGATAGTCAAAAATCTAAAACTCAACCATCAGATATCAAATTTTATCAATTTTATACGAGTTATGTCAAAAATATGAATTTCGTTAAAGAGTAAAGTACCTTTATATTCCAGAATATTAAAAAATGCTATTAGGAAAAGTTGTTTGAAATTAGAAACTATGTCTAAATATAGAATTATATCATTCTAATCGAAAAAAAAAATCAATTTTTTCTCAAATTACTGATAGTCATCATATTTTTATTACAATTATCATAACTATTTTATTATCCCTTTTACAAAAAAAAGTTATTCTTCATAAAATGCTATCCCTGGTCTAAAATCTAAGATACAACCATCATATATCAAACTTTTTTAATTTTATACGAGGTATGTAAAAATATGAATTTTTCTTAAGAGTTAAGTGCCTTTATTATTCACAATATTTTAATTAGAAGGATGTAATTGAACATTAAAACCAATTTTTTAATTCCAAACAACTTTTCTTAATAACAATTTTCGATATTGTGAAATGTAAAGGTACTTTACTCTTGAGTGAAATTCATATTTTTTGACATACCTCTTATAACATTAATTAAATTTGATATTTGATGATTGCATCTTAGATTATATACGATGCAGAGTATTTTATAAAGAATAACTTTTTTTCGTAAAACTGATAATAAAAAAGTTATCAATAGGTTCCAAGTTACGCAGACATACTGTATAAGAGCTAAAAAAATTTTTTTGCTGAACATTTATTATTGGTGAAGCTTATTATTAAATGTATTTTAGGTAAGTTTTACAGAAAAAAGTTTTGATCACTTTGTATAAACATTTTTTTAGCTGGTAATTTTCTGTTTTCGTGTTACATTTTTGTTATCTTTCTTAATGTTCTTAAAAAGAGATAATTTATTTCATTTCTAAAGTAAAATAATTTAGTGCATTTTAAAGATTATATCCTAACCTTTAAAAAAGCACTTATAAAACTGTAATAGATTTGTTCAAACTTGAGTAATACCGTCTTAAAGTGGTGGTAATTCTATAAAACTACGAAGATTTCAAAAATTACATTTTTTGAGACTTCATATCATTTGAATTAAATTTTTGAGATTTTTTTTGAATGAAACATCATTTAGCAAGATGCTTGAAAGGTAAGTTGTGCAAAATTGAGAGTTTTATAAGAAAAATTGTATTAGTTACACATTTTTAAATCATTTTTAAACAAAATTCATGTAAAGCTCACTTTTTGCCCACACCGTACTTATGCCCATACATTTTATTTCTTTCTATTATAACCATAAGATAGCTTAATTATTCTTATTTCATGTTCAATTTGTAAAATTTCATTTGATCCATTAATTAAAGAATTACATTAAAATAACTGAACCGTGCACTTCGTCGTACGTTAGTTTACAGTGCGCCAATGTTTGTGAGAAGGGTGACTTTAGCGTTAAAAATAAAAAATTATAGAAGATACAGATTTAATTTTAGAAAATTCTTTATATAAGGTTTTTTTTTGTAAAATTTTCCGAATTTTTCAATGGCCAAGTCAGTTTTTTTCTAAAATTTATATTTTCGGAGTTATTTAAAAAAACATCTAATTTCGTAGTTCATTTGTTTAATAAAAAATGAAGCACCCACTTCTCGAGTAGAACTTTTTGATATGTTTATTAAACATTTCTTATTAATGAAATTACAAAAAGTTCTATCTTGTTTGATTTTTTCCGAAGTGAAAATCTAAATGCACTCCCCTAATCTACTTAGATTTTAAGTATTTGTTTGTGCGTATCGCCTATCGTTTACGATATGTCGTTTATCTTTTATCGCCCGAGTATGAACGCAGCCTAACGCGAAGTAAAATATTAAAAAATTCACCCTGTTTGTGGATTCGCAGTAGGCCGCGTTTAAAATTTAAATTTCAGTTGACTATCTTAAAAAATGTGAACCATCAACCTGTATATTATTCCCCATTATAAATAGTTAAAATCAACCTGTATGACTGCAAAATTTCAAATCTGTATTTATTTTGATAGCCGAACTATAGGGGTGTCTTCATCTTAAATGCGACACTCTGTATAATATATAAATACCATATTTCTACATAAAAATATCATATTTCTACTTCCTATTAATAACAATTTGTATTTAAATTTGTAGTTAAATTTGAAATATCTAGCTGGAGATAACGAAGAGTCAAAATTTTGCGCTGTTAACTTAGAAGAAGCTCTTGACTTAGTATCATCTTGGGAAGAGCTAGTCGCTTCTAATACTGATGATGTAAAGAGAATGAAAAGGTAAAATGACAATCAAATGATAATGATTTCTGTGTATTAATTTTTGTCTTTTTCAGCCACGTCGAGAGCACCATGAATAAATCGTAAGTATTAATTTTGTGTAAATACATGTGCCACGTACAGTAAATTTTCTTCTTCTCAGTGGCGGATCCAAGGGGGGTGTCGCGGGGGTCAGGACGAAAATAAATTTCAATTAAATAATCCAAAAAAAAACAGCAAGCTCTCAAACAAAAAAAAAAAAAAGAAATTTTAAGCCCATCCAAAAAAATAATTGTAAACCCACTTATCCTAGGGGTGGTAAGACTAAGAAAAGGCAAAAGACTTTTGCTTGTTGCAAAAGAAACTTGGTCTATAATAAACGATCTTCGAAATAAAACTCGCGCAGCTCAATCATTTTCCCTTCCAAATCCTGAAAGTCTAAACGACTACTTCGTTAATGTGAGTAAAAATACAGGGTGTAACGAAAATAAAGGTCATAAATTTAATCACATATTCTGGAACCAAAAATAGTTTGATTGAACCTAACTTACCTTAGTACAAATGTGCATATAAAAAAAGTTGCAACCCTTTGAAGTTACAAAATGAAAATCAATTTTTTCCAATATATCGAAAACTATTAAAGATGTTTATTGAAAATGGACATATGGCATTCTTATGACAGTAGCATCTTAAGAAAAAATTATAGTGAAATTTGGACACCCTATAAAAATTTTATGGGGGTTTAGTTCCTTTAAACCCCCCCAAACTTTTGTGTACGTTCCAATTAAATTATTATTGTAGTACCATTACTTAAACACAATGTTTTTAAAACTTTTTGGCTCTTAGTACTTTTTCGAAAAGTCAGTTTTTATCGAGATATTTTTAATATTTGTCAAATCCACCACATATTTGTATATGGTTAAGTACGATTATGGAGACTTGGTAATAATATGAAAATTTATGTATGATTCACATATTTAGGTATATTTTGAACCGTATTAAAAAAGAAGCCATATCTCGATAAAAGGTGCCTTCTCGAAAAAATACAAAGAGGCAAAAAAGTTTTAAAAACACTGTGTTTAACTAATGGTACCGCAGCAATATTTTAATTGGAACGTACATAAACATTTGGGGGGTTTAAAAGAACAAAACCTCCATAAAATTTTTATGTAAACATATTAAAAAATAAGCCTCAACTCGATAAAAACTGCCTTATCAAAAAAATACTAAAAGGCAAAAAAGTTTTAAGAATATTAAATTTAACTAATGGTACCACAATAATAATTTATTACAAGCTTACAGCTTTAATTTTGAATATTTTGTCGGCTTATTTGGCACACATATACGTAATATAGTAAAGAATGGCGGTACAGAGCCCAATTTGAGAAATATGTTAGTATGTGGAATTTACTGTACAATTAAATAAAATATTACAAAAACGAGTCTACACCACCATTAAGAAGAACAAAAAAATGCACTTTCTTCAAATAAACTTTTTTATCCCTTGCCTAGATTTTGTGTCACATTGGAACTACTAAAATCGATTATCTATAACAAGAAATCGAACTTAACTGACTGATTTGGCAGCGCGCCTATGAGTATTTATTATCACAATATTGTGCCTTCGTCTTTGATAGTGTCATGTACTTCAGAAGCACTGTTGCCAAAGATTCGCAGAACGTTCTAAAAACAGTGCGACTACTATCTCTCGAATTAATATTGATAACGCGCTGATGTCGCCTCTTAATCCCTAATAACACCAAACATTCCATGTATGTTCCTAGAATGTACACACAGGACATTGAAAACATTCCTGGAATGTCCTCAAAAGCACAAGAAAGTCCCCTGAATGTCCCAGGAAAGTCCTCTGTCAGCATTTTAAACATTCCCTGAATGTCTTATTGGAGCATTCCATGAATGTCTACGAATGTTCTTTGGAACTTCACAGTATATTTTTTAGACATTCCCTGGATATAGTCGGTGATGTGACGTAATACCTCCGATTTGTTTTTTCATGAGTTTTGTAAGAGAGACTAAAAACTTTTTTTATAGTCACCTCCTGTTTTCATATATTTTTTGACATGTTTTGTAGTAAATTCAACTATCTATTTACTACAAAACATGTCAAAATTTACATGTGAAAACAGGAGATGACCCTAAAAATGGTTTTTCGTCTCCTACAAAATTCATGAAAAAGCAGATAGGAGGTATTGTCACATCACCGACGATATACCAGAAGTATATGTGGCCATACCAAATAATACATCCTTGATAAAAAACATTTTTATTGCACAAAATCTTGTCATATATTTTTTTCCATAATCATCACTACGATGATGATTCATTGTATTGAATTGTACATTACAATTACAATCTGGTCATAACTGACCAATGAGCAATTTTAATTTAACCTAAGTTACTACTGTTCCTTAAAGTGAAGAGCTTACCCCATAGCGTCTCTTATCTAATCTAACAGGATCGTGCACTATTCTAACATACACAGGTACACAAGCACTTTGCTCTGCTTTTCACTATCGCCTATCACTCAAACTAGTTCAGAAAGCTTTGTCCTCTTCAATCTTCTAGTTTGCCCAGTAGTATCGAGGAGCTGGATTTCCTCAATATTCTCGTACTTATGAAGTTGTTGCTCATGACTTCCTGCCATCTTCTTGATGATTATGTCTAGGTTCCATTCCTCACTGTTTGTCACATACCAAGAAGCATCTACAATATTTCTCAGTATCTTGTTCTGGAATCTTTGTATAATTTTTATATTACTTGTTCTAGTACCTACACCCCCATAGTGGGCATCCATACAGGTCTTAATATTTATTTATAAAGTAATAACTTATTATGCATCGACAATGTGGAGTTTCTTCCAACTAGCCAATACACTTTTTATATCTTTCTTTTGCCTTTCATAGCCACAAGGCTATACGTTTCCTTCCTGGTTTTTTTGTAGACCACTTTCAGCTGATTCTAAAAAAAATTAAAATGAATGGTAATTTTTCTATTCTTTACAATTAAAAATCAAAAGAAATGGGTACTATTTACAGGTAATAATATGCATAAATAATTCGTTTCATAAAGAATAAAAAAAATTGAAAACGGATTTTATAATACTTACATAATTGTTTAAACAAAAGAGATCCAGCCATAGCAAAACTAACAGACAGAACAGCAAAAAAGCCACTAATTTCCATTTTCCCAATATTCTTTATCTATGCATTTTCCAATAAAAAAATTTTAGGTTATCATGAAATGTGATGACCACGCGACCCTAACATAGATACACGCGCGGCAAATTTGAAAATGAACGCAAATTGAATAGTAAATGACCTCTCTTAAAATATAGGACATTGGTAATATGTTCATAGAATGTCTTGTGGTAACATTCCAAAAAAATAATTTAATCAGATGTTCACCGAATGTTCCTTGAATGTCCAGGACTTTCAAACATTAATAGAACTTTGATAGTACATTCCTGGAATGTTTTGTGTTGTTAGGGATAATCTCTTCTAAACTTAATTTCAAATCTGCAACCTCAGATCCAACACAAGTATACGGATCCAGTAAACCTGGATGGATAAAAGGAGGCCCCTGAAGTAGAAGGAAGCCCAGAATAATTTAGCGAATGTTACCGTATATTTAGCATTATTTAATATGTGAAATTTATTGCATTTTTTTTTTCAGATTAGCCTGTACACAAAAAGGAATCGAATATATAGTAACATTCCCTTCATTAATATTGGAAACCATTTCTAGCAGTTGTGTATTTTTATATCCATCTCTTCTTCCGAAAATTCCTTTCAAATCACCAAGATGTTTTCATTCAAAAGTATTTACAAATCCTGAATTGCAGTAAGTATTAACATTAGTTTTTTTACGTTTATTATAATTTCTTCTTCTTCATGTACCATGTCCTTTCAGAACGTTGGTTACCATCATAGCTATCTTAATTTTATTCACTGCCACCCTAAATAGCATGCTTGTATCAACACAATACCAATCTCGCAGGTTCTTCAACTATGAGGTTCTTCTTCGTCCTGGACTGCGTTTGTCTGCTATTTTTCCTTGCATAATATTTTGCAGCAACCTATATTTGGGACCTCTCATTACATGTCCGAAATATTCCAGCTTTGTCTGCTTGATGCTTAATATATTCTCAGTAGACTTGCTGAGTTGTTCTAGTATTGTGGAGTTTCGAATCTTCTTCACCCAGGAAACTTTTAAAATTCTTCTATAGCACCACATTTCGAAAGCCTCAAGGCGATTTAGATCGGTTTTATTTAGTCCAGATAGCCACTGCGCATCCGCTAGGAAAAATATTCTGATTCGTATTTTTTGCACAATCTTACTCAAAAAGGACTTCTTTTAACAAATTTGCATGTTGCCAGGACCAAAAGGTGGTCAAACATTTTTTAAACGTTTTTTTTTGTTTTTTCCTAAAATTATTTTTTTTGCATGGAAAAAAGTTTTTTTTTAGGTTTTTTGGATCATTCCAAACAGAAAAGATCTTTAGTGACTTTTCTCTAAAAATGATAGTTTTTGACATATAAGCGATTAAAATTTGAAAAATTGCGAAATCGGCCATTTTTAACCTTCAAAAACTATGTGAAAAACTTGAATGTTGCCAAGGTAGGTAGATATTCTTTAAACATTGGTTGATAAAATCTCGAAAAGTTTTTTGCAAAACAGTATTCAAAACTACTTTTTTTTTTAATTTCTAATCACGCGTGCGCGACATCGTTGCATGTGTATACAGTATGGTGCAAATGAAAGGAATAAATTCGTCATTTCGTAAACCGGCGACTTTAAGCAAAAAACCCGAAACAAGTCGATTTTGATTTTTAAGTTATGATATTGTGGCATATATGGTATACTAGTGACGTCATCCGTCTGGGCGTGATGACGTAATCGATGATTTTTTTAAATGAGAATAGGGGTCGTGTGGTAGCTCATTTGAAAGGTTCTTCAATTCTCTATTCAGTAATGTAAACATTTACATAATTAAAAATGAATAACCATTTTCAATTCATCCTTAGTCTCAGCATCCGTATGGCTTGCAAATTGTAGAAGCCTCGGAGGTGTAACCAGAGAAGGTTCCCATTGTTTTCATTCTGGTGGGATGTAGAATAGCATTATGTTGTTTTATATGCCATTAGAGTGAAAACTTAGTCTTTCTATTTACATAATTATTTATACAGGGTGTCCAAAATGTTTTTTATTAAATTAAATTATTTGACAAAAAAGAAGTAGAATGACCCCCTGTATAAATAATTATATAAATGTTTATATTACTGAATAGAAAATTGAAGACCCTTTCAAATGAGCTAGCACACGACCCCTATTCTCACTTAAAAAAATCATCGATTACGTCATCACGCCCAGATGGATGACGTCACTAGTATACCATATATGCCACAATATCATAACTTAAAAATAAAAAATCGACCTGTTTGGGGATTTTTCCTTAAAGTCGCCGGTTTACGAAATAACGAATTTATTCCTTTCATTTGCACCATACCGTCGCATAGTGGGGCAAGAGACAACAAAAGTTGGCATTAAATCATTGTCGATATATTATGGCCAATTTTTTTTTCAAATATTATAAGTTGTGTGTACATAAACAAAAACGATGTTTTTTCAATGTTTTCTTCTTCTTCTCAATGTGCCTATCCGTGACGAATGTTGGCGATCATCATGGCAATCTTTATTTTATCTGTAGCAGCGCGGAAAAGCTGCACAGATGTTGTGTTAAAGCAGGTTCTGAAGTTCTTTAACCAGGATGTTCTTCTTCTTCCTGGGCCTCGCTTTACAAATATTTTTCCTTGAAAGATGGCTTGTTCAAAAAATGTTTTGCTCAAAATTTTCAAAGCTGCAGGTCCGTAGTTACTACCAATATTGATTTAAATGATATTTGAAGTTTAGTCATTTTAATTTAAAATAAATCTACAGTCTAATTTACTTGTTTTTATGTAGATTTATTATCTAATATTATTTATATCTCAAAACAATTGTGTTAACATTATTTTTGAAAAATTGCTTAACCAAATTGTTCTTTAAAACCATTTACCGCATATTTATAAGAATAACATAAAATTTTGTAGGTAAAATATTGAAAAACTTAAACTGCAGATCATCATCAGAATCACCAGATGTGACGTCAACATCTTGCACATTCGGAGATTTGAACATAATATATTATGCACTAATATGCTTCCACTGGCAGGTCTTCTAATTTCTTTCTATTTATGTTTCTTGTGCTTGTGATCAGTGGATCACTACGAATCAACAAAAAGTGGAATACATCTTAATTTGTTTTGGATCTACTACACTTTCTTGAATTATTATGCTTGAATTGTGCAAATAACGAAAAATTAGAAGAGAGTGTCATTCAATTTAATTAGGTCAACATAACCTCACAAAAAATAAAATTATGAAAAAAGGAGCAAATATGAGCAAAAAGTTAAAATGACTTTTTAAAGAATGATACTCAAGCTTTCAAAATAAAACAAAATTAATGTTGGATCAGTCTGGGAACACTAACAAATCACTTGCTATTTTTGAAAAATGCATATTTTGATATTTTTTACAGGTAATTTTAAACAACATATTATAAGAGGCTATATTTACTTAATTATTATATCACATCTGTAATAATATTGTCACGTTCCTGAAGATCAAATATCCGTAGCCAATTTTCTAGTAAATTAACTTTTGACTTGAAATAAGTGGATCAAACGTAAGTCAAATCACGTTATCGCGGCCTATGCATTGTTAACACGGGACCATGTGCCCTTTGCGACGCGTCGCAACTGGTGGAGGGGGATTTAATGGGAAAAAAATGATGCCAAATCATACGCAGGATTGTGTACTATTTAATTGAAATGAATGCGACAGAAAATACTGCATTTAGTATTTTCATTTTATGCCAACTTTTTAGCTCTCCTGCCCCACTGTGCGTCGGTGGAAAATAGTGTCGCGCACGCTTGATTAGCAATTAAAAAACAAAGGAGTTTTGAATATTGTATTGCAAAAAACTCTTCGGGATTTCATCAATCGATGTTTAAATAGTATCTACCTACTTTGCAACATTTAAATTTTCAGTTTTTCACATAGTTCTTGAGGGTCAAAAATGGTCGATTTCGCAATTTTTCAATTGTTAATCGCTTATATGTCAAAAACTATCATTTTTAGAGAAAAGTCACTAAAGACCTTTTCTGTTTGGAATGATCCAAAAAGCCTAAAAAAACTTTTTCCATGAAAAAAAATAATTTTAGGAAAAAAACAAAAAAAAAAACGTTTAAAAAATTTTTGACCATCTTTTGGTTCTGGCAACATGCAAATTTGTTAAAAGGTAATTTGAGTAAGATTGTGCAAAAAATCCGAATTAGAATATTTTTCCTAGCGGATGCGCAGTGGCTTTCTGGACTAATTCACAATCCAGTACTCGAGACTATAAAGTAAGACCGAGAACACGTAGCAGCGAAGTAGGCGGATCGTCAATGCCAATTTTAGGTTTCTGTTGCATAACACCTTGAACATCCTTCTAAAAGCGGCTCTTGCCTGCTCTATCCTAGATCTAATTTCGCCATGACTTTCTGCGTTACAATTTAATTGCTGTCCAAGCTAAACGATTTTATCATCCTCCTTAGTCTCAGCATCCGTTATGGCTTGCAAATTGTAGAAGCTTCGGAGGTGTTACCAGAGAAGGTTCCCATTGTTTTCAGCCCGGTAAGATGTGGAACAACATTTTTTGGTGTTGTTTTATGTGCTATTAGATTGAAAACTTAGTCTAATGATGTTAATGTTTATATTACTGTCAAATCATCGATGACGTCATCACGCCTAAATCGATGACGTCACTATTATGGGATGTACGTCAAAAAATCATAATTTAAAAATTAAAATCGACCTGTCAGAGCTCTAACTCTGAAAATAATTAAGTCATGAGATAATCGACCGTTTTCACACTTTATGAATGCACTGTATATTATTAATTACTTTTAAAATTTTTTTCCAGATTAGTTTCTATAGGTCTGGAACAGTTTCTTCCATTCGCTACTCAAGAATTAGGATCGGGAAAAGTTGCAAAGAAAAAACTACATGAGTATTTGTCATATTTTATACATGAATATGTATTGCCAATAAAAAGTCCGAGGCAAATAGAACGGCTTATAAGTAGGTGCGAGTATACCCGATGTGGTGCTAATCCTATCAAATATTTCTTTACATTTAAGAAAGCTCCATCTTATGTTCAATTTTATATTCCATTAGAAGCGCTAAAAATATTACCCCCCTGTCAAAGAAAACCAGAAGAGTTGCCTTATCAATGGAAGAAGTTCTGTTTTCCTTCTCATGTAAGTATTACAAAAAAAGTCATTTACAACAAACACTGCTAAACTATAATACAGTGAAACTTCTCCATAACGGACACCAACATGTGTCGAGTTGTTTTTTTAAAAAACGGCACCTAATGAAACACTTGTCAATGATTTGGTTAAAACGTCTCTCCATGCTGCCAAAATCCAAATTAAGGCGTTAGCAATCGTTATGGACTTCTCCAGTTCAGCTATTGATAAAGAACATTCATAGATGATAACATTCTTCTCATCAAAAATTTTCTATACAGGGATTTAAAGTTTTTAATTATTCCTTGGTCTAACGGTTGACAGTGTGTTGTAGTATTAGGTGGCAAAAATATTATTGATATGTTAGATAACTTAATATCCGAATGTTTCTTTTTTGAACGTTGCATGTTTCTGTCAAATTTGTGCAGCCAATCTGTCATGATATCTCTGGTCGTCCAGGTCTTCTTATTGTAGTACCAGTCGACTTGGAGTTTATCAACATGAAAATTTTTAAAACATTGAGGATTTTTACTTTTACCATTCACAGAAGGTTTTTCTTTTTCCCCATTTAAATTTGTACACAATAATACGGTCAGCCTTCCCTTAGCAGATTTACCCCCAGTACACTTTTCATTACGAAATGTAAAAGTTTTACTGGTAAGGCTCGATAATACAGACCAGTCCCGTCAGCTTTATAATATCTTCAGGTAAACATGATACAGTACGTAAATCGTTCAGCTGGACATAGGGAATATACATTGAGAGAATTGTGGCAACTGCGCTAACCTGTGTTAGTTGAAGCTTCTGTTCGAGTACGAGTATTTGGTGCAATAGAGCTGTTAGAACGAATATAGAATGAGTGAGTTTTGAAACAAGGCTGTTCATAAATAAATCAAAAACAAAGTTTATGATTAACGAATTAATAATTTTACTTTAATTTTTAAAATATTTTTTATTTAAAAACTGATTTCAAAACTAAACAGTTTTCCCATTCCCTTAGGCCAAAAATATTAAGCTACTACATTGTCATATTTTGACGTTTATTTGTGGCAGTCGAAATGAGTTGTCAATTTTGAGGTTAATGCTCCTTAATGCTAACAACCATAATATTGTCATCGAGAGAGCTCAGTTGCCACAATTATCTCAATATAATACAATGTATGTATTTATGTATCTAAATATATACAATGTTTGTTCCCTATGTCCAGCTGAACGATTTACGTACTGTATAAGGAAACATACTTATTTTATTTATTATTGTATCATGTCAGGTAATACTTAAATTTGTCAGTTTTCTTTGCCACTCTGAAACGTCGTCAAGGTTAACATTTGCAGCTTCTCCAGAAATTGCTTTAAATTTAATGTTATGTCTTAACCAAAACTCGTCAAGCCAATCATTGGAAGCTTTAAAATTCAAATTGAGTTCTTTCGCCGCCTCTAAAGCTTTTTCTTTTACTATCGGTCTCTCTCTCTCTCTCTCCTCCTGTCCAACGCTCTTCCTCTCTAATATTTCCTCCTTTCCGACAATTTGACTTACTGTCTCCAGTTGTGTGCGTTTACCCTACCTACTTTCCTGTGTACTTCGTTTCTGTCCTGATCGAACACTATGCACTCGAATGCACAGTTCTCGACCGAGTCAGCAACTCCACAGTCTGTGCAGTTTCCATCCGCTACCTTCCCAATTCTTTCTACGTAGGCCCTGAAGGAGCCGTGCCCTGTTAGGAACTAGATGAAGAAGTAGTTAATGTCTCTGTTGCCGCACTGCATTTATTTTGCGATATTTGGAATTAATACCCTCGTCCAGGCCGCCCTATGCTTGTTTGTCCATTATTCCTGTCACTTCGGTATGCTGCTATTCCTAGCTACTATTCTCGATCACTTGTATGACCATCGTTGATGCTCTATATGCGCGTGCTCCCATAGTAGTGCTTTTTTTTGGCTTTCTCTAGCATTCCCCTATATTTCTCGACGTTAAGCATTTGTTTCCATACCGGTGACGCCTAGAGTACCGTAAAGTGGACTACTTCCATTAAAATTCTTCTTTTGACAGTCCCTGGTCCTCCCACGTTGGGTATAATCCTTGTCAGAGCTGAAATTCTCTTCTCTGCCTTGCGGACGACGTATTTCACATGCTCACCAAAGGTTCGCCTTGTATCTAGTACTACTCCCAAGTACTTCACTTTTTTGGCAGGTAAGTTTAAGATCCTTTCCTCATCCAGGGCAAAAATTGTATGGTCTACACAGATGGCTGCCATTAGATAATAGATGTTTCCGGTATGAGGTCGTTCTTTCATACCACCAGACCGTTTATTCGGTCTTTGCAAAAAGTAGTTCAACAAACAAGAAATTATCGAAAATTCAGATGTCTACTAGGTTGTTCAATAAGTTTTGCGGTTCGATAAGAAAAACACAATTTTATGACTTGAAATTCACTTTATTATTCAGTATAGTCTTCCTGAACATCAATACACTTGTTTTAATGATATTTCAATTTATAAATTAGATCCCTCAGGAAGAATTAGGAAGGGCTGCAAAATATACTTGCACAGCTGTTATATACTCATCATTTGATGAAAAACGCTTTCCACGCGTAATATTTTTTAAGTATTGAAGCAAATGGAAGTCGCTAGGAACCAAATCTGATTAATACAATACTGTGGATGCTTCAACAATTCGAACTTTACTTCATGGATTTTAGCCATTGATAAAATGCTCATATGACACGATGCATTGTTCTGATGAAAAAGGATTTTTTTCTTTTGGAAACCGGGTTTTTTTTTCAAGATTGTTTTCCTTCGGCCGGTCTAAAAGGTTACAATAATATCCAGAATTTATTGTTTTATCAGTTTGCAAGGGGAGAGCATTATCGCCCAGGTCCGACGAGGGTGTCCGCAGGGAGGTGTTCTGTCCCCGCTAATATGGAACCTTGTCATGGACGATTTGCTTGAGTCCCTGGAATTGAACGGCCATGAAACCCTGGGCTATGCAGACGACTTGGTAGTCCTTGTTCAGGGAAAATTCCAAAACATAGTAAGGGAACGCATGCAGCAGGCCCTTAATATTGTCACCAAATGGACTGAGGAAGAAGGGCTGAGAGTCAGTCCTTCCAAAACAGTCACAATTGCGTTCACCAGAAGAAAGAAGCTGGAGGACTTAAGGCCTCTGATCCTTAATGGTGAAAATTGGAGCTGTCTAAAGAGGTAAAGTATCTAGGGGTTATACTGGACCCAGAACTTACCTGGAACCGACAGCTTGAAAGAGTAATTAAAAGAGCGGAGGCGACATTAATGCTGACCAGACGCACACATGGAAAAACATGGGGACTCTGTCCGAAAATGGCGTACTGGACATATTATACAACGATAGTGAGACCCATGATAACATATGCATCCTTGGTATGGTGGACAAAGATGCAGCAAAGAACCGCTATAAACAAGATAAGCAGGATACAAAGACTTGCATGCTTGGGAATAACGGGAGCAATAAAAACAACACCGACGGCGGTACTGGAAACCCTGTTAGACCTACCCCCTCTTGATATATTTATCAAAGGGGAAGCGAGGATGGGAGCATACAGGTTGCAAGGAAAACCAAGGGATAAATACGAGAACCTTGGGCATAATCAGATTTGGAACCAAGGTGGGGTAAGTATATCTGATACATACACTGACCACATGGTACCAAAATACACATTTAATAGGAACTTCGGAATAGAAATCAATGACCGAAGGGAGTGGAACAGCATCAGTAGCAAAATCAGGGGAACGATCTGGTATACGGACGGATCAAAAACCGATGAAGGCACTGGAGCCGGTATTTTTAGTGAAACAGAGAATGTAGGACTCAGTTTCTCACTAGGAACATACACAACTGTGTTTCAAGCGGAAATGTACGCAATTCTGCAGTGTGTCACAATGAACAACTTGAGGGCCTATGAAAATAGACGGATCAATATACTCACAGACAGCCAAGCATCACTGAAGGCACTAATGAGCCCGAAAGTGACGTCAAGGCTGGCATGGGAATGCCGGCAAGAACTGGAAGAACTGACCGAAAGAAATAGTGTAACTCTATTCTGGGTGCCAGGACACACCGGGATACGGTAATGAGAAAGCAGATGAGCTGGCAAGGAACGGTTCATGAACTTAATATTTTGGCCCAGAACCTGCTCTGGGAGTACCTAAAACAATAATTAGGGGACAAGTCAGGGAGTGGGTCAAAAACAAACACAAAGAATACTGGGGGAATGTACCTGGTCAGAGTGGTCAGCGACACGGGAGGCCCTTAATAAGGGAACCCTCAAAACGGGGAGCTGAGGAACTAATAAAATTACATAGGAGTCAGCTCCGCATAATTACAGGTCTTCTCACGGGTCACTGTGCCCTGAAAGGACACCTGAATAGAATTGGGCTGTACGAAGGGAACCTTAACTGCAGACTGTGCAATAGGGGAACTGAAACAGCATATCATGTACTGTACGAGTGTGAGGCTTTGGATCACAAGAGGCAGGCTATTTATGGACAACCAAAATTAAGTCCAGCAGAATATGCCACCCAACCCATGCTCGGGATGTACAATTTGGTACGTGGAACCAAGCTTGTGGATTGGGTGACATAAAAGGTAGGATTGTTGGCACAATAAGCCCATGAGGCTGCAGTGCCATCGGAGACGATGTCAAACGACATAAAAAAAAAATCAGTTTGCAAGTAATCAACAAAAAAAATTCCTCTAACATCCCAAAAACTGTTGCTAAAATCTTTTTAGTCGATTTCTGGACATAAACTAGTTTTGGAGCCGAAAACCCAGATTCTACCACTCTTTAACCTCTTGTTCTGATTTAGGATCATGCTGATAGACCAAGTCTCATCCATTGTGATGAGTCAACACACAAAATCTACTTTATCCTTTCGAAAACGCCCTAAAGATTGTTGAGAAAGTCGCATTCGAATCTGTTTGTGTTCCGTTGCCACCAAATGCGGCACCCATTGTGACCACAGCTTTTTGAAACCCAATACTTCGGCCAAGATATTGCTTATACTGCCCAATGTAATGCTTAGGAATTTTACTAAATCAGTTTCAAACCTGTGGTTTGTTCCAACATAAACTTTTGGACGGTCCAGAAACCGTCACGAAACTACTTGTACCGTTTCTTGTGCGCATGTTCGTAATTGTATCGCCCAGTTATCGTCCCATGACGGTAATTTGGAAACCGATGTTGGAACGGTTATCTGACTGATAACTGATTTATCTATCATTATCATATTTTTGTCATTTTTGTTGGTGACAGCTTGTGTGCTTTTAGTCGATCAAAGGCTCAAAAGATTTAAAGAATTAAATCCTAGTGCGCAAGTCAGTCCAACCAGCACATAAATGCATTTGCCCGATTACTGAAATGATCATCACGAAACCGTCGACAGATCACAATTCTTGTTAGAACAGTGGGAAGGACGATCCGATGACGGATCATATTTTTGTTGGAACGGATTTTGTTTACTGCGCAGGAGCGTTACCGTTTCGTGACGGTTCTCGGTCGTGTTGGAACAAACCCGTAGTGAACGCACCCGTTCACTAAAAATTGCCTGAATTTTAATATTTAATGACAGTATGAAGAATGACAGTTTTTAGAATTTTAGGTTAGTTTTTTCGTTTTTTGAGTGATCACATTGTGACTTGTGACATTGTAATGTAGTTTGTTTACATTTATAATAATATACAAAATTTGGTTGCAGGATAAGGATAATAGAACTCCGAATCCACTCCCAACACAAATAAATTCAATTGGATTGCAGAATATAACTAAGAATCCACTTTCAACACAGATAAATTCATTTTGGTTACAACCAGTATCACAACCAATTAGCAATACCCAACAACTAATATTACCCAAGGGTGCAATATCGCTAGGCAATAGTAATAGTCAATTGATATTGTCCAATAATACCCAACAACAACTAATATTACCCAAGGGTGTAACAACTTCAACCCCATTGTCTGTAGTACAGAGAAAAAAACCTCTAAGAAAACGCAGCAGAAGGCAAAGTTTGTTTCAGTCAAGATTGGATAAAGTCAAACAAGATCCAATATCAAAATTTGTGAGAATTTTATGCGAACCATCACCAATTAACAAAATCCTGAGGTTATTTTCTTCTGTATCAAGAAGTCATACAAGTGAGGATACAACTACAGATGAAGAAATTAGTCCTCCGCCTAAAAAGAGTAATTTATTAAGTCCAGGAGTTAGTCCTAATACCAGTTTTAAAGAGAATATTAGCCTGCCTGTAACAGATACTCATAATATGTTACCAAATATGCCAAGCTTAAGCTCTGTTATAAAAATTAATTCCCTGAATGAAGATACTGGTAATGAAGGAAAAAATACAAATTCTTCGAAACATAATATTAGCTTAGAAATTTCAGAAGAAGGAGTTTCAGATTTCCAATCGATAAGTGAGCATAGTGAAGAAAATAAAATGGATAAGGTAAGTTTATAAATGTATATCGAGGGGTTCGAGCAAAAACCCGATAACTAACAAAACCATTTTTTAGAGATAATCGCGATTAAAGATTTTAGGAAGTTTGAAGAAGATTTAAAATCGTCATAGAAAGTTTTATCAAATATTTGTTATAGCCAAATGGCAGAGAATTTAACCTTTAACTACCCGCGCATCAAGTTATAACATAACTACACGCGTGGCGTACTTTGTACGCCACAAGAAAATACACTTAAAAACAGCGGATTTGTTTAATTTTTTTTGAAAAAATACACTTAGTTGTTTGTTATAAACCTTATTCGGCATCAGTGAATACTTGGAGTTCCTTTTCAGTAAGCCAATTGGGATTTATAACTGGAATCATGGAATAACTGGATTCCATGATAAATAAAATTACTAATAAAAAATTTTTTTAAATGTGATTTTTTACAGGAGAAAAAATATTGTTTACAAAGAAAAATATATTTTTTGCCATAATGACTAAAAAACAATTAAAATATGTACTTATATTACGACTTATAGTAATATAATCCTGGGGTATATTGTCCACCACCGGAAACAACAAATAATAAAATGTAAATTATGATCTTTCCAGAACGCCGATTATAACGAAACTAAAACCAAATTGTAAAGCACATTCCAGTGATAGGTTAGAAAAATAAGCAAGGTCAAAAATTAAATTTTTAAATATATTTCCAGTAGAATTCTTATATCTGGCATACAAAGTACGCCAGCGCGTGTAGTTAAAGGTTAATATTTAATTAGAGTAATTTAATTTAAGCTTAATTTATAAAAACATATTTACAAAAAAAATAAAACGTGATATTTATCGGGTTTTACCTTGTTGAATGAGTATAACATTTTTAATTTTATTGGTTTTTATTTTTAATTTTTTTTTAATATAAAATAAAAGTTAACTGTAATTAAAAAAAACTCTAACAAGAAGTAAAACCACTTCTATGTAAATTGGTATATTTATTAAAACTTAAAAATCCCAATGGATTGAATAAAATATGTCCAATTCAGAACGTTTTCAGACCTATCGGTCCATCATCAGTGAATGTGCATACTTGCTAAATAGCCCCAGAACCAAACAATGGTTGAATTTAAAATTCGATTTACATTATTTAAAAATAATATTCAACAGGCTAAACGCCGATGTTACAGGATATTGCCTATGGGAACATGGTGAAACCCTACCAAAACCTCAATCAACCATCTTAGGCCAACTTTGACTATAAAGTCTTTATAGTCAAAGACTTTAAAGACTATAAAGTTTGACTATAAAGTCTTTGACTTTATAGACAAACAACTTTGACTATAAAGTCTTTAAAGACTTTATAGTCAAAGTTGGCCTAAGATGGTTGATTGAGGTTTTGGTAGGGTTTCACCATGTTCCCATAGGCAATATCCTGTAACATCGGCGTTTAGCCTGTTGAATATTATTTTTAAATAATGTAAATCGAATTTTAAATTCAACCATTGTTTGGTTCTGGGGCTATTTAGCAAGTATGCACATTCACTGATGATGGACCGATAGGTCTGAAAACGTTCTGAATTGGACATATTTTATTCAATCCATTGGGATTTTTAAGTTTTAATAAATATACCAATTTACATAGAAGTGGTTTTACTTCTTGTTAGAGTTTTTTAACTATATGGTATACAGCCAACCTAGGGAACTTCCCTTTTAGTTTAACTGTAATTCTTCTGCATTCTTTTTAGAAAATTAAAAGGTAAAATGTGTCTTCGGTCGATTCTTCTCCCATCATTACGTCTGGAATTCGATCTACGATATAATTACTGATTATTAAAATTTTAAATTTTTTATTCAAGCATGCATCTTTTCTGGAAAAATATTTTCTTGGCACATCTTTATCAAATACCTTTTCTTTGCTTCATCTTATTGGAAGAGTACTTTTATATAACTTTGATAAATTGCCCGGAGTTGGTAAGTCTATGGTTGCTTTTTGGGATGAAATTTGTTTTTGCCTTTTAGGGCGTAGAGTAGGAGTTTTTTTTAATTCAAACCAATATCTTCTGATATTTTTATTAACTGGTTACCTCTTTCCGCTATTGTCTTCTTAAGAATATCATCCAGTAGAATCACTGTTAGCTATAGCATTCATTATATCATCTGAGAATATACACAGCGTTTTTGTAAAAAATTTTTGACACACTGGAATTCATTCGTGGTATGCTAGTGGAAAGAAACATTTCTTACTAAATGTTCGTTCCTTTCTTTGGGAAGTTTTAAGGACAAGTCTAGTCCTAATTAGTTTAACAGTTATATTGTATAAAATAAAATTTTTTCTAGAATATACTACTACTACTACTAGACTCCAGTAATTTCTAGAGTTTCAATAGTCTTCAGACAACTTTTCAGTACACTTAAATTTAAATTTACTACAATTGATTTGCTGTGGTACCTTGGAAGCTTTGAGTTTGTTTTTCATTATAAATATGGGTCCCATTCCAACCAACTTTTTTTTGTTTTCGTAATATTCAAGTGTCAATTTATGCCATCTTTTACTGTGTTTTCGCAGGAAAAAGTGTGCTGAAATTTAACATGGTGATGGACAGTGTGTCAAATGTATAAGCTACATTATTGGAAATTAGACGTCTATAGGTGTTCTGTCCGTCAACGTGTTAATAAACTATCCTAGTCTAAAATTCTTTATTGGATTTTTGCATGAATATATTTTGTCAAAATGAACAATTTTGTAATCTTCATCTCCGATAAAATTAATTATCAGTTTTAACTTAAAAATATTTCTAATAAAATTAGTAACATTACACAGGAAAAGGAAGATAAATGATTCTACCGGGTTCTCATATAAATATGTTTACAACAAGGTATTTTTATCAGTAAAGGTATATATCGGGTTGGTGTTATTTAAAAATAGGAGTTAAAGGTTTTTATCATGTTTGGTTTTTATTAGGTAGTTATTGTGCTTAAAAATGTTAATATCAAATAATAACATGTACCAGTGATAGGAGACTTGTTTTTACTACAGCAGAAATAAAAATACTGAATTTCATAATTTTGGTATTTATCAGGTTTTCGCTCGAACCCCTCGATATATTTATTTATTTATTTTACGGACAAGCCCAATTCTGTAAAAATACAGAAATTACAAATAATTATAAATAATATTATATAAGTATATTATACTATACAGATGAAAACAATAACATAAAAACAAATTAATAAATTACAGATGTTTCACTCAAATATTTAACCCTTGTAAATTGCTTTTAAAATGACTGATGGAGTTGTCAAATAGTTGTAAATTGTAAAGGGAGTTAGCTAGATTCAAGACTCTGGTTATGAATGAAAAAAGTGAATAATTGAGTAAATCTATGAAAGGGTACATAAAATGTTCACACTTGTCTAGTGGAGCGAGGTGGTACAAACAGCCCAATCTTATTAAGAAGTTGAGAACAACTGCATATACCATTTAAGATATTGAATGGTAGTAAAAGGTCTCTTTGTTTTCTCCGGCTCTCAAGAGAAGGAAGCTGCAGTTGATGTTGCCATGCAGTGTAATCCTGATACGTATGAAGCTTAAAAGCAATATAACGGAAGAAATTATTTTGAACTTGTTCAAGTTTCCTAATGTAGACCAAGTAGTGTGGGGACCACACTGAAGAGCAATACTTGAGGTAAGAGCTGACCAAGGAGAAGTAAAGAACTAGAATACTGCATAAGTTTGTAATTTTTATCTCTCGACAATAACCGGTATTAAATTTAATTGAATTAAAGTATCTTGCGATTCTAGAATGTTTCTTTCAGTCGCGATTCAAAAATGTTAGTAAAAAAATCCCTCCTATTTTAAAATTATCCACAAAAAGAAGTATTACATACACTATGTCGAGTGTCACTCGATAGTGGGGCTGGTGGAACAAAATTATTGTCGAGTGACACTCTATATTGGAGTGGAAAGGGTTAAGACCTTAATAAGATTTATTAGGTTGAATTAAAATATTACAATAATTTATAGAAAATATCTGTACTAGTGATGTAACGAATATTCGTATTCGCATTCGCGAATATTCGCATCTTTTTGCATATTCGCATTCGTATTCGCATTCAAGAAATTTGTGCGAATGTTTTGCGAATATAAATATCAGAAAAAAAATAATTTGAAGATAATATTAGGTTGATAAAATCAAAATCTGTTAATTTCTTATCTTTTTTATATGTATTAAGAAATGGTAACTTTACCTTGAATAATCACATTTTCAGCCTTCACTTTATTTTATTATTTTTGATATTATGTAGTAAAGCTTAAGATTCAGATTGATTTACACTAAATATCAATTAACTTTTCATTATAAATTCAGAAAACATGTCAAAAATAGACACAAATTAAAAAAACCAGAATATTCGCATTCGCATCCACATTCACGAATGTTGGTAGCAGATATTCGCATTCGTATTCACGAATGTTAAAAAAATGACATTCGTTACATCACTAATCTGTACCTTCTGTTTTATTTTTATTTTAAAATTAAGGTTGATATGAACCCTTAATTAATTTGTTTCTGATCCTAGAGATGGCTGTACTGTAGCATGTTACTGTGGTAACATTTTCAACTTAATTGTAGATTTCTACATGATGACTCTGTAATAATGTAGAAACCTGAACACTATTCTGTCCTTACACCCATTGGCTCAATTGGCCCTGTTGCCAAATTGTTTAGACAGTAATTTTATCAAGGCCTAATAACAATGTAATGTTAGCATGAAACATTTAGTCCATGATGTGATGCCGCTCCCGTCTAAAAAAAATTATGGTTCGGTTTCTCTGCGGATTCCTATTCAGAAATGTTCTCTTTAAGGAAATATGAAGTGAGCAGGGCGAAATTTTTGGCCAGAAATTGTTTAAAAATTTTTTTAAGAAATTCAAAAGATCACCTTTTTTGCTCCGGAAAATATTTTTTTAGGTTTTTTTGGGCCATTCTAACAAGAAAGGTATGTTGTCGTTTTTCTCAAAAGTTGATAGATTTCGAGTTAAGGGCGATTTAAAATCTGAAAAATGCGATAATACGCATTTTCGAAGTTTAAAAACTTATATTTATGTATATTAATATATCTGAAATAGCCAAGTGCTTGAATTAAAGTTTAAACATTTTTTTTTCAAAATTATGAAGAGTAGTCGGTTCTATCTTAAATTTAGACCGTTCTTTTTAAAATGTATCAAAGAATATAATATAGTGAGTAGAAGTTTACGGCCCTGTAACGTTTTAGCATAGGATTTTGCGTTCCAACTGAGTAGGTGCTATGGAGGTGCATAGATCTGACAACGTCCGTAGTCACCGTCATCTCATCACCGCCTGCTCTGCGGCCGTAACATCCCTCGTCAACAAGCCTCCTTATAAACGTGACCATCTGTTTCATATAAAAGCTTCTTCTATGAGCTATATTATATTCGTTCAATTCGTTGATGTTATTATGCGTCCATCCAATTTTAATGCCGATGCGGCAGGTTCTATTTCAACAATCTTCTATTTTGCACGGGAAAATATTTTTTCAGGTTTTTCGGGTAATACTAAATAAAAAAGTTTGTTTTCATTTTTCTGACAAGTTTACAGTTTTTGAGTTATAAGCGATTTAAAATTTGAAAAATGCGAACATACGCATATTCGAGTTAGAGGCTTGAAAACTGATAATTATTATTATTTTTGTAGTTGATAAGTGCCTAAAATCGAAGCATTTAATTTTAAGATTTTGCTGGGTAATCGGGGCTTATTTCAAAAATATATCGTTGTTTTTTACTTGTTAATTATGCGTGTTAAAAATAAAATTTAATAGTTATTTATGATATAAGTGTTAAAAGTTTAAAAGTACACGTTTAAGGTAGGCATGTGAAAGTTTGCAGAATCAGTTAAGCGAATTCTGCAATTCACATGAGTGCCTTAAAAATGTACTTTTTAACACGTATATCATACAATATTTTTTCTACAAACGTCTTATATATCAACAATTATACAGTTGAGTCCGCGAGTCTTTACCCGTGCGTCATCATTTAAAGCATACGGAATAAGTCGGAAATCTATTTCACGCAACAACAACTGACAGAAAGTGGCTACTGTTCCGATTACGGGTTTTATTATAAAATTTGATCTTATCAAATATATAGAATGTCAAATGTAAGTTTTGCTTCAAAATTTTTGTGCAGAATTACAGCTACATTTGAAGTAGCTTAATAAATTATTTTATTATTATTGATTAATAAATAAATAAACAATTTATAAAAAAATTCAATAACATATTTTATTTTTGTTATTTTATTCACTTTGACGGAAATCTAAACACAGTCATTTCTTTACCGTGTGAATGACGTTAGCTTTGTATGTTTTAAATATTAATTGCCAAAATATTAATTATTTACCTTAAAATTTCAAAGCCCAATATAAAATTAGTTGTGAAAACAACTGTTTGTGTAATATAATGAAACTTCAAAACGCAAAAATTCGACAAAAACCGCAAAAAATTCAACTGACTGACAGCCACAAAATTAAACAAAGCAGAAACGTCAAACAAATTGTGCTTAAAATATGAAAACATACCGAATCGTCTTTTTTGTACCTATCTCTTTTCAATGCACTGACTCTGGATGGTTCATAAAAATAACATGTGGTTTTAGTTAATAACAAACGTCAGCACGTCATATCATGAGTTTCATGCGTGGAAGAGAATGATGCTAGCTAAAAAGTATATGTTTTATCTCGCCAGGTATTAATGACGCACGGGTAAAGACTCGCGGACTCAACTGTAATTTATTCATTCTCATTTACAGGACAATGACAATACCTACAAAAACTTTTACTTGAACTTGACTGACATTCCATTTTTATATTTTTCTTGACATTACATCAAAACCGTCTATACTGTCAATACGTAAATCATAACATAACAACTATAGAATAACATCTACTTTTATTGTTGTAAGTATATTCTAACAAATTTTAATAGTTTTGTCTACAAACGTGTTAAAAATGCAATAATACAGTTTAAATTAAATTTTAAAAAACCTTTTAAACTACCTTTTTCAAATTGAGCAAGTTGTACTATTAATATTAATGTTAATAAATGAAATATGAAATATAAATATTTTGACGTAACACAATTTGACAATTCACTTTTAACTGCAGTGCCTTAAAAATTTTAAAGCACTAGTGCCTTAAAGTAGCATTTTTAACGCTCGTATGGAGTGCTAAAAATTGCATTTTTAACACGGTTGTAGAAAAAAGTTATTTAAACAGTTTCTGCCCAAAAATGCCGTCCGGCACTCTTCTAATAATGTTTAAAGGAGACATTTTTGAGCAGGAATTCCAGAGAAACTGAATGGGAAGCATTTTTCATGCGGGAGCTACCACACAACCGGGACTACTTCTCTTTAAATTTTGTATATTATTATTACTTTAGTTTTTTAAACAATTTATTTATTTATTTATTTAATTATTTACAGTTTACAGGACTTAAGCAGTCACCATATGTAAATGGGGGAAACTCCTGGAGTTGGCCGAAGAAATCAATATTCACCTTATTCATAGTCTAAAAGATACAACTACTTTCTTTTATAGGAGATGGCGCAAAGGCGCAACCTCGATCTATGCTGGGCTTCGAGTAACTCACAGTTGCAACTACTCCCAAGCTTCCGAACCGTACTCCATAGTTTCCCCCCGCAGCCAACATCGACCAGTCATAATCGAAATAGATTCAGATTGAGTTACACTAAATACCAATTACCAATCTTGTGAATTTGTTTAGAAACATTGTTTAGTTAGACAATTTCTGCCCAAAAATTTCGCCGGCACCCTTCTGATTTATTTAAAGGGGACATTTTTTAATAGGAATCCGCAAAGAAACCAAATCAGAATTTTTTTCAGACGAGAGCGGCCTCACATTATAGACTAATTGCATATTATGTTTCTCGGTAACTAAATATTCCAGTTGTTAGTCATCTCTTATCTCACACTAAAAAATGGTAATAAAATTTTATGACCGCTTGCAATCTTGTAAAAATGTATTAGCACAAATTTTGTTTATACATAAACTTTTTAACACGTTGACGGACACTGCGTCAAATGTATAAGCAAGTGTTGTGACACTATATGAATTTTGCAAAGTAGAATATACACTGGCGCGCAAAAAATTTAGGTCACTAGATGAATTATTTGATGCCTCGGATTTCCTAAACCTGTTGTCCGATTTGAATGATTTTTTTAGTATGTTATAGCTTTTTTATTTAAGAATCTTAATGTGTTAATATTGTTGCTAGACAGGTAAATGTCATTTTATACCGGGTGTAACAATCATACTGTGTTTTTCCTTAAAGTTCGGAACACTTGTGGAATATTATAGCATAGATAAAATGACGCGCTCAGAGCAACAGTGGCCTAACCCACATCCCACAATTTTACCAAAACGATATTATTACCAGGGCCGGATTTAAGGGAGGGCAGGATGGGCAGCCCCCACATTCCGGGGGCCCCCACAAAATCCCAAACAAAAAAGTCAGCACATTATTCACATAAGATAATTTTTGTTTTATGCAAACATAATTATGTATATCAAAAATAATTTCTTATTTATCGTTATCTTGAGTTGGCACTACGCCACTGAGTATAATAACATTGATCAAAACATTGCTTACTCCACATTTACAAAGTTTGAACTTAAATTTGAGCCAAACTTGCCTCCTACGCCTACAATAATTTATTTGTCTTCTAAATCATATTCTACATCACGCATATTTTTTAAATACCCTTTTTGCTTCTTCTTCTTCATGTACCATCTCCTCTAAGAAGGTTGGCAACCATCACGGCAATTCGCACTTTCGATACCGCTGCTCTAAAGAGATCAGCAGAAGTGCAATTAAACCAAGCTCTCAAATTGTTTAACCAGGAGAATGCGTCTTCTTCCGCGACTCCTACCCTGTATTCTTCCTTGCATTATTAATTGTAACAAGTTATAACGCTCGCCCCTCATAACATGTCCCAGATATTGTAGTTTCCTGACTTTTAACTGTATTTAAAACCTCTTTATCTTTTCCCATTCTTCTCAACACCTCAATGTTCGTGACTCTATCCACCCAACTTATTCTTAATATTCTTCTGTAGGCCCATAACTCGAAGGCTTCTAATCTGTCCGAAACATCCTTCTTTAATGTCCAAGCCTCCAACCCATAGAATAATACGGAGAACACGTAGCATCTCAGAAGTCTTATCTTTAAATAAATTGTAATGTCCCTGCTACAGAGTACTTTTTGCATGGATTGCAAAATAGTCAGAACACAATCAAGTGAAATTCAGTCTTTTTTGTTGAGTCATAATTTGGTTACGAGTTTGACCTTATGAATAAGTGAAAAAAATAGTGTATGTATGAATTCTAGAGAGCAAGTCCAGCCTTGCTGTCTCTAACTACAGTGGAGAGTGATAATTCTCAAAACTAAAGTTAATTAAAAATCGCCTTCGGTCTATGATGGGCCAAGAGCGTTTCATCTCTCTATAATGAGCATCAAACACGATGTCTTAAAGGAACTAAATAGATATGTCAGACATAATTAAGGAATTTTCAATTCAAAAATCTAAATAATACCCAGCCTTTAACCATACATTTTACAATATTTGTTTTTAATATTTTATGGTAACAATTTACACCTCTTGTATTTTTTATTATTTAAAAATATATTTATAAATGTAGATCAACATTTTTTTTTAATTTTTAAAAGGGAAAACTCTATACTTGGCTGTATACCATAGTTATAACAACAATTTTTTAATGGTAGGAGGTAGGGTCCCACACCAATTCTGCCCAGGGGCCCCCACTGCCTTAAATCCGGCTCTGATTATTACATTAAAGTTATTCTTTATTTAAGTGTTTTCAGATGCAGACTAGTTCAAGCAATGGTTGCTTCAGCCACTCTGCATCTGAAAATACTGAAGTAATGCATAACTTTAATGTATTAAAAGCATTTTGGTAAAATTGTGGGATGTGGGTTAGGCCACTGTTGCTCTGGACGCCTCAAATATTGAAATTAGAACTCAATTGTAGCCTTAGGCTTTCTTAACAGTTTCTTTTTTATTCATTTGCTTATGTTGGATAATAAAAAAAGTTAGGTACTTTAACAACTAGCCATGTTCTTCATCAATACAGGGTGTTTCTAAATAAGGGCGACAAACTTTAAGGGGTAATTCTACATGAAAAAATAATGACCGTTTGCTTTATAAACATTGTCCACAAATGCTTAATTTCCGTGATACGGGATGTTGAATTTTTTCTTACCAACTGACGGTTTATTTGTTGCTCTAAAACCGATTGAGATATGCAACTGAAATTTGGTAGGTTTTAAGAGGTAGTTATTGCGCATTGTTTGGCATACAATTAATAATTTTATATTCGCCATTGGCGTGCATACGGGATGTATCTAAAATATTCATGTAGAATTACCCCTTAAAGTTTGTCGCCCTTATTTAGAAACACCCTGTATTGATGAAGAACATGGCTAGTTGTTAAAGTACCTAACTTTTTTATTATCCAGCATAAGCAAATGAATTAAAAAAGAAAATGTTAAGAAAGCCTAAGGCTACAATTGAGTTCTAATCTTAATATTTTATCTATACTATAATATTCCACAGAGTGTTCCGAACTTTAAGGAAAAACACAGTATGATTGTTACACCCGGTATAAAATGACATTTACCTGTCTAGCAACAATACTAACACATTAAGATTCTTAAATAATAAAGCTATAACATACTAAAAAAATCATTTAAATCGGACAACAGGTTTAGGAAATCCAAGGCATCAAATAATTCATCTAGTGACCTAAATTTTTTGTCCGCCAGTGTAATAGCGAAATTGCTAAATTTGTTTTATGGAAACAATATGTTTTTTGTAAACATGTGGACGACGACCATGGATGTCGTATTATATTTCGTATGCATCTGTAGACGACTGTAGATGTAATGTGACAAAAAATCTACAAAAATCTACCGATTTTTTGTCATAACTCGTTATTTTAAAAATGTCGTCTATAGACGTTCTGTTCATCAACGTGTTAAGAACTAAAAATATCTGAGAGAATAAAGTCAATGTATGATAGAAAAAGAATAGAAGAAAAGAATAGGATTTTGATTTTAAATTCGGCAAAATATGTTTAAGCAAGGCGAAAACATCGTGTTTCTTGGGAAAAATATTCCCATGAGATCTTTTTGCGTAGGTAATCAGTTTCATGAGATACCGCAGAATAAGGCCCAAAAAGGTTATAATAAAGATATTAAAAATGATTGTTAACAGAAAAAAATACTCAAAACTATTTCACTAACACCAAAACTAGTTCTTCTCTGTCTTGCTCGTCGATTTATTGCATTTCGATTTAATGTCCATGATTCAGCTCCTTAGTAAAGCACACTGTGTATGGTTTGTTCAACAGTAAATGGTTTGAGTTCAATTAGTGCGGTCGTAAATATTATTAAATTTATCTGACCTGGCCCATTGTTAAGACCCACCCGGAGCGATAAGCCACCGAGGTAGACAGAGTTGGTCTTTTGCAATTAACACCGAGTAGACGGTACTCCCATAATAAAGCCTAAAATAAATTTTACCTGAAACCGGGCCTTTTATACTATTATCGGTTAATCCGGGCTGTTTATAGTGGTAACTAATTGAACTTAACCATTTACTGTTTAACATACCATATACATAACATATAATTAGACTTATTCTGAGGGCCAATATCAGATCTTTGCTGCATAAAATCTTTTTCATTTTCACGAAGTTGGCACGTGCTTTTTCAATTCTCTCTCTTATTTCTGGAGTATAATCGTTATTTTCTGTGATTATCGTTCCCAGTAAATATATTTTTTACTCTCTCAGACTGCTGGCCGCCTACCGTTAATATTTCATTTGTATTGTTGTTTTTGCTGTACAATGGGGCATTCGATTCCATAGAACTCTGGACCGTATTAAACGGAATGAATAACGCAAGGAAGTCATCTAAGATTTGCCGATGACATAGTGCTCATAAGCAACAATACAGAAGAACCAATCTACATACTAAAGATGCTTAAACATGAATCTGAGGAAGGCGGTTTAAAAATGAATTTAAATAAAACAAAAGTGATGACAAATCAAAATATCAGAATCGACTTAGTTGGAAGTGAGATCGAAAGTGTCGAAGAGTCACATGATCAAACTAGGCAAACAGAATCAAACGGACGAGATAGCTATAAGAATCTGAATTACTTGGGCAGCAGTTGCAAGACTCAGTGATGTGTTGAAAAACAAAAAGATACCAATAAATCTAGAAAAAAGGGTACTCAACAGTTGTATTCTACCAGTTATGACTTATGGAGTGGAGACCGTGACACTTACAGGGTTATCAGCCAATATATTAAGAACAACACAGAGGGCCATCGAACGAGCTATCTTAGGAGTATCTCTGAGAGAACATATTCGAAATGGGACGTACGAAACAGGACGAAGGTGGAATATGTTATTGGAAGAATTGCGCAAATGAAATGGAGCTGGATAGGACAGGACACGTGCCACGGCAAAACAACGAAAGGTGGACGAGAAACATTTTACATTGGAGATCATGCGAGCATAGTCGTAGCAGAGGAAGACCACAAAGACGATGGCTAGATGAATTCAAAGCAAAAGTGGGGAGAAACTGGTACCAAATAGCACAAAACAGAGAAGAGTGGAGAACTCATGGGAGGCCTTTGTATAGGAGTGGATGCAACCAGGCTAAAGAAGAAGTTATTGTTTTCTTTAGGGACATTCACTTAACAAGCTACATGTTTTTATGGATT
Organism: Diabrotica virgifera virgifera; assembly: GCF_917563875.1. Taxonomy (NCBI): domain Eukaryota; kingdom Metazoa; phylum Arthropoda; class Insecta; order Coleoptera; family Chrysomelidae; genus Diabrotica; species Diabrotica virgifera. The sequence goes on along the minus strand of NC_065446.1, from coordinate 28,039,272 downwards.
CGGCTGCCTCTAGAGATGTATATTCTCGGGATGAATACAGTCACTTAATTTCCACAATATTATTGTCACTTACTGACCCGTCCGGACAAGCTCGTAAAAACCCATAACCTTTTTCAAACACAGAAACAATCCACACTACTTTACTATATTTTTTATTTTGATAGCAATTTCTGGCTGTTCTTCGTTTCTTATCAGATAAAACAATTGTTCCAGATATCGTTATCGCGTTTCCTCTTTTTACTTCTTTATCGATGATTATTCTGCCGCGCCGTTTTCATTTTCTAATATTCCATAATCTTTCTATTCCTGCTCTTAAAGAAACTGTTTATTAGATTTTTTTCTTTCTCATTTAATTTATACCGATCCAGATTAGCTCCATATAACAGTTTTAAGTTCTACTTCCATCAGACTAATCAATACGTTTATTTAACATACATATTATTAAGTGACAACACATTTTTCTTTTGTCTTATTTATTTCTGTTGTTTTCGTACAGAGAAGAAATCAATATAGATGTAAGATTTTTAAAATTGATTGTTACCTATTATTCCTTGTATATTGATCCTTTTTTATTTTTAATGTGAAGGTGAAAATATTTTTAACCTCTCCTCAATTAATTTTAGAAGTGGTTATTTACTGCTCTTACTCCATATCTATTTACATATCGTCCAATTGTTTTCCCTTAAATTTAGCTCACCACAAATGCAAAAAGTAATGGACAATGAAAATTTTAAAGATAAAGTAATAATTTCAATTAAAATCTTTAATAAACATAAAAGTGCGACAAAAGAGAAATACCATGGATGGTATTATTAGAAACACTATTTGACAAATGAAGACTATGCTCCAATTCCAATTCAAAATATAGTCAAATACAAAGCTTCAGAGATACATGAAAAAATGCAAATAAAAAAAGACAACTTTATGGTACTTAAAAACATTAAAATGCCAATTGCCAACTAGGGTTTAATCGAAACAGAAAGTACCGGCCCTAAATATATCAAAATCTAATACGGCCAAGGGGACTGAAAATATTTCAACAAAAGTAGTTAAATTAATTTCAGAAGGTCACGTTGATGCGTTATAAATAGACGTTATAGCAAGGGCGGTCATATATCTTAATTCAGGGGGGGGGGCATTTTGTACAATTAGATATTAGCTCTCAATTTCAATACAGACACAAAACGCAGAATGGGATGTTTTATATATTGAAAAGAGAAAATAACAATAACTCGAATGAAATGAAATTATAAACAAAAAACTAATACTCTACATGACGAACTCTATGTTTCGGCTCACTCCACTTTTAGCGAAACGTTCTATTATATTGTCTTCGTTAATAACAATGTCCTTGTGGACATGCATTAGTGCAAGGCCAGTTAACCGTTCTTCACCCATATTGGCCCTCAGCCAACTCTTAAGTCTTCTCAGTCCTGAAAAACTCCTCTCTGCAGATGCAACACTTACTGGAAGAGTACACAATATTTTTAAAATTTTATTAATGATTGGATACATCATTTCATCACATTGTATGAGAGCATTTAGATCATCGCTCGGAATTTCCGATTCTTTGCTGTGTTTCCATCTCATTTTCCATAAATGTAGCTCTGCAATAAAAGTTGACTTCAGCACGTCTCTAACTGTCTCAAACAAACTTCCATATTTTGCAATCAAAATTTCTACGGCGGAATGGATGTCATCTTCATTTGAATGAATTAATATAGCAGGAACACATATTTGCAGATTAAATACATCCATGGTTTATTGCTGGAAACGACACTCAATGTCGGAAATGATACTTTCAAGTAAAGGAATATATATCGTTATTCGAAAGTATTCTGTGGAGGAATGAATATCTGGATTAGGTCGATTTTTCATGAATTTATTCACTCTTGGAATACATAAATCTATATTCAAATTTTCTAGACATGGCATTATTTCTTTAAGCAAAGCATTGAAATTTGTTTCTGCATTGTTGCGTTTGTCTTTCAAAACAAGCAGCGTATTTAGAACAGCATTCTGTGTAGAGCTTATAGCCAAATTTTTTGTTTGCAATAATTTGCTCAGAGGTAACGTTATTGCCAATTCCTACGTTTAGACAAAACAAAGTGATAATAAAGCTGCAATTTGATGAGATCGCAAGTATATGCGTCCTAGCTTTACTGGAAGATTCTGTTTCGTTCCATTCGGAAATCAAATTCAAAGCTTGCAAAATTTTTTCAATCGATGCTTTAAACTGCAGAACGGAGTCGTGCCGTTCTACCCATCGCGTTTCACACAATCCAGAGAGCTGATCACCCAATGTTTGTTTGAGGACATAATTGCGTTTAGAAGAGGCTTTGAAAAAAGATATTATTTCCTTCATTACCCCTACACACATTGAACGTTTGATGATTTCGACAAACTCAAATTTAAAGCATGATTGAAACATGGACATCGTACAGCTATATTCATTTCTTTTTGAATTTCTTGGACGGCTCCTTGTTGTTTTGATGTCATTACGCTGCATCCGTCTGTACAAATTCCTACACAATTTTCCAATGGTAAACGAAATTTTTGAACTTGTTTTATCACTGATTTTCCTAAAATAGTACCATTCAAAACCGGTTCCAACGTATCGGGACTGAGCTCATAGTTCTCAGAATGACAATCTATGAATGACACAAAATCCTCCCGCACGTTGTTACCTTCTAAGTATCTAATAACAATCGACATTTGGGAAACATGTGCTATGTCAGTAGTTTCGTCAAACATAATGCTGTAATATTTAGCATCACTAATTTTTTTCACGATAACAGACAAAATTTCGTCTTTACAACATTCAATCAACTCATTTTGCGTTCTTTTGCTAATATATGTGGCACGTGACGACGTGTTTCTTAAATGCTCTTCTAAAGTTTTGTCTCCTGCTTCGATTCTGAATCGAAGAAGCTCTCGGAAGTTTCCCTCATTATTTGTCACATTGCTTTCTTCTAACAATGGCCCGTCATCTCTATGGCCACGGAAAGGTATACATTGTTTGGCTAAAAAAATTATAGATCGAATGATTGGTTTGAGCCGATTTCGATTATCCTCTATCTGCCTGGCTCGAGCACTATCTATCAAATTTCTTATATCTAAAGATCGGTTTTCGTAACATTTTATAAAATTATCGCTCGATAAAACCGCTTCAATGTGATATCGATTTGTATTATGTTTATCTAGCACACCATCCATTCCAAATAATTTTGCAAATTTTGTAACTGGTGTGGTAACCAAACTTTGCAAACTTGTTGCTTTATTTTTACCACCTGAATTTGCGAAGATAGCACAGTGCTTACAAAAAAGTCCTTTCTTCAAGTCCGAAAACGCAATCCAGTTATTTTTTTGGAGATGATCGTATCTCAAGTACCGCTTAACTAACTTGTTATTTTTGTTATGTTCAGAAAATGGAAATGAGTAGTTTTTTTCCGGAACCCACGTATTTTTCAAATAATTATATTTTTGAAAGTCTCCCAAACCACTCAAACCATCAATAACTCGACCAATGTCGTAGTTACTAACTTCATTGGACTTTTCTACAGCGACTTGCTTTAGAGTATTTTCATTATTAACTGATGTTTGTAATGATACTGTTGTAAGTCGTTCTGGCACTACGAGATTCTGTTGAGAAGACGATGAGGAAGATGACCGGGATGACCCATTATCACCCACATTTTTAATTACTTTCTTCGGAACAACAGAAAAATACGAATTCAACGTATTCGTATTGTTTGCCCTCTTCATTTTCTAAAAAAAAAGAACATTTGTGATTCCGGCCAAATGAGAGATGGATATGCCCAGGTTTTTTAATTTGAGCCTAATAATAATTTGCAGTCACTTTTCGTTCAAATCGGAATCTATTAACTTTTGTATTTCGAAATAGCATCCTATATAGCGAACATCTGCGCTGGACGAGAGAAAACTGCAGAGTATTATTTACTCATTGCTGATGTATTCGTTCCGTTAGCAAACAGAAAATTATTCCTAACCTATCTATGGATTTTTACTCACCTGTCACCCTGGAATAAAATGATGATTACAATCCGGCAATATATATAGTGCACTGCACCTATGTCACCTCTATAACTACGATACGATAGTGTATATCGGGTAGACGATAGATACTTCAGAACGTTCAAATTTCTACACAATACACAACGATATAACTTCCATAAAAAAATATGTACATAGGCATTCTTATGTTTCTGTTTCTACACTGGACGTCGCCGGTGTCGAAATTCGCGCGGGAGGCGATGCACTTGCATTGGCGTAACCAGAGTTGAAGAGACAGGCATTATGATTAATTATCATTATTACAGATTGCAGTATCTAGGTATTTCAAAATCCGTATGTGAATCCATTCAAAATAATTAATTTGCAGAGTAAATAATTTAAAATAATTAACATAACATTATCCTGTGTTACTAGACAAGTTTATTTAAGATGCATTGTCACCTTTGGGGGGGCCATGGCCCCCATGGCCCCCCCCTTATGACCGCCCTTGCGTTATAGTAGTAGGCTTATATTACCTACTAACATTAAAACATTTTGTTGTACAAAGTAATTGATATGGCAACGCTGTTAGGATAAAGTTCTGTTTGACGCGATTGAAGCAGAAGGCACTGCTATCTATCGAACATAAATATTACCGATGGTGTAGATGGCGCAATGTCATGGCGGCACAAATTCTTAGCGGCAATTCAAGATATAATTCTTGTTTAACGAGATTTTTCATATGTTTAGGAAAAAATATTCAACATTTTATTGGAAATATTTTCCATTGTTACAGTTTTATATATGTTGTTATTGAAATTTTATCCAATTTCTTACCGGTAGCTTTATTATAAGCCGAAACATATTATTTTCTCCTACTGTGGCAAAACTGTACATTCAAAAATTTAAAAAAAATTCATAAGTATTTCCTAGGATTATATCTTTATGCTGTAAGAAAATTAACAAAATTGTATGTTTAGTTTTCCCGCTTTATACTTGAAAAAAATGAGTTTTTTTGAGTTTTTTCGAAAACGAAAACATGAAGTTTGCTCAAAATTTGTCAAAATACTTCTAGTGATCACATATATCTTCTCAATTTTTTTCAAATTTTTTGAATGTGTAGTTTATTTTTGGGGGGGTTCAGATCAACCTTAATAACAAAATTAATGTCGAGTGACACTCTACATTAGAGTGGAAAGGGTTAAGATCTTAATAAGAGTTATTAGGTTGAATTAAAATATTAAAATAATTTATAGAAAATATCTGTACCTTCTGTTTTATTATTATTTTTAGGATAATTCAGATGGGAGCAATATTTTAACTGCTACACCTTCTACCACCAAGACTTCAATAACTAAAAAAGAACTCTCTGGTGCAGAAAAGAAAAGAGCTAAGATGAAAAGAGAATTTTTAGCCAATCTAGCAATTTCGACTCCTGAAGATTATGAAGTTGAACAAGAGAAACATAAAAGTAAGTATTAAGAAAGATAACCTTGAATAACCTTTCAGTGCGCTCATATTTTGTACATCAAAGTGCTCGTGACATATTTTTCATGTATTTTGGATAAATGTGAGATAAACTAGAAGTCAAACAATAAGAAATGCACATAATTTTTCCCTTGTTGCCATATTCTAAATTTGAAAAAAAATATAGGGAATAATCAGATTTTTTGACATGCCATTCCTGTTACAGCGAGCATTTTATTGGTTAGAAGTAGTGACAATTGGTCAGATGGTAAATGGTAACTGACGTCTGTCATAATATTGGAGGATAAATATAATGTCAAATTATTGTTTTTAAATTGTATTTTATTTATTTAGTTTATATTTTAACAACAGTTTACTTTTTTACCAACTTCACTTTCCCTGCTCTATGCTTGATTGGTCTTTATTTATTTATTTATTATTTATTTACGGACCGAAGTCCATTAGTACATGATACAATTAAATTAAAATGTCACACAAATTAGAAAAATAAGATCTAGTAGGTACAAAATTGGTAAATACATAACAAACAATAATAAAGAATAAAATTACTTGCTCTCATTTAACAATTGAGAGCTAGAACATTTTGAAATTGACAAATACAACTTATCCTAGAACAAAGACAATAACAGTAACAGTAGTTGACAAATCAGTCTTGAAATTAGAACATTAAGTTAAGTATAAATGTAATTGTGTGGAAAACGCAGTAAAGTCGTTCACAAAGAAATCAATTTGCGGAGATAATGTGTTTGCTAATTTAATAGTTTTAGAGAGATAGGAACTTGAACCATAATTTGTGCGGTTAATGACCTCGTGGAAGGTGGTCACAGAACGGGTGGTTCTTGAAGGTACATGTAGACCAATTTTATTTAAAAGCGGGATACAGAATTTATGACCATGAATTAAGTTATATAAGAAGCAAAGATCTTTATGTTGACGACGACTCTGTAATGAGTCAAGTCGAATAATTTGCAGTAAAGACTCATAACTTTGACCAGTGAGATGCATCTTATAAGCATAATAACGTAAGAATTTACGCTGAACTTGTTCGATTTTATTAATATGACAGTTATATTGAGGTGACCAAACACATGATGCATAATCTAAATGTGGTCTAACCAAAGAACAAAGAAATTTTAAAGAACGACCAGTTGTAAAGTCATAGCTGCATCTTTTAACAAAGCCAAGCATCTTTAATGACTTAGAAACCATGCTATTAATGTGTAGGTTGAAATTCAAGTTAGTATCAAGAATAACACCCAGATCTATAACTGAGTCAACTAATTGTAACCTAGTGTCCCGTATAAAGTAAGAATTATTCTCAAAGTGTCTTAGTCGAGTAAAAGTTATAGCATGGCATTTGTTTGCATTTAAGTCCATACCATTAAGTGAGCACCATTCCACAAGACCATTAAGATCTGATTGCAAATTGTAGTGATCTAAATCAGAGGTAATTATGTGAAATAATTTAAGGTCATCAGCAAATAGAAGAAATTGAGCAAAATTGAAGCTTTTATTTATGTCATTTATAAATAAATTAAAAAGGATAGGTCCTAAGTGGGAGCCTTGAGGTACACCCGATGTAACTATAATTTCATTAGAGAAATAATTCTTAATACGAACTATCTGCCTTCTATCTAATAGATAATTTCGAATCCAACTAAGCAGAGGATCAGAGAAACCCAACTGTTCGATCTTATGTAACAATAACGTATGGTTGACTCTATCGAATGCCTTGGAAAAATCTGTATAAATCGCATCTACCTGTTGTTTACTTTCCAATGCTTCATTTAAGAAGGAGGTATAATTTAACAAGTTCATTTCAGTTGATCTCCCCATAACAAAACCATACTGTTGTTCAATGATTACATTTTGTATAGTAGGCTTAATTTTGTCACATATTAAACTCTCGAATAGTTTAGGTATAGTATTAGGATACTAATAGGTCTGTAGCTCTGTACTCTGCTTCTATCTCCATTCTTGAATATCGGTGATATAAAACTAACTTTCCAAACGGGAGGGAATTCACTCGTTTGTAATGATTTTTGAAAAATAAAGAATAAGGGACGAGCAAGATTAAAACTACAGTATTTCAGTAACTTGGGTGGGATTCCATCAGGCCCTGGACCCTTATGTATGTTAAGCTGGGATAATTTGGTATATACCTCTGAAATAGATAAGTCACAACCAGTAATGTTGAAACTAGTGTTAGCCCTTGCACTATTTGGAATAGGACATTCGTCCTCACTATATACTGCAGCAAAGTACTGAGCAAACATCTTGGCTATGGTAGCACCATCGGAACTGGTTTGGCCATTATGGTTTAAAGTGTTCGGAATGCTATTATTGTTCCTTTTAGAATTTACGAACCTCCAGAAGCTTTTAATGTTACTAGGAAGTGTATGTTCAACGTTTGCTACAAACTGATTGTATGCTTGACCTGATAAGGACTTGCATATCGACCTCAATCTAGAAAATTCATTATAGTCTTGAGGTAACCTGGTCACTTTAAATTTCTTATGAGCTTTCTTTTTAGCAATGATGCAGTTTCTTAACTCTCGGGTATACCATTTAGGAAAATTGCCGGTATAAAACTTTTTCATTGGTACATAAACATCGATAGCGCCATATAAGACGTCTTGTTGTATGGTAGGTTTAATTAGGCGTTAACTTTAAGAAATGTTGCTGGCTAAATGGGCACAGCTCACAAAGGTCATAAAAGAAGAAGAAAAAAAATAAACATCTTACATAACCTTATATCAGACAATAGGGAGTTTTTGTGCAGCCAAATACGTATACGTAACGTATCTGTTTGACATATAAGCATGCGCAATTGATACGTACGTTCAGACGCATCCCTATCGAGACGAAAGTTACCGAATGCACAAGAGGATCTTACCCGATTACGGCGATTACCTACCAAATCAAAGAATACAGCACCCAACGGGTGGCGAAAATGATGGTAGCGAAAAAACTAATATATGAGGAAAAATTTGTTAAATTTGTTACCGGTGGGTTATGATGTCATTAAATCTATGATCTATGACATATATCCTAATTGTTTGACTTCTAAGTTTATCTCATATTTTTGAAGGTAAATAATTATAAAACATATGAATAATTTACAAATAATATTTTTAATACATTTAATTTTTACTTATTTAATATACAGTGATGAGCGCGCTAATAACCGGCAAAATAACGCAAAAGATGGAAAACATAATACACTGTGAAATAAAGAGAGATGAAATTAGTCGAGGTGGAAATTATCGATTTAAACGTATAAATTAACATTACATTACATAGTGTTCCACCTTTAGACGTTTGTGACAGGAGAATTTTATAAAATGCTCCTGTCACAGTGACCGTTGTCATACTCTGCCTATACGTCTAAAGGTGGGAAACTATGTAATATAATGTAAATTTATAGGTTCCTATCGATAATTTTACACCTTTACTAGTTTGATATCTTTTTCATAATGTAGGGATTATGTTTTCCACATTTTGCATTATTTTGCTGGTTATTAGCACACTCATCACTGTATACTCAGTTCTTTGGCAACTGAAACTTGACATTCTGGGGAAGTGACTTTATTTATGGATTTATTACTACAATACAAGTGTATAGCACCCGCGGTATGATAGAAATGCCACGCAACAAAATACATTGGAACAGCATGTAGCATAACTGCTGTGCCGCAGAACTTAAACTAATTTTTTAGCGCGGCACACCGTGAATACCGCGTGGCGATTAACGTGTTAAACAACAATACAGTGTATAAACAACATGTATATTTATTTATAAACAACATATATTTATATTTTTATTTTTAGTGTTTGCATTGGCATACTACGACAAATTGAGAGAAACATTGGATCTACAAACTTATCACAAAATGACTCAAATCCTCTGCGACTATGAAAAAGACGATGCTCTAGAACTCTACTATAAAGTTGAAGCTGTTTTAAGTGTAAAATACAAAGAATTGGCGGATGAATTTCTTCTGTTTCTTCAAGAAAAGGAAGCTGCTGCAGCTGGGCGCCTAATTCCATGGATTCAAATGAATAATCGTTCAAAATTTTTAAGGAAAGTGGAAACTTTTTTTAAGGATCAACCGGCTCAGTTGCGGAAGATATATCAAAGCCTTACGGAGTTGTCACACACTGTAGGAGTTACCAAGGAAAAGATGAAAAGTAGTCTAGTGCCAATGTTTAAAGGAAACACATTCTTGACCGATTTGTTTTTACAAAACTTCATGGACGAGCCGCCCCCACCCAGGTAATTTCTTTAATTATTATTAGTGCAGTCACTGACGGTTTTCACTTCCGATTTCGTTGAACCTCCATCGATTTACATGAAAATTGGTCAGTATTTAGAAGATACCTCAAGAAACAAAGGTGACATGGTGCCAACTTGCGCTTTTACCCTGGGGGTGGATGCCACCCCTTCTCGGGGGTTTAAATTAATTTATTAAAAATATCCCCAGAAATCGATAAAGGGACAAATTCTAAGTAAAATTTGTTATATAAAGTTATTCCAATAAATCAATAGTTTTTGAGTTATGCTTCTTTTCATGAGCATTTTTCAGTGCGTCACAAATGATAGAAAAAAAGGTAAGTCCGTGATAATACACATTTATGACATTTATTCTAACATGACATTTTAGTTAAATCTGACAGTTTCGTTGATTTGTATAGTCTTATAAATTGTACAGATTATATTCGTAGATATGCGGGTTAAGTGGAAGAACATTTTCTGTAAATGGCGACATTTCAGAAAATGAACTTCGCCCTTTATTTCTGAAAATAATATATTATGTTTTATATAAAAATGTACATTTCTATATTTTATCGTCTAAAGACGATATTATTATTATTATTATTATTATATATTATATAATTAGTAAATAATTATTTTGCGATTATAGCGCCATCTATTGACAACTAGAATAAATGTTATAAATGTCACCGACGAAATGTAATCACCGACGTGCGTTTTTTTCTGCCACATACAATTTAATGCGTTAGAAAGAAATCGAAAAACTGTGACGCACTGAAAGATACTCATGAGAAAAAGCATATTACACATCAACGATTTTGATTTTTCGTGAAAAAAATGCATGTTTTCAAGCCGTTTGGATGGAATTTAAATTTTTGGAACAACTAGATTGGGGCTCCGTTGTATTGGTTCTCATTTGTTGAATGATTTTTGTTGAATTTCAGTTTTATTAATAGTTTCTTTAATTGACTCTACAGATTCAGTGCCAAAACGAGACATTTTTATAGAAAAAAATAAAAACCTTATTTTGTAAAAGGTATATGTATTTAAAATCCCTAAAAAGGGCTGTATTACAAAACGTTTTCGGAATCAATATTCCATCATCAGTGTTATCACAGGTTTACATGCTTTAAGCCACCAAAATGTACGGGTAAAAACCCTTAATTGATTTTAAACAGTTGGGGTTACATTATATTATTTGATTTTGAAAGATGTTTAAAATATTTCCAGATTAACCCCTGGCATCACATGACATCAACTTTAACGTCACATAACTGCATTTTCTACTGACGGTTATAATGTCTAATTTAAAATTATATACAATTTTGTTTACTTTGTTGGTTCAGAATGTAAACATATAGCCCTATGACGTCACGACGCGTTTTGGGCTGGCTGGTATAATTTGAATTTTTAATGGTCTTTAGGGGCCAAACGAAAAACAAACAAAACTTTTTTATCTTTGATACATGTTTTAAATTATGTTCTGTTGTGATTTATAACATTTTTTTCCGAATTTATAATTGTATGCAAGTTCCCTATTGAGCGACTTATGATCAAAATAAGGTCTACATGGTAGACCTTATAGACCTTATACATACATGATACAATTTACAGGACAATTTACAGGACAATGTAATGGTTACTTCAAGACAATATTGATCTTGCTGAACAAAAAAGATGCACAGACAAACATTGCTTGAGATACTCATTTTATTTAAAAAGTAGCCTAGAAACTTGGGGTCACCATATCCTAAAAGATAATGTTGACTACTTATACGTTTTAGTTTAATGGAAGGACCTTATGAGGTAATCGATGTCAATAAAGAATTAGCTACAAATGATGATGAGGAACCCTTTGAAACGATAACAGTACCAGATGTAGAAGACAAATATGGCGGCATTACATGTATCTGTAGTTGTCATGAAATTGAAGATGTAGAGTTTAAATCCAGGATCAGACACTGCAGTAGATGTGGAACAAAGGTAAGAGCCTGAGACGTTTAAGTATTTTCTTCGTTGGGGACAATATTGTCCCCAACAATCAGCCCTATTCTGTAACTTTTAACAAATCGAATAGAAATGACGAGACGAATAGATAGATAGATAGATAGATAGAAAGTCGAATCGTAATTACCCGAAATCGGAATGTTGGATATCTATCGCGTCGTTTTCGTGTTTGGATTGGCATTCCGTAACTCACATCGTAATCAGTGTAAATCGAAAACGACAACTTTTATTTGACTCGCTCAGGAGGAGGTGGCAACACCGCACTGCAAAGTGAAATACAGTTTATCCCAAACCCTTCTTTCAGTGCGTCATAGTTTGTCGAATTCGCTCTAACGCATTAAGCTGGAAGTGACAGAAAAAACGTACATCCGTGAATATTATACATAGAACTTCGTGAGAAATTATGTATTTGTTGAAGGGTATTTCCATATTAAAGCGACTTATACTTATAGATGTATAATTGGTTGACAATTACATTACTCTAAATAGATAAGCAATCCATGATGCGACTAAAGATAATTTGAAACAAAATTAATCTATCGTGACAGTATTTTCACAATGTTAACGGATAAAATGACAATTGTAATTCTAGGTTAGAAATCTGTCAACGCCGTAAGTATAAATATGTTATGTTATTGGTATATTCGGACATTGTATAGTGAAATTGTATTCTATATTTACTTATTGTTTCCTTAAAATATTTTAAATATTAATATTCTGGCCAATATTTATATAAATATTGATATTTATGTAAACATAAATTTAATATTCTGACAACTGTCAGATTTAACTAAAATGTCATGCAGCGATTCGCGACCATAGATATATAAGAATAGACAAGCCATACTGAGCAAAATAGCGTAACGCGCGGGCAGTCGATCGGTGGTCTATCTATCTCATTTTACTAAGCGATCCTGCGCATGTGACAGACAAAGATGGCTAGACCACCCAAAGTAAATATTGACCATTGATATAAAAATACCCAGGATAGAACCTTTGAGCAAAATTCTGGCGTCCAAAGTAGCTAAATAGTAAAAAGTAGCTGATAACTTGACATAACAATGCCGACGCTTGGTTTCCGGAATAATTTCTTGATTTACCAACAGGAATGCATTAAATTATTGACTTAATACTTGCTTAATACATAATGTTACCTGTTTTACAATGTGTTTTACATTAAAATATGTCACCAAATAAAATATTTATTATTTATTAACCCCATAAACACCTGTCAACGCCAACATCATGTCAGAAATTCTAAACAGTATGTGACGTCAGTTCCGTCCCAGATCAGATGCATGTAAAAGTATATGTAGTTAGACCGCTTGATATTGACCAATGACGTCAGAGCGGCCCATACCTTACCTGGTCTATTCTTAATATGTCTATGGTCGCGACATTCTTAAAATCTTGTATGACGTCAAAATTAATGACGCACTGAAAAAAGGGTTTAGGATAAACTGTAAGTATTGTGTGCGAAGAATTCATAAAGAAGAAGAAATTTTGGTTTGTTTTGGATGGTTTTGGTTGTTTGACAAATTCAACACAACAAGAATGAAAATGGCAAGCGGAACATCGATTGGGAACACGAACACCAAAGAAAAAACATCTGATGAGCATTTAAATTACATAGTAGACTTTGCACGGCAAAAGTAAGTTTTTTCCCTAAGAAAATTTTGGTTTTTACACTAGATACGTTCAAATCTACACATTCTACCAGTAAATTAATTAGAGTAGGAATTCTTAAAATGTTTAATGATTTCTATTAACCTTAATGCTGTATAATTATTGCTATATAAAATTAAATATACAATTATCTAAATAAATAACACAGACTAAAATCGCTAATTAACTTAATGTCCGACTGGTATATTATTTGACAAATAACGACATGATCTCGAAGTCAGTTAAATATGACATAATGCCCTATAAAATAACGCCCTTGGGCATTAATTTAAATAACTAGTTAAATACTGTCAAGTTGACAAATAAAAACCTAAGTAAAACTATGGTTGCCACAATTACGTTACGACTATTGCTGCTAAATGTACTTATTTAAAAACTAATTAATTAAAAATTCATTCAAATTTTTTGCATTTAAAGAAGAATTTAGTCAGGACATTAAATGTTGAAGGCACCACGGGCATTATAGATAATAACGCTTTCGGTCAACATATTCGGTATATACACCATTGACCTCAAGCGTTATTATCCTTATAATACCCTTGGTACCTTAATAACTATAACAAATAAACGTCAAAACAACAATAATAATGCCAAATGCGCAAGCGTTAAGACCGATTACGATGTCGAAATGTGATCTCGACAAGGCTTGTCTATCAATTTCTACTTGTTCCGATAGTAGAGGTCGAGATGAGTTACAGAATACCAATTCCTACAAATTCCGATGCGATTTGCTGACCTCTATTCGATTTGACTCATTTCTATTTGATTTGTAGTTACAGAATAGGCCTGATTATACTTAAATATTATTTTTCTCATAGGCATCTTTCAGTGCGTCACAGTTTTTCGATTTCTTTCTAACGCAAGTTGTAAGTGACAGAAAAAAGATTACGGACATTTATAACATTTATTCTAGTTGTCGATAGATGGCGCTATAATCGAAAAAAAATTATTTACTAATTATATAAAATATCTACGAATATAATCTGTACAATTTATAAGACTATACAAATCAAAGAAAACACCATTTTATAAAAATGCAATAAACACAATAATTGATTTGTTTTTATGCCAAATTGCAAATAAAATCTGACAACTGTCAGATTTAACTAAAATGTCATGTTAGAATAAATGTTATTGGGACCGTGCAAGTTGCGCAAAGCGACACCTATTTCGACGCTCTGCACTTTTATTCGCACTTTTAATTGTATTGACCAATTACGTTAGTCCTGGTTGCTGGATAATTGTCAAGGCCATAGCCCAAAAAAATAATAAGAAGAAAAAATAAGATTCAGGTTATGTGATGAAAACGTAAACAATTGTATGTAGTAAATAAAATTAGTTATTAAAATGCACTACTGCAAGCAAAATACAATTAATTACATTTACCTTTATATAATAATTGCATATCATATCAATATTGTGGAGCAACATATAATTTTTCTCCTTCAATGACAGTGGATATGAAATGTACGTCAATTTGATAATTTCAATTGACAATATGAATTATTTAAGAAAGTTGCAGTATTTCTCCGCTATTCGCGCACGATCGTTTCACGTATCCCTTCCAAGTACTTGCACACCGCGAATAAATGTGTATTATCACGGACTTACCTTTTTTCTGTTATTTGTGACGCACTGAAAAATGCCTATGAGAAGGACTTTACCTTAGTTTTAACTTAACATTCGAATCTCTTTATAGTTTTTGAACGGCAGAGTATATATCCAAACAGGAAGAGGACTGCGACCAGCTGCAGTATCGTTTTTAAATAGTTCAAATACAGATCACAGTTCAAGATTATCAGAAAAATCTTCACATAGTTTTATTCGTCGAAAAAAGCGATCCGATACTAGTCCTTCGAAGCAAGTGAGCCAATCTTCTGTGAAAGATAATCCTGACGAAGTAAGTACCTAGAATTTAACTTATTTACTTTTGAGAGTATTTTTTATTTTTATATGTCATTGTAAAAGTAAGGGTACTTTTTTCTGAACTGCGTAATATTAAGGTACTAGTACATTTTAGAAGACCAAAAATAATAATTTTTTTCAAGAATTTTTTTCTCAGAACGTTTATTAAAAATGAACATAAAACTTTTTACATATTAATACCTTACTCTTATAGAGTACAAAAACTATATCTTTTTTCATTTATGCACGTACACTAATATTGTAGAGGGCGCAAAAGTCGAGGCCTCAAAAAATAATGGCGGACAGTTAATCTCAGGATTGGGATATCTGAAACAAAAAAATCGTACTGCATATGATAAATGAAGGTTTCTTACGTGACAATTTACCACAATTTGACCAAAAAATAAAAACTAAATATTTTTTAACAATGAAAAACTGAAGAAAAGCGGGCAATTTTTTCACAAAATTTTTTCAAATTTCCGTAAAATCTTTTTTTTGCGGAATTTTTCACTAACGGTGGTAAATTGTTACGTAAGAAACCTTCCTCGTGCGGGTTTTTTGTTTCAGAGATCTCAATCCCGAGATTAACTGTCCGCCATCGGAACTACTTTTACATCGAGGCCCCGACTTTGGCGCCCTCTACAATATTAGTGTACGTGCATATATGAAAAAAGATATATTTTTTGTATTTTCTAAGAGTTAGAAAATGAAAGGTTGAGATATGCAAATGAAATTTGGTAGGTTTTAAGAGGTAGTTATTGCGCATTTTTTGACATATAATTAAGAATTTAATATTCACCATTGGCGTGTATACGGGATGTATCTAAAATGGTTATACCCGTATGCACGCCAATAGTGAATATAAAATTCTTAATTGTACGTCAAAAAATGGGCAATAACTACCCCTTAAAACCTGCCAAATTTCATTTGCATATCTCAACCGGTTTTAGAGCAATAAATAGTTAGTTTGCAAGAAAAAATTCAACGTCCCGTATCTCGGAAACGAAGCATTTGCGGATATATGTTTATAAAGCAAACGGTCATTATTTTTTCATGCAGAATTGCCCCTTAAAGTTTGTCGCACTTATTTAGAAACACCCTGTATTGATGAAGAACATCGCTAGTTGTTAACGTACCTAACTTTTTTATTGTCCAACATAAGCAAATGAATCAAAAAAGAAAATGTTAAGAAAGCCTAAGGTTACAATCGAGTTTTAATTTCAATTACTCGGAACACAGAGTGTTCCGAGCTTTAAGGAAAAAACACAGTCTGATTGTTACACCCGGTATAAAATGACATTTACCTGTTTAGCGACAATATTATTACATTGATATTCTTAAATAATAAGGCTATAGTATACTAAAAAATCACTCAAATCAGACAGCAGGTTTCGGAAATTCGAGACATCTAACATGTCCTATTTTTAAGGTGTTCCGTTAATTTGAAGGTGTTTGTATTTTTTCAACTTCATCAAGAACGTGCTACAAAATTACTTACAATTAGATACAAGCATATCATTCACAATATTATTACTTACGAAAGATCGTATTTTATTTTATTATGCAAATTATATCAGATAAGCGCATGTTGTTCAACGAACATCCGAGACGGCACTGATTTCTGTCCTTATTTCACATGTGTTAAAGGGCTAACGAGTTTTATTATCGAGCCAGTAATTAGATATTTTTATAATAAATAATCATTTCGTTGTGAACCGAAACGAGAGCCGCCTTACTTTAGTTAGTTAAGAGAGCGCCAATAGAACTAGTTTCCACCCTTATTATAGTCTATCTTTATGACCGAGAGAGTAATAGTATATTATGCAACGAGCATTTAAACGAGCCGTATGCGGCGAGTTTCGTATAGAGTACGAGCTTCATAATGATAATTAAATGCAAGTTGTATACACTATCTTTTCTATGATTATTCACAACAATAGTACATTGTTTACCGGGTAGGAAAAGCTTAACATTCCTGGACGACTGTGAAGATTGCTAAGTCGAGGCGCAAGCCGAGACTTAGCAACACAGAGTCCAGGAATGTGGCTTTTCCTACGAGGTAAACATACTATTTTTCCGCAAATCGTTTAAAATTCGACAGATATTGATTGATTTAAAAAAAAACGCGATAATTTTATTCCCAAATAAATGGTGCTTTGAAATTCCTAATAAAATTACTTGGGTTACTATGGAAACGTATTGAGGTTTTTTGTAGTTTTTTCTATCATTTATGTAGAACACTAACAACTGTACGGAAATATCATTTCCTTACAGTAAGGAAATGACATTTCCTTACAGTAAGGAAGTCCTGACTTTTTCTTCAAGAAATTTTGACAGGAATGTCAAAATTTCCTGGCGATTTGCGGAAAAAAATATATTTAAATTTATTAATTTTGTAACGCAAATAAATCAAGTAGTTTGTTTATATATTGAGAACTGTCAAAGGGTATGTATTTGACTCGCCATTGGTCACTGCGCGTGTGCTACCTTCATCGCAAATGCTATATCGCAATTCTATTGGTTAAAAAATCTGTATCATAATGAAAATCTGTATCATAATGAAGTTCATTATGATACAGGTAGTGAAATCATAATAATTGATATATTATTATAGTATGAGAATAGAAAAATTACGTTATAAAGTTATAGTTTCTTATGCTATAATACTCTCTTGGTCATAAGATTATAGGGTTTCCTCAGAGAGCGCATACCTATTCGATTTAGAGAGAATCAAATATTCGCACTCTGAGCGCATATCAATTATATTGCATATGCATGTGAAATGAAATTTTTTCTGCTGCTATCTTTAGCCCACCAGTATCATAGCAATAGGATTTCTTTTCCGAATGCGATGTTTTAAAGTGTCATAAAATATAAATGCTATAATCGGATTTAAATCTAATGTGGACTATATTCTGGCCAATATAATTTTTAAATTGAATCTCATCAAGGTAGGTATTCACTGTTCTAGCAGACATGAAGACATGCATTCGCACCAATATGATGGCTTCAATCCAATAAGGCTTGCAAATGGCAAAACATGATCTAAAATGTTTTCAATGTACATGTCAATTGGTATTCTCCTAATCACCTCCACGTGTTCGGTATGTCCTTTCAAAGCAATACCGCTCCGTAGCACTATGCCGCCACCACCAAAACTAACGCTCTGTATGAGGTTACAACTGACATACTGTTCACCAACTCCTCTGTAGACGAAGTTTTGTCAGTCCTGCTTCCATATTATGAACGGTATGCCAGATGTAACCTCATACAGAGTGTTAATTTTGGTGGTGGCGGCATAGTGCTATGGAGTGGTATTTCTTGGACAAGAGATACCGAACTTGTGGAGGTGATTGGATGAATGACAGCTGATAATATGTACAGGGTTATTCACTATATTTTGACCCCCCTGTAAACTGCTTTATTTACAGAATTAGAAAAAAAATATAAAATACAAAAGTTATTCGATTTTTAAATTATGATTTTTTGACATATATATCATACTAGTGACGTCATCCATTTGGGCGTGATGACGTAATCGACTATTTTTTTTAAATGGGAATAGAGGTCGAGTGCTAGCTCATTTGAAAGGTTATTCAATGTCCTATTCAGTAATATAAACATTAACGTGATTAATTATACAGGGTGTCCAAAAATATTTTTTTTGAATTAAATTAATTGACACAAAAAGAAGAATGTATGTAATTTATTTAATTTAAAATACATTTCGTTGCTGTTAGAAAACAGAAATAAAATTTATTGGACAAATAAACATTGATTTTTGCTTAAATTCAATGTTCAAATTGCCAAGAGGCAGATGGGTGGCAGCTTGAACATTGAATTTAAGTGAAAAGTAGTGTTTATTTGTTCAATAAACATTTATTTCTGTTTTCTGACAGCAGTAGAATGTATTTTAAATTAAATAAATTACATATATTCTTCTTTTTGTGTCAATTAATTTAATTTAAAAAAAAAATTTGACACCCTGTATAGTTAATAATGTTAATGTTTATATAACTGAATAGGGAATTGAATAACCTTTCAAATGAGCTAGCACTCGACCCCTATTCCCATTTAAAGAAATAGTCGATTACGTCATCACGCCCAAATGGATGACGTCACTAGTACGATATATATGTCAAAAAATCATAATTTAAGAATCGAATAACTTTTGTATTTTACATTTTTTTCTAATTCTGTAAATAAAGCAGTTTACAGGGGGGTCAAAATATAGTGAATAACCCTGTACATTAAAAACATTTTAGATCATATTTTGCCATTTGCCAGCCAAATCGGATAACAAATTCGTGTTAATGTACCTAGTACCTACTATAACGGAGGTCTTCATGTCGGTAAAATACTGAATATTTACCTTGATGAGATTCAATTTAAAAATTATATTGGCCACCATATAGCCCATATCAAATTTAAATCCAATTATAGCATTTATATGATACTTTAAAACATCGCATTCGGAAAAGAAATCCTATTTCTATGACACTGGGGGCACAAAAAATTTCATTTCAGACGTTAATTTCAAAATATGCAATATTTTTGTCCGTGTAATAAAAAGTGTATAAAAAGTGTCCGAGTGTATAAAAAAGTATACTATGAATCAACCAATGAAGTAGAATTCAGAACAAACTGCTGACGAGTTGTAATGCTGCTCACGCATTACCACCTACCACAATTTTTAACGTAGGGCGAGAAGTAATATCTGTATTTTGTTGAGGGAAGATGTTGAATTACAGCCCTGTCGAGATCTAGTGTGAAGGCGAACACTACAGCTTATACATGTGGTGGTGTATTTTCACCACCACAACATTATAGGAGGAAGTTGCAGCACTGGTCTTTTTTGTAATTTTCTCGTAGGGAATACTTGTAGTAGATACAGCCTGTGTGGCATTAGTTATCTTTCAAGAAGTAATCGTAGGTTTCCGTGGTATGATCACCTTGCTAGTGTCAATACTCCACCGCCTCATGTTCCTAAGCCCCTTCATTGGACAGTTAGACTTGGTGTTTTTAATATTCAAAAAACATTAATTGTATTTATTTTAGGAAACAGATGAAGACGGCGAGAAAAAGAAAAAACCTAAACGGAAACCCCGAAGTAAGAAACCAAAGTTAAGCGATGATAATAAAGATGTAACGAAAAAAGCAACACCAAGTAAAGTTAGAAATTTAAGTAAAGAATTTAAATCTACACCTCGAAAACGAACGTATTTAAAAAAAATGAATACAACTCTTAAAGTGGAACCCATGAAAATTGGAATTGAAGAACAAGAACACATAGAAACCGAATTAGACGAGCATGTGGAAACGGAACAAGAAGAGCAGGTTAGTTTTCATTTTTCACAATACCAATCATATTTATCACACTATTGTGTTAATTAATTATATCATTTATTATTTAATTTAACGTGCTTGTGACAGCTTTGGCCATTAGCACGAGCTACAGTGTACAATGAATACATTTATACAGGGTGTCCAGAAACTCTACCGACAAACGAAGACAGGAGATTCCTCAGATAATTTTAAGACAATTTAACCCAATTCACCTAGTCCGAAAATGCTTCTTACGGGAGCTAGAGCTCTTTGAAGATGGCGTCATGAAATTAGTTTTTCTTAAATACCTCCAGAACGCTTCTATTGGTCTATAACGAAAATTGGTATGCATATTTACTTTTCAGAGATAAATCGATTCCATCCATTGCAAATTTCTAGTACCGGTCATAGGCGTCCGTTTTGGGTAGAGCAATGGGTATTTTATTGCATAACTTTTTTGTCCTTAACTTTTGTCCTTAGGACACACCGTTTTCTAGAAAAATCGATTTGAAAGTTTTTCGTTTTTGGAATTTGAAAAAAAATTGAAAGAACTTTTCAACAAAAAACGAAGTATTTTACCAACATAAAGTAAGAGTAACTTTTAGTACTCGAATACCTCATAATTTAATAATCTAGTGTCAAAAATGCTCAAAAATTCAAGACAAAAAAGTTATGCTATAAAATAACTGTTGACCTGCCCAAAACGGACGCCTATGACCAGTACTAGAAATTCGCAATTAATGAAATCGATTTATCTCTGGAATATAAATAAATGTACCAGTTTTCGTCTTTCTAAACAGTTTTTTTTTTGAATTTTTTTTTAATTTAAAAAGCGAAAAATTTTCAAATTGATTTTTCTAGAAAACGGTCTGTCCTACCGATTTAAAACAAGAGTACCTTTAAGTACTAGAATACTTCACAATTTCATAATCCAGTGTCAGAAATGCATAAAAGTTAAAGATAAAAAAGTTATGCGATAAAATAACCGTTGCCCTACCCAAAACGGACGCCTATGATCGGTACTAGAAATTTGCAATGGATGGATTAGATTTATATCTTATAGATAAATACCCGTACCAATTTTTGTTTTTCTAAATAGAAGCGTTCTGGAGGAATTTAAGAAACACTAATTACAAGACGCCATCTTTAAAGAGCTCTAGCTCCCTTAGGAAGCATTTTCGGACTAAGTGAATTGGGTTAAATTATCTTAAAATTATCTGAAGAATCTCCTGCCTTCGTTTGTCGGTAGAGTTTCTAGAATTCTCTATTCAGTAATATAAACGTTAACATAATTATTTATACAGGGTGTCCAAAAATTGTTTTTAAATTAAATTAATTGAGACAAAAAGAAGAAAGTATGTAATTCATTTATTTCAAAATACATTTGAGTGCTGTCAGAAAACAGAAACAAATGTTTATTTGACAAATAAATATTGTTTTTCGCTTAAATTCAATGTTAAAACTGCCACCCACCTGTCTCAGTTTGAACATTGAATTTAAGCGGAAAGTAATGTTTATTTGTGAAATAAACATTATTACCTGTTGTTCTGACAGCAGTAAAATGTATTTTGAATTAAATAAATTGCTTACATTCTTCTTTTTGTGTAAATTAATTTAATAAAAAATTTTTTTTGTATAAATAATTATGTTAATGTTTATATTACTGAATAGAGACTTTAATAACATTTCATATGAGCTATCACACAACTCTCATTTAAAAAAAATTATCGATTACGTCATCACGCTTAGATGGATGACGTCACTAGTATGATATATATGCCAAAAAGTCCTAATTTAAAAATAAAAATCGACCTGTCTCAGGATTTCTCTCCAAATTTGCCCATTCTCGAGATAATGAATTTATTCCAACTCAAACGTCCTCACTGTATATGTCGGCATCCAAAACACCCTTACAACCCTTAATTCAGTACACAGTACTGCTATCCGACTCTGTTTAGGAGCTTTCCGTAGCAGTCCAGTTGAGAGCCTCTACCGCGAAGCCAATGAACCCCCTCTTTGGCTCAAGCGCTAATATCTACTCCTTTCTTATGTTGCCTCTACTTCATATAACCTTTCTAATCGAGTACACACACTGCTGACATTACCTAACTATACAAGTACTCATCCTCCTACCCCACGCATGCATACCATCCCTCTCATACTTCCAACTTTAATGGATTATAAATCGAAATCTTCTTTCCTATCTATTAAATAGTAGCTCATATGTTCCCGAGATATGTCTGTTTGGAGCTGTTACTACATATTATAGTTTTGTTAACTTCGTTGTTTTTCAAATTTTCAACTTTCGTTGTTCAAATTTTCACTAACGTACACATTTTGTTGGTCAAATTACCAAACTATGCACTTTTCTCATCTAAAAATACAAATGTTTCTTTTTTATACAGGTTGAAACTGAATTGGAAGAACAAGTAGACACATATACAGACGACAAGACTTATATTAAACCTGGTACTAGCAATGGGCAGCAAAAAAGGTTGCATGATGAATCATGTGAAGAAGGAGATCAAAGTGCTGCTGGTGAATCTTCGGGTGAAGTGAAACTTGGCAGTCCAGAACAACAAACTGCGGATTCAGAGAGTGGTTAGTGGCACATTTTTTTTAAATATCAATTAATCCCGATCCCTCAGTTATTTGCACGTCAGTATATAAATATATTCTAGGCCAGTGTTTTTCAATGTTTTTGATTTTGCGACCCCTTTACATGTTGAAATATTCTGTCGACCCCCTGGTGTCATAGAAAGCCAAAGAAATAATTTAATTAAAATTTACATATGTTAGAACCTAAGTTAAGAACCTTCAAGGAAGAGAAGAGAATATTTTAACAGCTAAAGATAAAGTAAAAGCATTTCACACAAAACTTCGTTTGTGGTCAACCTCTCTGCAAAACAAAATGTTCGAGTCTTTTCCATGTGTTCAGAAGATTGATGAAGATAATGCAACGGACCAAAGTTTTGCAGTTTCAGCTCACATTCTTTGCATTATACAGAGCTTGCATAATTTACAAGAGCAACTTTTGACATACTTTCCAGAGTTGCACTCTGAAGCTGACAATAGGCGCAGATGGATTCTAAACCCTTTGTTGGACACATCAATAGATCTGACTGATGTCAACAAAAAAATGAGAAAATGTCTTCTAGATTTAGCTGCTGATGGCATGTTTAAAATGGAGTTTTATTCGCAAAGTGTGGACGTATTTTGGATACAAATAAAACACCAATACCCAGAGCTGGCAAGAGAAGCTCTTAAATTATTAGTGCAATTCGCCACTTCATACTTGTGTGAATGTTGTTCTTCAATGGTAGACATTAAAACTAAAAAGAGAAATAGACTGCAATTAGAAAATGATTTGATTAGTAACCTTTCAAAAATAGTACCACAATTTGATAAAATTTTGAAAAACAAACAAGCACATCCTTCCCACTGAAATAGGGAACTTGCACATTTTTGTTATTACATAGTAATGTTCAGTTTTGTATAAAAATGAGATTTCCAAAATTTCACGATTCAAAAACTCATAATAACTTCTCATAATAGTTCAAACGACCCGTGACGTCACAGAGTTTAACTATATGGTTCCGTTTATGGTTATATTTAGGAATATTCTTCTTCTTCTTCTTCTTTAGTTTATTGGCCTCCACCTACTTGGGTATTTGGCCAGCTCGTCGACGGGAAATAAAGGAAAATATATACCAGTTTGTTAAAATTGGAGTTTGATACAGTTTTTGAAGGAAAGGAAAGAAGGTTTACTATTGAAAATAAAACCATTTTGTAAAAGTACAAGTTTTCTATGAATAGTTCAAACGATCAAAGACACTTGTAACGTCAAATAACTGTATTTTCTACTGACGTTTATAATGTCTAATTTAAAATTATATATACAATTGGTGTAGAATGTAAACATATAACCCCGTGACGTCACGACGCGTTTTTGGCTGGCTGGTATAAGTTGAATTTTTAGTCGTTTTAGGGGCCAAACGAAAGACAAACAAGACTTTTTTATCTTTGATACATGTTCTAAATTATGTTCTGTTGTGATTTATACCATTTTTTTCGAATTTAAAATTTTATGCAAGTTCCCTATTGTGTTTTAAGAACCTCAACATTTTCTTTCATTCGACGACCCCCCGAATAAGTATAGGACGCCCAAGGAAAAGATAGAATGACAATTTAGGGACAAAATGAAAGGCACTATTGAAGAGAAACAGGCAGTACTGCCTATATAATAGAAAAAGAAGAAGAAGAAGGGATCTTGTTGAAACAAGTGCATTGACGTTTAGGGAGACTATACTGAATGATAAAGTATATTTCAAACCATAACATTGTGCTTTTCGTGTCGAACCGCAAAACTTATTGAACAGCCTAGAACAGTGTTTTTCAATCTGTGGGTCGCGGTCGCGGCCCACAGGCGCGACCCCCTGGGGGCCGCGACCGCGACCCACAGATTGAAAAACACTGTTCTAGGCTGTTCAATAAGTTTTGCGGTTCGACACGAAAAGCACAATGTTATGGTTTGAAATATACTTTATCATTCAGTATAGTCTCCCTAAACGTCAATTCACTTGTTTCAACAAGATTCCTTCTTCTTCTTTTTCTATTATATAGGCAGTACTGCCTGTTTCTCTTCAATGGTGCCTTTCATTTTGTCCCTAAATTGTCATTCTATCTTTTCCTTGGGCGTCCTATACTTCTTCTGCCTAACGGTGACTTGTCCCTGGCTATTCTTACTATCCTTGATTCAGACATCCTGCTTATGTGTTGATTCCACTCTTCTTTTCTGTTTTTACCCAGGTATTTATATTGTCTACCCCACATATGAGTCTGATTTCCTCACTTCTTACCCTGTCCTGTAGTCTTTTTCCAGCAATCATTCTTAAGATCTTCATTTCGTTGGTTTCCAGATGTCTTCGTGTTTTGTTTGTATCTGGTCTTGTTTCGGCCATGTAAGTCATAACTGCTATGGCCTAATAACTGACTTATATATGCGGGCCTTTGTTTCCACTCTTAAGTGTTTGTTTTTCCAAATTTTGTCGTTTAGGCATCCGGCCGTTCTACTGGCTTTAATTATTTGGTATTCTTCTTCGATATTGTTGTCGGCTGATAGATTAATTCCCAGGTATGTCGCTACGGCATCCAAATCGAGTTATTTTTTCGTGATTCGATACAAGCGGACTCGGTTTGTTTAGAGATAACCATTTATACGTTCAGAGATAACCATATGTTTTTCTAAATTGTATATTGTAAGCGTTGCATTAAATTTGTCTGTGCAGTATATTAATTTTTCCAATTATTTATTGGTAATATTCAAGCTATTTTGTCATTGTATCGTGTCTTTTCCCAAATTCCTGTCCAATATTCTTAGTTCCTCCAAAATTTGTTGAAATTTTTTTCGAACATAAATAAAATATTTCCCGATGGTCTTTTTAATCGGTCAACTAATACATAAATATTTCCGTGTATGTCATCAAAGTAAATAAAATAAAACCTATAAATAGATGTAGCATCTAACGAAAATGTAGAAATTATGCAATATGGTTAATGTATTCAGTTCAAGTTCACTATGCAATAGGAAGTATTAATAAATATTCGTTTAGCTTACTAATCAAAAAAAAAAAAAAAAATTCATGACTTGCCTTATGTTTTGATGCATTTAGCGTATCTATTTAAAACACTGAAATACTTTTATTTTTAATTTTAGAGATTGTAATTTTTATTTAAACTAACGAAATGAAAAGTTGTTTAATGTTGTTCTGAAGCTATTTTTTTGTGGCATTTTTACAATTTTAACTATTTATAATGGGAAATAAGCCACAATATTGTTAAAAAATGATTTTTATTAATAAAAATCATTTTTTATTAATATTGTGGCTTATTTCCCATTATAAATAGTTAAAATTAGAAAAGTTGTTTAATAATAATAAAATTAAAAAAAGAATGTGTGTGTACTTTGTACGCACGTAAGAAGTTATACTTCTATTATAAAATTTCAACGAAATAAATATACTTAACAGTTACAATACCAAAAATTAACAATAATTACCAAAAATTAACCAAAACAATACCAAAAATTAAAAAAAAAAATGAATAATAATCGTCCGGGATTTGAACCCGCGATCTCTCGATCTCTGGTCCAATGCTCTACCAACCGAGCTATCAAGCTCCGTGCTATTGACGTGTCGGATATAATTACACATCACGGTGACAAATAGATCAAAGTGAAGTATAAAAATAGATATTTTATTATCTTACGCCCGAGGAAGACAAATCCAAAGACACAAAAATTATAATAAATAATACATTTACTAAGAACACTAATATATTCTTTTAATGACTTATTTGCGCTGAGACATACATAATTTGAAAGATCAGCAACGAACTGCATACTGTCTGTCTGTGCACGCGCCAGGGAATTATAAAATTTCACCCTTGATCGTAAAGAAGTATAACTTCAAAACATTAAATCTATATAGCCAGCTGTATAATGATTAAATATACACATATAACAAGGTAAACCAATGTACTCACTTTTGTCTTTTCACTCCTATGTCCGTGGGCTGGATCCAACGATGCGTCAGTGGCTGCGAGGTCTGGTCCAGTCGTTTCTTCCATCGTGAGGCAGCTCCATTTAGGGCAAGTTCCATAAATCAGCTAACTAAAGGGGGAGATGGATAATTTACCCCAATTTTCCATTTAAATTTCCAGCTGTTGTTTTCCATAACTATTTCTTCATCTTAGCGTCCTGTCGTCTCAGCTGTCCAGGTTCAAAGGGCTTGGGTCGCCATGTTAAGTTGGTAGATTGCCATGATACGTTGCAGGGTTGGTATGTCGAGTTGAAACACTGACTCTAACTTATAACTTTATTTATGATTTACAACATCCATCAACATAAGGTTACTAAGATGTTGTTTCGCGGGGTAGTCCTTCAGGACACCCTTCTCGCATGACTGCTAACTAGCATAGTAAACTAGATCTTAATCTTAATATGAATAATAACAATACTATAATGCCATTATTAATCCCTCTGTGGGCAATTTATATCTTCTTATAATTCGGACTTTGCAAAGTAAATGATACGTGAGTCTCTGCGAGGTTACACAAAACAACTCCGTCAATCAACCTTCGTTTTGTTTGCGTATGTAGAAACAACATTTTTGTAACAACCTAATTACTTAAATTATATACATTTTTTAGATACATATTATATTATACAGTAAGGGTTTTTTTCCCTTACTGTACAATTCTCTGATGATTTATAATGAGAATTAAACTAGTAAGGGTGTTCATGGCGCTCTCTGAAAAAACTATATATAATCTTTAGACCTTCTACCCTCTCGGGTGTAGGTAAAGCTCTCTGAACAAACTGAAATATAATACGTCTCGTGATTTCGTTTCACGGCGAATTCTTTTTTCATTACTACTTTATTTGTTTTAGAGTTTTGTGAAGAATCCTCTCAGGATAACTGTGAATCGGATAGCAATTCCAGTACATCGTCTATTATTAACACACCTCAGAGTTATGCCGATGTGTTAAGTCATAATTCATCCTGGAAACGGGAAGAGGACAAGATAATTTTGGAAGGATTCCAAACCGAAAATGATAAAGATCGTGCGTTCAAAGCAATAGCAAACCAACTTAGGAATAGAACAGTGGACGAAATTAAAGCCAGATTTGATACCTTGATGGACTTATTGATGAAAACTGTTGAAGATCATAGAGATTAATTAAATTTTATTTTTTCCTTGTTTTATAAGTGTTCAAAATATTTTATTTATTTTTCTGTGTATATAAATAATTTATTATTGTTTTATTCTGTTCAAGTGAGAATTAAATAAATATTTTTTTGTACCATTTATTGATAAAAGTTGATAATTGGCTAATTGTTCCCAAGCGGTCACCCAGCCAAGTATTAACTGCGCCTGATACTGCTTGACTTCAGTGATCGGACGAGAACCGGTATATTCAGTGTAGTATTACCGTTGTCGGTTATAAATGAAACACTACGACACTACAGCCCAAATTGAGTCTTGGCCTCCTTTATTTTTTGCCTCCACTCTCGTTTGTCTGTGGCTGCTCTTCTCAATACACGGACTCCTAAAAGTGCTTGTGTGTTGCTGCTTACTGTGTCTTTCCAGCGCTTTCTTGGCTTTCCAACCGGTCTCTTTCCAGCAGTCCAGCGTTCTTTTTGGTAGCCTATTCTCTGCCATTCTTATCACATGTCCGGTCCATTGCAATCTTTGTATTCTAAGGAAGTCTGACAGCGGTGTTTCCTTGTAAAGTTGATAAATCTCGTTGTTTCGAATTCTGAAGATTCCGTTTTTCCTCACAGGTCCTAGTATTCTCTTCAGTACTTTCCTTTCGATGTGTCGAGGATGTTTCTTTCAGGACCCATACTTCACTGCCATAGCATGCTATTGGTCAAATTAAGGTTTTATAGATTCTCATCTTTGTATTTCGATGAACACTTTTAGACCGAAATATATGGAAGAGGGCAAACTAAGCTCGGTTTGCCTCTTCCGCATTTCTCCATCTTAGATATCCTTCGGCATATATTTTTACTCCCAGGTATGTAAACGTTCCAAACGTTTCAATGTCATCTTTATGTATGTCTTGTGGGACTGTAATTTCTTCTCATCTGTATCATTATTTTTGTTTTTTCTGTGTTAATTTCCAGATCTAGCCTTTTTGTTTGCGTGTTTAACTCTGCGTATGTTTCCTGTGCTCGTGTTGATGTTCTACTCATAATATTAATATCATCGGCATACGCGGCCAGCTGGTTTCCTCGTGCAGTTTGCATTTGCCTAACCTGTAACATCAGTGTTCCGGGCGCCATTTTATATATAGCTCCACGAATGGAAGCCATTTTTGTAGCACCAGTGTGGATAACAAAGGCAAAAAAAATATGTAACTCGACAAATTAAACAAACATAAAAATATACTTGGTGCTACGTAACTTTACGAGTGCCTCGGTAGCTCTAAGTCTTCAGAGATCTAGGGGTGTGGATTCTTAAGAGATTTTAAATATAATAGAAACTCAATTGCTCGGGGGCGCCATAATTAAAAAAAAATGAAAGACGAAGCTTGCTTAAAACTTCAAAATAAAATAATTATAGTAACAAGTTAATAAAAATATATAGTTATCATAAGATACAAACACATTTACATAAATATAAATATAACGTGACTTACCATAGTGTTCTCAGTTGAATATCATTTAGGAACAAGAGAAAAGGGATCAGATAATAATTAATAGTCAAAAGCATTATTACAAAATGAATCAAATTTTTATTAAAATTAAAATAAAAAGAAAATGATGGATCTTTTGTACATGTACTATATTAAAGATCCTGTTTACAAAAACTATATAAAAGTTTACAAACAATACCTTGCCATATAGTCATGTCCTTATTCTTCACGTTGTGAATGTCCAAAGCACTACTTTTCACGTAATTTACATAAAAATTACAAAAAAGATTGTTTCCATGAAAAGTTTCAGCAAAACTAAATAAAATTCCAAATGACTGCTCATATTGACTTTTAAATATCTTTTGAGGTATTTAGGATTATCTTTAGCACTTAAGCCATAACTATTTACAAAAAGAAACTTAGGTAGTGTAGTATACACTAAAATAAACTGGCTCTTTGCCTAACAGCGGCATTTGGTTTGTGACTAGGAAATCACGAAAAGAGAACAGTTTCCAACACTACATAGGTACTGCTTCTAATACTCTATATTTTCAGGAACTAAAAATACTTGATTAAGAACTACGTCAGACCTTAATCTTCGAACTTAACTTTCTCAGAAAACCGCCAAAGCGGCTTCTGCCGAGGCTTCAACAAACCTCTCTCTTTGAAAGCTCAAACTTGAACCCACAATCTCACAACTTGAATACCTCTCCTCAAACCAAAACGCTTCCTTCCAAAAACCCCCTTCATCTCCCTCATTCTACCCTACTCATCCAATCAACCAATAAGAAAAAAATTTAATCCTTCCGTCTTTCATCAATGACTAATAAAAAATTACCAAGCTTCCTACACTTATTTATTAATCAATAGAGAAAATTAAAACACATTCTAAATCCAACCTCTTTGGTAGGAAATTATACTCTTTAACCAATAGGGTCATTTAGCCGTGTCAGCAAACCTTACTTAGAACATTTTAAAGAAAGGTATTGCCGAGTCCACAATTAACACCCGCGCTTTCTAATATTGATATTAGCACGTATGTGTATCTAACTCCCAGGATACGTGGAGCCAAACCGATCATTAGCTACATTGTAACTATTTTTTACATCACAAACTGAACACAGGAAATCGAATATAGATATCTACCTATGACCGTAAAATATAATAACGCCTTTCTTTAACAAGACGGATAAACTTCAAATTCTCACGTTTTATTTTTTGTGGGACAGAAGTAAATTCCTTACGTTCGCTTGGCATAAAAGAAGCGATATTTTTATGTCTGCAGGATGGGACAAAAATATGTTACCATAAATTTACAATTTTTGGTTTCTGCATAAGGCAAAATAATTGCATTATTTTGAACCGTAAACCATATTTTCTTAAACTTCCGTAAATATTTACTAATGTAAAGTATTATCAGTTAATATCTATCACCGTCCCGTATATAATTGAATTAACAAAAACACCAATATTTTTTTCACACTGTTTATTTGCACTGATAAGTAACTTGAAAGATTTTGCAATTAACTTCAGACTGATATGTGTATCTTGTCGGTGTGCACGTACTTCAGACTCTCGTTTTTATAAAAATTTACTCTCAACATTTTTCCCAATCGCGCCTAAAGAAGTATAACTTCAAAAAGTGTGTCTTCTGCATCAACTGACAGTGTAGGGGTTATTTCTTTCAGTACCCTGTCTGATTATCGAATGTTAGCAATCATATTGGCAATACTAACTTTGTTTATGGCAGCTCGAAACGGATTAGCGGATGTCCCTGGATACCACCCTCCTAGATTTCGGAGCCAGGATGTTTTTCTTCGGTTTGGGCCTCGTCTTCCGGCGGACGTGCATCTGTCGCTATTTAATACATCACTGCTGCCATCTACTAAATGACACGTGAACTCAGTTTCTCATCTATTAAGTGATAGCCGAACTAATTTATCACTAGAACAATGCCAACTTGTTACGGTTATATCAACAAAATCCCTAGATTGCAGCTTTTAACTATAATTTTTATCTTTAGGTACAGTTAATTTAAAAATTATGGCAGTATGAATAATGAAAGTTTGCTTAAAATAAAGCTTATTGCATAATTAATCATTTATGGTAGTTATTTTGTACGAAGTTCAAAAATTATTACATAAATCAAATTTTTAGTGCAGGATACCAAGTAAGTTATGACATGGGTTCCTATAAGTAGTTATAAAAAAATTACAGTTCACGTACATACCCACAAGTTGAAAATTGGTTTTGAAATAGTGACGGTAATTGTACCTAAAAATTATATAAATTTTAACATTGTGTCATACCACCTTAACGAAAATAAACATTAAACAAATCAGGAATTGATGAATTTAAAACAGTATTTATTTTTAAATCAACTAAAAGTTCTCAATCCTTGAAAGTATTCAATTCTGCCCATCACTATTTTTTTTTCACACCAATCAAGCATTCAAACAGTTATAAATCCCTAAAACATCATTAAAGAATAATTTAAATTTATTGTATTAAATTTTTATTATACCACATTTAGGAGCAGGCCAACTGAAAGTATATAATATAATAATACAAACTATATCTAAGAATAAGGAGTTTATTCAGACAATTTAGACTAATTTCTGCATAATAGCAGAATTAAGTAATCCAGCAGCTGCAATTGTCTGAGTGTCATCCAAAACTTTCGAAGGATAACTTGACATGAGATTAAAAGATTGGTTCTGGTACTGAGGTCGTGCGGTCTGTATAAAATTCCTAATTTCTCCAATTGTGTGTTCATGATTGAACTGCCCAACTAATCTTGAACCATCTGCAAGTCGAATCTGCAAACTAAAAATACAATTATTAATTTTTACAGTCACAATTTTTATACATATTGTGAAAATTTGAAATATGTATTCATAAAATAAGTATGCAATATGTTTTAAGTGAACCCTTGCAAAATACCAACTTCAAGCATGATCAATTCATACAACTCCGCGATTTTATCAATAGGCCAGGGCGGATCTGTTTTGAGGTGGATGTGAGAGGTGGCATTCGGATTTTTGCAGATAAAGTTAGGTGACAACTTCAATAATTATAATTGATTTATGCTCCTTCTCAAATATGCCCGGAACATTAATAAAAAAATTAAAATATTTAAAAATTTCGAAAATCATCGAATTTTTTCTACTTTCATTGCTTATAACTTTAAAACGATTCATTTTGGAACAAAGTCGTAGGACAAGAAAATAAAGATAATTGATGTTGTTCTGAAGCTATTTCCTTGTGGCATTTTTATGATTAATTACTTATATGGGAAATAAGCCACAATTAAAATGAAAAAAATAATTTTATTAACGTTTCGACGCCCAAATCGGGTGCCGTTGTCAAAATACAAAATATTACTAAATAAACAAAAATGTTGTTGCTAAGCAAAAAAATTCTTCTAATAATTTATTTAATCTGACTCATTTATATTGGCAATTTAGACATATATTATACATTTTAAAGTAGAAGACTTTAAAATGATATTGCCAATATTTATGAGTTGCGTTCCTGGGACGACTTACTGAAAGATAGTTCATTCGATTACATGAAATCAACCCCAACTCAAAAATATATCAAATATAACAAGACATCGTAAGTATTGAAGATTTACTTTTCGGAATGATATCAAATTCTGATTTTGATCGGATTATTTTTAGTTTACACATAATTTATGAAAATCCATATCAGAAACAAAGAAATATACATTTAAATAAATTTAATAATCTTTTAGAACAAAATAGTTTACATACTTTTGATAACCTAAATAGAAATAATGACATATTAGCGACAGTTGTCAATCTATCAAATAGACATTTAAATGCAACGGAAAATTTGGTATTGTCAAAAGGTTTAAACTATGCTGTTACTCATCCATCTATTCCAAAATTAGACATAATCAGCTCAGTGGAGAAAATATCCCAGTGTCTACCAACTCATGAAAAAGAACAATATAGGGTACTATGTAAACTTGAATTGGAAAAGTCTAATCAAATTAAACAGAACATCAGCAAAGAGGAAATGAAAGCTTTAAAAACTTTAAGAAATGATGACTCCATAACAATCCTACCAGCGGATAAAGGCAATTCAACTGTAATAATGAATAAAATACAATATGAGGACAAAATTACAGATCTAATTACAAATGGACCTTATAGCAAATTAACGAAGGATCCAACGAAGACACTGGAAAACAAAATATATAGAACTTTATTCAAATTTAAAAATGATCTAACATACTATCAAAGAAAATTAATGACACCTCACTACAGTAAGACACCACATTTTTATGGAGTGCCGAAAATTCATAAAGCGAACATACCACTTAGACCCATTTGTAGTACCATCAATTCTCCTTGTAGTGAACTATCAAAATTCTTATTAAACATTCTAAAACCATTTGCTAATAATGATGACACTTTTATAAAAAATACAAAACATTTTTTAAACAAATTATCAACTATTGAATTTAATCCAAATAATATTTTAGTAAGTTTTGACATAAACAGTTTATTTACAAATGTACCATTAGATAAAACTTTAAACATAATCAAAACGAAATTAGAGAATGATAATACATTGGCAACTAGAACAAGACTAAATGTATCAGCTATAATGGAGTTATTGACATTATGTACCAATAATACCTATTTTCAACTAAACAATGAATTCTATAAACAAAATTTTGGTCTAGCAATGGGCTCTTCTTTATCTCCATTATTGGCTAATATATTTATGGAGGATTTCGAAACTAATATTATTTCTAAACAAAATTTAAAACCCACAGTATGGTGGAGATATGTAGATGATGTGTTTTCAATATGGCCTCGTAAATCAGAATTGTTGGATACGTTCCTGAATATTATAAACGATCAAGAAGAGACAATAAAATTTACAATGGAAAAGGAATACAATAACAGCCTACCTTTCCTCGATGTGTTGATCTCAAAAAAAGGATATTGGATATGAAACTCAAGTGTATAGAAAATCAACACACACCAACAGATACCTCAATTACAAATCAAATCACAACATCAACGTTAAAAAGGGAATCATTAAATCCTTATATGATAGAGCCAAAATTACTTGTTCTAACGAAAATTCCTTTTTAGCAGAAAAACAGTTGTTAACATCTGTTTTATTAAAAAATGATTATCCTTTATCGTTTATAAATAAGGAATTGTCAAGATTGGATCGAATGGAACAGAACAACTTAGAACGGGATCCTACAACATTCACAAGAAATAATACGAGGAAAATATCAATACCATATATAAAAGGACTATCCGAGAAACTTAAAACAATAGGAAATAAATTCAACATTTCAACAACATTTAAAACAACAAACACATTGAGATCTATTCTATCTAAAACTAAACCTAACAATGATCAAGAAAGAACAAAGAATTGCATTTATAAAATACCTTGTGAATGCGAACAATTTTATTTAGGTGAGACATCAAGACCATTAGACGTTAGAATAAGTGAACATCAATCTTATATTAAAAATAGAGAATTTGATAGATCTCAAATATGTCAACACGCATGGAATAATGAACATAGAGTTCAGTGGAGAGATTCAAGTATAGTCCTGAAAGAATCAGATAGTAAAAAGAGGAAAATCAAAGAAGCGGCTCTAATTCTACTAAATGAAACCAATTGTGTCGCAAATTCCTCGGTAGAATGCAGTAGGATGTGGTTGCCCATACTGAAAGAGGAAGTCAACAGAAAGAAAATACCAAGATTAGTAAGTCAATAACATCGAGCTGGTACATATTTTATATTTTAGTATTACTTATATATCTAGTATTATTAATATTATTTATAATTTAAACATGTTACAAGTCAGAATTTGGTATTATTTTTTGAGAGTAAATTAAATGTAAGACCAAATACTTACGATGTCGGGATAGTATCACAGGGTTTTTTTCCTGGTTTTCCCTTGTGATTTACTATGAAGTCTCTAACGCGAGAATTTTACTGTCGTTGCATTTGATTGTCTTTTTAAAGACAGATCACATGCTATAATTTTTTTGTGACGGATATTCTTGAGTTGGGGTTGATTTCATGTAATCGAATGAACTATCTTTCAGTAAGTCGTCCCAGGAACGCAACTCATAAATATTGGCAATATCATTTTAAAGTATTCTACTTTAAAATGTATAATATATGTCTAAATTGCCAATATAAATGAGTCAGATTAAATAAATTATTAGAAGAATTTTTTTGCTTAGCAACAACATTTTTGTTTACTTAGTAATATTTTGTATTTTGACAACGGCACCCGATTTGGGCGTCGAAACGTTAATAAAATTATTTTTTTCATTTTAATTGTGGCTTATTTCCCATATAAGTAATTAATCTTAAAGATAATTGAATGTTGTATATTATACGGTGTAAAATGCCTTAAATTATTACTTTTTCTGCAAAATAGCAATAAATAGAAAATAAGGGGACAAAACAGACTGTTTTTATTCAATGTTTTTCAACCTTTGGGTGCACTTAGAACCTTCATAATTCGCTTAGAAAATTCT
This sequence comes from Diabrotica virgifera virgifera, assembly GCF_917563875.1. Taxonomy (NCBI): domain Eukaryota; kingdom Metazoa; phylum Arthropoda; class Insecta; order Coleoptera; family Chrysomelidae; genus Diabrotica; species Diabrotica virgifera. Next base: position 28,002,812 of record NC_065446.1, on the reverse strand, counting down.
TACAACATACTTAAACCGTCCACCAAATTTCATTAAAATCGACGTAATAGATTTTGCATAATAATTTTGCAATCTAAATTTTTTTAAAAAAGTTCAAATTTTTTAAAAACTTTCTGAACAAAAAGTAGACCATTTAGAAGTTTGCTAATTTTTGTACATGTAAAGAAGTTCTCTACCTATCTAATACACTTTACAGAAATAAAATCGGATTATTTAAGTGGCCTAAGCACCGACTTAAAGCACAAGTCTCAGCACAAGTTATAAACAATGTTTTTGCTTATAAACAAATACAGCGAGGACGTTTGAGTTGGAATAAATTCATTTTCTTGAGAATGGGCGACTCTGGAGATCAATCCCGAAACAGGAATTTTTTGGCATAAATATCATACTAGTGACGTCACCCATCTGGGTGTGATGACGTAATCTGAATATTGGAATTAATTTAATTCAATTTTTTTTTAATTCAAACCCTGTATAAATAATTATGTTAATGTTTATATTAGTGAATACAAAATTGAATAGCCTTTCGATTGAGCTATCACACGGCACCTATACTCATTTAAAAAAATCATCGATTACGTCATTACGTCCAGATGGATGACGTCACTAGTATGATACATATACCAAAAAATTACAATTTAAAAATAAAAATCGACGTGTTTCGGGATTTATCTCCATAGACGCCTATTCTCGAGAAAATGAATTTATGCCAACTCAAACGTCCTCACTGTATTATGTTTATAAGCCAAAAAATTGTTTATAACTTTAAAACAGTGCTAAGGCCGATTAAATAATCCGATTTTAATTATGTAAAGTGTATTAGATAGGTAGAGACCCTGTTTATATATAAAAAAAATTAGCAAACTTCTAAATGGTCTACTTTTTCTTCGGAAAGTTTTTAAAAAATTTGAACTTTTTTGAAGTATTCTGAACGATTTAAGTATGTTGTAAGAATTTTCTAAGCGAATTACGAAAGTTCTAAGTGCAACCAAAGTGGTTGAAAACATTGAATAGAAACAGGCTTATTCTGCCTAGACCAGGGCGCATCTGTAAAAATATTGGTACATTTGGACGTTGAGAGGTGACTCAAATTTTTTTGCAGAAATTGCTTGAAAATAAATCAAATAATAATATTTGAGTTATCCTCCCTCTCAAAAAGGTCCGGAACATGGTTTAAATAATCAAAATGTCAAAAAATTAAGGAAAAATTCGATTTTTTTCTTCGTTTTTTGATTATAACTTTAAAAATATTCATTTCCGAGAAAAGTTGTACTGACATAAAAGTTGCGTAAATAAATTTCCTACAATATAGAATTGGTTAAAAATTTTAAAAATAGTCACCCTTGTTGCAAAATAGCAATAATTGCGAAAAAACCATACAAAAACAAGTATTTGCATTTTACGTTTTTCAACCATTTATGCTAAACTTAGAACCTTCATATTTCACTCAGAAAAATTTTATGATACAGTAAAACAACACTGTAAATTTCATTAAGATCGGTTCAATAGATTTTGCAAAATAAATTTTGCAATCCAGCTTTCGCAAAAAAAATTCATTTTTTCAAAATGTTACAGGACTGAAAATAAAGCAGATAGCAAGTTGAAAATTTTTTTGCGTATAGAAGTGTACTGTACCTTTCATTTGCAATTTTGCAAAATTAAAATCGATTAACACAACGGCGTCAGGAATTTTTTCAATAAACATTAATTATTGGTGCTACGCGCAGGACAGCGGATAGTTTGCTCTGACTGGGCATTCCAATGACCTTTGATAATGATTGATACATTTTAATTTTTATTACATTTCGATATAAATAAATAAATTTGTTTATTGCAAAATAAAAACACATACTCTATCCTTTGAAATAACACTTTTATTAGCAAAAAATTTCTTTGTTCATATATTTTAACTTAGAGAATAAAAGTTTATTATTTTTAAACATATGCAATTGTTTAAACAATATTTCACAAACAATAATAAAATTAGTTTGTTTTTTGTGGAATTAAAATATTAAAATACAACAAACTATAGAGTAAGAAAATAATATATTAGATAAAGATTGAAAGAAATTTTGGTGGAAGTCAACTTGTGTGAATCGAACACCGCTGTCCTGCGCGTAGCACCAAATATTAATGTTTATTTAAAAAATTTCCTGACGCCTTGGTAATTAATCGATTTTAATTTTGCAAACTGAAAATGAAAGGTACAGTACATTTCTATAAGCAAAAAAAATTTCAACTTGCTATCTGTTTTAGTTTCAGTTTTGTAACATTTTGAAAAAATGAATTTTTTTTGCGAAAGCTGGATTTCAAAATTTATTTTGCAAAATCTATTGAACCGATCTTAATGAAATTTACAGTATTGTTTTACTGTATCATAAAATTTTTCTGGGTTAAATATGAAAGTCCTAAGTGTAGGATAAATGGTTGAAAAACGTAAAATGCGAATACTTGTTTTTGTATGGTTTTTTCGCAATTATTGCTATTTTGCAACTAGGGTGACTATTTTTTAAATTTTTAACCAATTCTATATTGTAATAAATTTAATTATGCAACTTTTATGTCAGTACAACTTTTCTCAGAAATGAATACTTTTAAAGTTATAATCAAAAAACGAAGAAAAAAACCGAATTTTTCCTTAATTTTTTGACATTTTGAATATTTAAACAATGTTCCGGACCTTTTTGAGAGGGAGGATAACTCAAATATTATTATTTGATTTATTTTCAAGCAATTTCTGCTAAAAAATTTGAGTCACCTCTCAACGTCCATCTCAAAACAGATGCGCCCTGGACTAGCCCCCTTATTTTGTATTTATTGCTATTTTACAGAAAGGGTGATAACTTAAGACATTTTTAACCAGTCGTTTATCATACAAAATTCAATTATCTTTATTTTATTTCCCTACGACTTTGTTCCAAAATGGATCGTTTTAAAGCAAAAAAAGTAGAAAAAAATCGATGTTTTTCGAAATTTTTATATATTTTAATTCTTTTATTAATGTTCCGGGCATATTTGAGAAGGAGCATAAGTCACTTATTATTGCTGAAGTTGTCACCTAACTGTATCTGCAAAAATCCGAATGCACCTCGCACATCCAAAAATAGACGCCCACAGATCCGCCCTGGTCTACAAAACTACGAGCTACATATGCAATGCAATTCTCTTCAATCTAGAGATAAGTAAACTTTTGGTTTTGTGGTTTTGAAAATATCGAAAATTGTTGATCAAAACTAGGAACCATGTTTAAATCTGCAATTAGATCCACTTACTTTGGAAAAAATATCTTTTCCTTTCGAATTATTTCCTCCTTATTCACCTGAATAAATCCCCTCCTATCATTTTGAGTTCAAAATAACTTCTAACTTCCAATACATCCTCCCTCACTGGTCAGTAGATCCTTTGAACTATGTTTCTTCCAAAAATTAGAAGAGATGATGCCTCTCTTTCTCGAAGGTTACAAAGTGTCTTATTAAGTAAGCTCTTGCTTGAATAGCTTTACATTAAGGGGAGGGTATGGTTTAAAATCAACATTTCAAGCACATTTTGTGATTTTTTTTACAATTCAAAGAATATTAAAAAAAATTCAAGAAAAAATATTGAAAAATAAGCCAATGGTGGCAAATTTTTACAGACACCTAAAAAAAATGGATTTTGCAGTGGACATCAGAACTCGTCACTGGATTAGTGAAACCAAAAATCTTTGGTCTTCTTATTTGTCTGTTAAATCGTAAAGTGATGCATATCGGAATATGTTTCTGGATCGCGGAGTAATCTTCAAAAGAGAAGGTGAACAGTTGTTGAATGTTTCTCACTACGCTCGAGCGTGCTCACGCGAAACCGCGGCAAAGTGAGTTGAAGGAAGGGATGTTCAACATGCTGTATCTCTGGTAATTTTACTCTGAAATTTTCAGAGAGTATTTTTGAAAATCCACAAGGAAGAACTTCCTGTAGTTGGCTGCATACCATTAATTACAAATGAAATTTAATAAAAAATTTTCCTCTTGGTAAAAGGTATATTATCGGAATATGTTTCTGGATCGCGGAGTAATCTTCAAAAGAGAAGGTGAACAGTTGTTGAATGTTTCTCACTACGCTCGAGCGTGCTCACGCGAAACCGCGGCAAAGTGAGTTGAAGGAAGGGATGTTCAACATGCTGTATCTCTGGTAATTTTACTCTGAAATTTTCAGAGAGTATTTTTGAAAATCCACAAGGAAGAACTTCCTGTAGTTGGCTGCATACCATTAATTACAAATGAAATTTAATAAAAAATTTTCCTCTTGGTAAAAGGTATATTAGAGGTCTAATATACCTTTTACCAAGAGGAAATTTTTTATTAAATTTCACTTAGTATTCTTGAAGTTATGCACTTTCATTTAAAATAATAAAAAACATTTAAATTTCAACCCCCCCATTCAATTTAAAATGGACAATAAACTCATTTGATCTATATAAATCACTGGATCCTTCGACAGATCCTTTCAAAACATATTATTCTTAAACCTGTCAAAATTAGGAAACAGCTGAGGTCGATAAATCTGATGTCATTTGTACCGAAGACTCTACAAAAATTGCTTTACAGGCACATACAAATTGAGATAACTCTTGTGTATGGTTATTCGCGACATAAATAATGCAAAAATTATTTTTGATAAGGGTGTCTATTTTTCTTTAGATCAATTTTATTATCAGGCTAAAACGACTCTATACTTGATATGAGTGACTAGTTTAGGTCACTATCAAGAAACTGAAAAGTAATCAGTGAATTTTCCATTAATACACTAAAACTCGTTTACTTACTAAAAAGTTGGGGATTCCAAAAAGTTAACTTACTTAGTAGTTGGTTGGGAACTATCTAATTTCAGTTGTTCTTTAGCTTTCGCTTCATTATTTGGTTTATCTTCTTCTTTGCATGTGCCAACAACTACGGGAGCTGGGCTTCCTAAAGTATACCCTTGTCCTTGGAAAGCTTTTAGTTTATGTTTACTTTGTTTAAAAGCATCCATTCGATGATCTTCCATGGCTAAATGAACCTAAAAGTAATGTACTTTGTAAAGTTTTTCATAATCAAAATGTGGATAAACCTACTTCCGATGCACCTCTTCGCAGTTCTTGGGGTATTTCCCCTTGACGAATAGAATCGAGAAATTCTTTATTGGCCGGATCTGTGTAAGGCCTTAACTCACTGTCATTTACAGTAAAACCATTTTGCCACAGTCTTAATGTTACCTCAGAAGAAGTCATTGGTTCAGGAACACCCGGGACTGCTACAGAGTCATTGTCATCTTGGCCCAACTTATATCCTGTCCCTCTAAATGCTCTAGAACTAGACGTAGAAGCACTTGGTTCCAGTATTTCAACCCCATGTCTAAAAATATAAAAGATAGAGTAAAAAGAATTATTATAATTGAATACATATAAAGTATGTAATATAATTACACAGATAAATAAATTAATCACATTAAAAATGATTTCATAACCATGATTTTGAAATCAGAAATTCGATCTAGAATGGAGCAATCAAGAGCAGCCTTTTTGAAGATGAGGACATTTCTGAGTAAGCAAAGACCCAATCTGCAAATCTGATATCGGATGATGTTATTGGGACCGTGCAAGTTCGGAAAAGCGACACCTGGTTTCATAGCTCGGTAACATTTTTCGCACTTTTAATTATACTGGCCAATCATATTGGTCCTGGTTGCTGGATAATTGTCAAGGCCGTAGCCCAAAAAAAATTATAAGAAGAAAAAGTAAGATTTAGGTTGTTATTAAAAGGTAAACAATTGTTTACCTTTTAATAACCTGATGATGACGTAAAGCGGGGTTACTTTGCACCATTTATTATTATTTTTTTTCTTAAAGTGGATATAAAGTTACTTGAAAGAAGATCTGAACTTTTTATTATATACATCTATTGAACAGGTCGTAATATAGCTTTTATTTTAGCTATTTTTTAGGTATATTGCATAATAAAAAGAAAAACCTAGTTTTATTAGTGGTGCAAAGTATACCCTAGAAGAGTCATACTTTGCACCACTCGATATTTTAATAATATTTGGCTACAAGATGCTTGCTGGTGCATAGTAATCCTACAGGATTTTAAACTTTGCACCAATTAAATGCAAAAAAATGTTCATTGGCCAATTTTTTTAATTTAAACCTACCTACATTTATGAAAGAAGCATAAAAGGAAAAAACATCGCTACATTTTAAATGAATAAACTTTATTATAACGACAATAGTGAAAATACAAAGTTTGAAACTAATCCCACCACAATTTGTCGCATTCTGGAACAATGTACAATCCTCGTCTGGAAATTTTTTTGGGAGGTTCTATGGCACCAATGACATTGTCCCACGAATACCATATTTCGTCGCGTCTTTCTGGCCATTTCCAAGATTTTAACGATTTTGCCATGGCATTGATCATCGCTCCATCATTTTCAATTGCTGTTATTACGCCGCGGTATACATGATCTTCATAGAAAAATAAAACGTACTCACCAATATTTTTTTTAACAACATCTAATTCAGAGTTTTTAACTTTTTCAGCAATATTTCTTCTAACAGAACCGAAGGCGAGTTTTTCATTAAATTCGCTTTCTTCTTCCATCTCTTGCACCTCATTTATTTCATCGTCTGATGAATCCCTGCCTACTGGAAAGTGGTCTTCCAAAACATTGTTCTCCTCTGAATCATCTACGATTTCTGGCTCAACAGCATTATGAGGTGTGGAAGTAGATGCTTCAGTTAGATCTTTTAAACTAATTTCAGAATGGGCAATACTTTGTCCTGCCGGAACAGTTATTTTCTTTTTCTTCCCACGTGTCTTAAACTTTGTGGCTTCCTTTCTTTTATCTTCTAAATACTGAATGAAAGTGTTTTCGATATCCGACGAACTTGATTTATTATTTGTTGAATCACTATCAGTTATCACATTAGATCGCTTAGTTGTTTTTAACCGCTCCAAGAGCGGTGTTACATCACAAGGAACGATACCGCATTTCTTAAATCCGAACTTTAATATCTGATCGCCATTCTTTTGTATTTTTTCGATTAATGACCGTAAAAGCGTTGGAAAATGCTGTTTCTTAAGTACATTTTTGATCTACTGCCTACATGAGTTTCCTTATATTGAGATAAAATTTCCCTCCAGGCCTTTTTCATTGGAGCAAAGAATGCAACATCTAACGGTTGTGTAACGGGGGTGCTATTCGGAGGCAAACATATAAAATGAATGTCGTGTTTTCGACACAAATCCAGGACTTCAACATTAATATGAGAAGACAAATTGTCTCCTAAAACGACCTTCTTTCCCTGAATTTTTTTAAGCCTGGGCCATAGAATAGTGTTAAACCAATTTGCAAATGTCTGTGATTCGAACCAACCAGAGGCAGTATTTGCATAACGTGTACCAGGGGGGCCATTTTCAGTCCAGGTGTCCCACAAATGCTTGGATGTGTACACCACATAAGGAGGTAGTAGCTCACCAGCTGCATTTCCAAACATCATAAGAGAAATGCTACTTTTTGAAGAGTTACAAATTCGTTCAGGATATTTAACCCCACGTTTAGTTAATACCTTTTTTTCCGGGATCATCTGTTAAGTTAGTCTCATCATAATTAAAAATAGCATGTGGCTCCACACCAGTTATAGTTTGTCTTAAATTTTCAATGTATTCAGTCATTTGGTCTGCATTGAGTGCTGCTCTGCTTCGTTTAATGATTGAGGCTATCCTTGCAGTAAGGTCCTTATGACGACTTAAAAATGATTTGACCCAATCGATACCTGGAGTATTATCCTTAAAGCGAGTAATATTTTTTCCTTGGCGATTTAAATAGCTCTTTATTATTTGCCGCAATTCCACCCCAGTAACAGGAAAACCAGAATCACTAACGCTCTGAATACATTGTACGAAGCGCCTTTCCTCTTCATACGAGAATATTGTTGGGTATCCTGGTTTTCCAGCGTGTACTCCTTTTAATTTATAAAATATAGTTCTCCTTGGGATTTTAAAGGTTTCAGCTGCAACTCTTGTGCTCATGCCATCTTTTATGGCTGACAAACATGCCTTCAGATCTTCTTCTGTGTAGTCTGCATATTTGCGAGATCCCAGTTTCCTTTTATAATGTCTGGGCATTTCCTAAAACAATTTTTCTATTTAACTTTTACTCCTGGGGATACTTTGCACCACTTGCAAGTTGGCGGTGCAAAGTATACCCAATTTCACGTCTTAAGTGCACATGTTAACAATGTTTTTTTTTTTGTTATTGCTATCCTCGTTTAAAACAGTTATTTTAACAACTAAAAATCGCAATCGGTTATGGTATATATCATTAGATGTGTACTTACCAATTTTTGACCGCTGTGACTGTCTGTACTGTATGATTTTACAAAGCCAGAAAATAATAAATTTTTAAGGTTGATATTCGAATCGTTGCTGATGAATAACTGGCGACCGCAGGGACAATCGCGCGCGTCTTACTGATGTATTGCGATGTTGCCTATGTGTTCTAAAGGTAGTACAAATATCTAAAGAAAATTGAGCGTAGATTTACACAAAATATACTTTTACACGTTCGGTGCAAAATTACCCTGCTCAGTGCAAAGTAACCCCGTTTTACTGAGTAAATAAAATTAATTATTAAAATGCAGTACTGCAAGCAAAATACAATTTTTTAAATCTACTTTTATACAATAATAGCTTATCATATCAATATTGTGGAGTAACATATAATTTTTCTTCTTCAATGACAGTAGGTATGAAATATACGTCAATTTGACAGTTTCAATTGACAATATGATTTATTTAGGAAAGTTGCAAGATTTATCCGCTATTCGCGCACGATCGTTTCTCGTATCCCCTCCAAGTACCTGCACACCGCGAATATCCACTCTATTCTTCTTTATGGTGCCGAAACTTGGACTGTTAATGTGAACGCTGGAAGCTTTTGGGATGTGGATTTTTAGAATTTTAAAAATACCATGGACAGATCATATTACGAATGAAATTAGTTATGATAGTTATGAAATGAGTTGATGAAATGAGTTAGTTATATTCTGTACTTAAGTTTCTCCTTCATTGGTGTTTATTAAAAAAACCAAGTTCTCCAATTCAGTTAGTGATAGCGCTTAACTTTTGTTTAAATTTGTTAATACAGTAGAGCGTCGATAATCCGAACTAATTGGTACAGGGGTAGTTCGGATTATCAAATTGTTCGGATTATCGAACATATGTTCAAAATACATACAAAGCTCATAAACATAGTACCTACATATGTACAAACATTTTAGTTACAAGGAATAAAACACCTGCATAATAAACAAATATATTGTATGTATTTCTGCATAAACAAAACAAAAATCCGCGGTCATATTTTGCCCATATTGTCATATTAAATCCAAAAATTCGGTCCGCGATCATATTTTTTAATTTTATAATTTTTTTTGCGTTCGGATTAGCGAACGTTCGGATTACCAGGGTTCGGATTATCGACGCTCTGCTGTAGTTACTTATGTTCTAGACTAGTTGTCAGTTATATTCTGTACTTACTAAATAGCCCAGTAAATGAACGGGAAATTCGGCGATACCATGTAATTTTCAGGGGCAACTCCGAATTGCATGAAAATTTGGATTTAGGTTCTACTTACCCTCCACTTCAAAGTTGAAATTGTGCCGTTGGTTGCTTTTACTTGGGGGGTGACAGTCACCCCTTCTCGGGGGTGAAAAAACATACGTTCTAGATAAGACCGGAAATGGATAAATTGACTGATTTTGAGCAACTTTTGTTCTATAGAGTTTTTTACGTAAGTCAAAACTTTTCGAGTTATTTGCCATTGGAAATGTTGATTTTTCGACACAAAAACTACGTTTTCAGACGGTTTTTCGGAAATAACTCTAAAAGTAAATATTTTATCGAAAAAAATATTCTCAGCAAAAGTGTAGCTTATAAAAAACCTAAAAAAATGGTGTATAAGTAAAGTCTATCAATCAAATAAAAACAAAGTTGTAGCTAATGAAAAATACGTTTTTATTCGTCTAATTCCAAATCGAATATTTCAAGGTGAAATCACCGAAAAATTAAGCACTTTTCGGGAAAAACCCATTTAAACTTTTTTAGTGTTTATAAAAAGCTTTGTTTTAATTGTTAACAAAAGTTTTAGCATTAAAAATAAGCGAGTTACGCTCAAAATAAAGTTGGCCCTCTTTTTTTTTGTAAAAAATCATGAAAATCTCGCCGTGTTTAGCTCCCCAAATGAGATTAATCACTACCGCTGTACAAACAATTTACTTACCTATCTATTTTTTATATGATCTGTCAGTCTCACCGGTTTAAAGTGTTTATTTTTGAAAGGGTTATAATTGAGAAAACTTCACTAATCACGAATGTATGCAAATTTTGAACAGCCATATCTTAACCAATTTTTGTCTTACGGAGAAACAAAATAAACTAGCATATTTATAATAGCAAAACCTACATTTTTTTACTCTCTAAGATTTTTCTTATCACTAATACTTTTTAAATTATTTTGAAAAAAATGAAATTTTTCAAAAATTTTTAGAAATTTTTGTTTATATTAAAACCAATTGTTTCCAAAATTAAGCACTTCAAACCAATCAAACCTACAGATCATATAAACAATACACACAGTTAAAATAGATGGTAAAGCCAAACGATTAATTTCATTTAGGGTGCTAAATAGAGGGAGGTTTTCACGATTTTTTTTACCAAAAAAAGGGGCTTGCTTTTTTTTCAGTGTAACTCATTTATTTTTGATGCTGTAAACTTTTGTAAAAAACAAATAATAAGCTTTTTTTCGATACTTAAAAATGCTAATAAGGTTTTCCCGAAAAACGCTTCTTTCTTCGGTGATTTCGCGTTGAATTATTCGATTTGTTTGAATTATGCGTTGAATTAGACGAATAAGAACGTATTTTTCATGAGCTACAACGTTGCTTCTACTCAATTTGTAGACTTTACTGGTACACCATTTTTTCGTTTTTTTATAGGCTACACTTTTGCTAAAAATATTTTTTTCGATAAAATATTTACTTTTTGAGTTATTTGGGAAAAACGGTCTGAAAACGTACTTTTTTTGTCGAAAAATCAACATTTTAAATCGCGAATAACTCGAAAAGTATTGACTTACGTAAAAAACTTTATAGAACAAAAGGTGCTTAAAATAAGTCAATTTATCCATTTCCGGCCTTATTTTAAACACGCCTTTTTCACCCCACGAGAAGGGGTAAATGTCACCCCCCAAGTAAAAGCAACACCAACGGCACACATTCAACTTTGAAGTGGAGGGTAAGTAGAACCTAAAACCAAATTTTCATACAATTCGAAGTTGCCCCTGGAAATTACACTCCAAAACGGTCATTTATTGGGCTAAAACTCATTGTTATAAAACTGTAGTTTTTAAAAACAATAAATGTCTATCTATCTATCTATATATCTATTACGAATGAAATGGTGTTGCACAGAATGGGAAGAGACAAAGAACTTTTGACCACCATTAAAAGGAGAAAGACAACATATTTGGGGCACATACTTAGAAATAGTTTGAATATTTAAATAGGCTTAATAAATGGATCATTCAAAAATGAAACTTACTCTTGCACTGACTTAAACATGTCTGCAACAAAGTCCTTCTTTTTTGGAGGTCCTAAAACTTGTTGGCCACTAGTCTCAGAGCCTCCGGCATAATAGGCTTGGCCCTCTTCCTCTTCATCTTCACTAGAGCTATTAATAGTGTTAATAGTAGCAAAATTGGATGGTTTGCCCTTGGGTTTAGGTTTTTTGACTGATGCTGGAGATCTGGGAGAGTCTGCCATTGATGGAACTTCTTCTACAGTATCAGACTCTTCACCATCATTTTCATAATATCTTGCAATAGCAACCTACAAATAAGGATTATTTTAAACTATGTTAACTATATGTAATTAGATAAATGTGAGATCTGCTACAACTATAAAAAAAAGTGTAGGAAACTATATGAAAGGATTTATTTCATTTAATACGAATTTTTCTATACAATCCAATAATCCCAACATTTCAATGATCCGGCACCCTCTCTAGTATTTAACTTTCCAACGGGTGTGCCTGTTAATTTCTCTTGAGCAGGCGTTTGTTAACACAAATAAAATGGACCAGTATCAACAAATAAAATGGACAGTTATCAGCCAGTTGAACAAGCAGGTTTCAGAAAAGGGTTTAGTACCATAGATCATCTACTCACCATGAAAATATTGATAGAGAAGGCAAACGAATACAACCTAGATTTATGTTTAGCCTTTGCAGACTATGAAAAAGAATTCGATAGTCGAGATATGGGCGATAGAAAAAGCTCTAAATAACAGCAAAATAGACTCAAGGTACAGGCAACTCTTACATAACGTTTATAAAACAGCAACTATGACAGTCGTATGGGAAAATAAAACAAACAAAACTAATCCCATGGCAATCTGTAGAGGCGTAAGACAAGGAGATGTGATATCCCCAAAACTCTTCAACTTAGCTCTAGAAGACGTCTTTAAAGAACTGGAATGGGAAGACATGGGTATCAACATAAACGGAAAGAAAGTCAATCACCTCAGATATTGCGATGATATTGTTCCTATTACAACCAACCAAGAAGAATGAGACACAATGCTGACTCAACTAACACAAGCATTGGAGAAGATGGATTAAAAATGAACACGAGTAAAACAAAAATCATGACAAATACAAATGACAGAATAAATATAAATAACGTAAAAATTGAGGTTGTTGATGAATATAATATACCTGGGTCAAAGAATCAAAGCTAATAAAGAGAACCAAACAATTGAAGTACAAACAAGAACCAGATTGGCGTGGGTAGCATTTGAAGAGTTAAGATGGATACTAAAAATCACAAAGATACCTGTATATTTTATCAGTGCAGCCCTCCTGTTTTGACGTATGGCTCAGAATCATGGACATTGACAAAGGCCAACATAAACAAAATAGAAATAACTCAAAGAAAAATGGAAAGATCCATGTTGGGAATTTATTTATTTATTTAGTGTATGGTTACATGACAGTTTTTGTGTATAAATAAAGAGGACAATACATTGTAAATAATAATAATTATTTGTCATTTGACTGCCATTTGATTGTACGATCTGATCGGGTACTCCTCCAAGATGATGTGTTTAGCTCTGTTCATATCATCTATATTAAATTGGCGAACTATAGTATTTTTACTACAAAAGCGATATTACGTAGGTCAAAATTTTTGACGTAAGAGAACTGTCAAAACATTAGAATGTGACTTTTCATTATTGCCATGTTTATAATAAACATGTTTGTGACATGAAAAGTCACAATCTAATGTTTTGACAGTTCTCTTACGTCAAAAATTTTGACCTACGTAATATCGCTTTTGTAGTGAAAATACTATAGTACATTGGGTTCGATATCTATTGTCAGTTGTCCCTTAGAAAGTCCATTTATTAGTTGTGTCATCTTTAATTACTTTAAAAAACTGTGATTTCTTTCAGCCAGGAGATCTTGGGAAAGATTGTCTGACACCTCTTGTGCTAGTTCCTATGTAGTGTTGGAAAATTCTCGAAAATAAAAAATCGGAGAATATTCTCGATATGGAGAATTTTCTGAGAATGAACCCTATATACAGGATATTAAAAATCATGAAATTATATACAAAATTATGAGACGAAGCAACAGTGTTCTTATATAGTGTGTCCCAAAAGTAGCGGAACGGTCGAATATTTCGCGAAATGAACTGATCCAAAAACTGAAAAATACTTATTCAATATTTTTTAAAAATCTATCGAATGACACTATACACGACCCCCCTCTCCGCCCCCTGGAGGTGGGGTGGGGGTAACTGTAAAATCTTAAATGGAAACTCCCATTTTTTATTGCAGATTTGGATTCCTTATGTAAAAATAATTAACTTTTATTCGAGACATGTTTTCGAATTGTGGATAGATGGCGCTATAATCGGGGAAAACGATTTATCGTGATACCATAGGTAAATTATAGAACCGGTCTAATATCACGATAAATACACTTTCAAGTGAAAAACCAAAACATGCGTTTAATATTTTTCAAAAACCTATCGAAAAACACCAAACACGACTCCCCACTCCACACCCTGGAGGTGGGGTGGGGGTAACTTTAAAATCTTAAATAGAAACCCCCATTTTTTATTGCAATTTTGTATTCCTCATGAAAGAATAAGTAACATTTATTCAAAACATTTTTTAGAATTGTTGATAGATGGCGCTAATAAATCACATTTTTCCAATTATGGCGCCATCTATCAACAATTCTAAAAAATGTTTCGAATAAATGTTACTTATTTTTTTATGAGAAATCCATTTATGAGAAAAAAATGCGGGTTCCTATTTAAGATTTTAAAGTTACCCCCACCCCACCTCCAGGGTGTGGAGTGGGGGGGTCGTGTTTGAGGTCGTTCGATAGGTTTTTGAAAAATATTAAAAACTTGTTTTCTTGATTTTTCATTTAGAAGTGTATTTCTCGAAATATTAGACCATTTCTGTAATTTACCTATGGTATGATGATAAATCTTTTTTACCGATTATAGCGCCATCTGTCCATAATTCGAAAAAACGTCTTGAATAAAAGATGCTTACTTTTACATAAGGAATCCAAATCTGCAATAAAAAATGGGGGTTTCCATTTAAGATTTTAAAGTTACCTCCCACCCCACCTCCAGGGGGTGGAGTGGGGGATCGTGTTTTGTGTCATTCGATAGATTTTTGAAAAATATTCAATACGTATTTATCAGTTTTTCGATCCGATGTTCATTTCACGAAATATTCGACTGTTCCTCTACTTTCGGGACACCTTGTATAAAAAATACAAAAACAACAGAAAACACCAAATTTATTTAATAAAAAAATTCAATTTTCATCTTAACAGCAAATAATGGATGTGGTGATCTAATCTGAAAAAGATGAGGCCCCAAATTCAGAATTTATTTTTATCATTAGCTCATCCTGGTCATCTACATTCTGCATTTCAATGTACTGATGAGAAGTTGTAGATTTTGTTTTTCACGAGTCGCCAGCTCAGTCATGGATTGGTCTACGTCTAACAATTTTAAATTGTGAGCAATAAATTACCTTACCAGCCCGTTCAGCATTAAGCCGGCTTCTTTTAGAGAAGTGGATAAGAAAACCATAAGTACTGAAACTTCTTTCAGTCGCTGCATTGGATGAAGGCATTTTTAATATAACTGCTATTTTAGTTAGTTTTGTTCCGAAATATGTACCTTTCCACCATATGATTAGGTCTAGGTGTTCAATTGACTTTACAATATATGGTTTTCCAAAAAAATTCCTCCTTAGACCGATAAAATGCCAAATCTGCCATTATTTCACCCAAGTCATATTTTCAACTGAGTCTTATTTCAACCATATTTTAAAGTTACTAAATTAGTAAATAAACTTAGTTCCCTTAACTTGTTATTCTCTGCCTAAATGAACACTATTCCAAATATTTGCACTATTGCACCAAATACTAATATAGCACCAAAACAATAAATACTGACACTGTAAACACCCTAGCTAGTGGATCATGAGATTTCCTAGCCCCGGCTACTTCGATTTTCAGGGATTTTATCTAAAATTATGTGATTCCCTGGCCACCCAAAGCGAAAAAGGAGCAGAGCGGCAAATAGGTGTTTGGGCTTCAAGAATAATAATGTTTGGGATGCAAAAAATATACTAGGTGAATTGACAAAAACAATATACCTATTTTTTAAATTATAATACTTTAACCCATAACTAGTTTTTATTTTTATTTCGGTTTTTGTAAATATAGAAAATTCTCGCCGAGAATATTCTCTTCTTACATCACTAGGCCTATGTCCAAAGTTGGATAGAAATGGGCTAAAGAAGAAGGTGTTTGTTTGTAAACTTTACATTTTTATTTTGTAAGTAACACATTCTTTAAATAACTGTTGGTACATTGCTATAAGGCTATACAAAATTATATTTTAGAGTATTTTAAACTAATATTTTTTAATAACTTTGTTAACCTTCAGCCGGGCACACCACAGTAATTTGCTGTGTAAACTCAATGTTTCCATTTAAAGTGTTAACAGGATATGCTATGTACGTGATTTTTTTAAAATTCCCTAATCGGATAATCTAAATATGTGAAATAAAATATTATATTCACCCTGTCTCTTACTTGTTTTTATGTATTTATTAATCAATTAAACCTCTGGAATTGTATTGTAATTTACTTACAATCTGGATATTTTACACAATTATTTTAGTTTCACTGAATAATTTCTTGTTCAATACTTAAACAAAAAAATAGTATAAAATTTTATGATGTTTTTAAAAGTCAACATATATGTAATGTCACATAATTGAATTATAAAGAAATTTGATTAATATCAACTTTGTTTTAATGATCATTATTCAAGAAATAATTTGAGCAATTAAGTCAAAACAGCATTAGAATGTATTTAGTAAGTATATATTTATCTGATTGCTATTTTAAATGATTTTAGATACTTTCAAAATAATAGGGAACTTGCACATTTTTTTATTACATAGTAATGTTCAGTTTTGTATAAAAATGAGATTTCCAAAATTTCACGTTTCAAAAACTCATAACTTAGAAGTACAAATTTAAAGTCTTCTGTATTTTAAAATAGTTCAAATGACCCGTGACGTCACATAGTTTAACTATATGGTTCCATTTATGGTTACATTTAGGTAAATTGTTCTTCTTTAGTTTATTGGCCTCCACCAACTTGGGTATTTGGCCACCTCGTCGTGGCAGAATAAAGGAAAAATAAATATATTCTAATGACATTTATCGTATGTCACTGTAATAATTTATATAGTCGGTTCGCTAAACTCAAACACAACTGGCTAATTATTTTAGTAGTTAATTTTTTTGTTTTTTGACAATTTTGCCAAAATTCTCAAAATTACTAACTATTGAGTAATTATTAACTATTTTGTAATTATTTTATTTACAATTTTACCAAATTGGCAGAATTACTTGCTAAAATCACTAGCCAGTTGTGTCCGAGTTTAGCGAACCGACTATACCAGTTTGTTGAGATTCTAGTTTGATATAGTTATTGAAGGAAAGGAAAGAAGGTTTATTATAGAAAATAAAACCATTTTGTAAAAGTACAAAACACTTGTAACATCACATAACTGTATTTTCTACTGACGTTTATAATGTCTAATTTAAAATTATATACAATTTTGTTTACTTTGTTGGTATGGTGGAAGCGAAGATCGGTGGGATATGTGCATTTTATCAATGAAATTCGATATTTTTAAGATATTCCAGAAGCTGCTACAGATAAAATGTTTTAACAACCTATTAATCATTCAGAATTACTTGACGGATATTAGTACAGTTAAAATAATTAAGATGATAACCGGACAATAATGATTTAATGAGTGAACTTAAGTTTTTTTTTTACTTTAATGACAACAAAAAGCAAGCCCATTAGCAGAACCCAATTAAAAATTATTTTGCACATCATATTTGAAACAATATTTGGTTGAAAAATCTCATTTTTGTTGGCAAAAAAAATATATTAATTTGTTTGGACTAAATTACAGTTCTGCTTATCTTAAAAAGGATATGTTACTATCAACTTTCACACAGTGTTGCCAAAGTGAATTTTGTTATTTTGGGTGTAAATTTTTTCCACGGATCTCCGAGGGTACAATACAGAATGTAAACATATAACCGGATGATGTCACGATGCGTTTTGGGCGGGCTGGTATAATTTGAATTTTTAATCGTCTTTAGAGACCAAACCAAAGACAAACAAAACTTTTTTTTTATCTTTGATACATGTTTTAAATTATGTTCTGTTGTGATTTATAACATTTTTTTTTTCGAATTTAAAATTTTATGTAAGTTCCCTATTAATTATAGACTTTAAAATTTAATCTACATTTTCTCTTTTTTTATTGTCTAGCTAAGGAATGTTTTTTATTTTTTGTAATAAATTTCTTAACAATCAGAACATACTATTCTAAAGACAATTTGGGTACTACATAGTTTTAAGACTCTATGATAGTATGAAGAAGTCCTGATTAGGTACAGGTCCTATTTGTTCCTTAGAAGGTCTGCTGGAAAGGTCTCCTGAGTATTTATTATATTTATTTTGATGTAAGGTGTAAGAAGTGAATACACTAGGACTAGATTATTATTATTTTCTAGTCTTTCACAACATTTGATGCTTCGTTGGCATTTAAATATATAAATTTAATGCTGATATAGAACAAAAGAGAATAGTGATTTTTATTAACGTTGTCATCGGGTGCCGTTGTCAAAATACAAAATACTACTAACATAAACAAAAATGTTGTTGCTTAGTAAAAAAATTCTTCTAATAATTTATTTAATTTGACTCATTTATATCGGCAATTCAGATACATATGATACATTTTAAAGTAGAAGACTTTAAAATGATATTGCCAATATTTAATATTAAAATATTTAATATTAATATTAAAATGTATCATATGTATCTGAATTGCCGATATAAATGAGTCAAATTAAATAAATTATTAGAAGAATTTTTTTACTAAGCAACAACATTTTTGTTTATGTTAGTAGTATTTTGTATTTTGACAACGGCACCCGATTTGGGCGTCGAAACGTTAATAAAAATCATTTTTTAATAATATTGTGGCTTATTTCCCATTATAAATAGTTAAAATTGTAAAAATGCCACAAGATTAGCTTTAGAACAACAAAAAGAGAATAGCAAAATGAGCCCATCTCCCAAATGCAAAATAAATCAGCATAAGTATACAATGGTCAATTATTTTATAATAAAACAATACTAAAAATCTAAGACAAAACAAAGTTTGATAATATTATAAGGAAACTAGAGAAAACTGCACAAAATCTAGAATTTTCATTCTTTCCCAAAATTTGTAAACTAACCTCTAGTTGCCAAGCAGCAGAATCCAAATAGAAGCGAGCCCTAGGTTCGTCGGCTCCTGTTATTGAACTAAATTGAGTAATTTTCTCTTCTTGATCAGACATCTTTATTACTAATATCACTAATATTAATAAATACAAATTTTCAGTTTCACATCAAAAACAGAAAAACGTCTATCATCATCATCCTAAATCAGCTGTCACTGTCACTGTCATCAAAAGCAAAATCTTCACAGTGCTGTTAGCAGCCAGCCACACGTGGTCACACTGTTGTTTCAAAAACGCTGTGTCTAGGTACACGCTAACGTGTACGCAAATAAAAAAGTTAGATACACGCTTAAACGTCATCAAGTAAATTACGTCATTATTTAGCGTGTACAATGACTGGGTTTTTTGGTACACGCTAATTTAAGCCGCGTGTATGGTGTAGTATTAAGTATCTGTAAGTATCGCGAGTGTCAGAGTGTGGTTAGAATTTGTCTAATCACGTTATGTTTACACTTTAATATTGATTCGTAAAGAGTTTTTAAATTAACTATAAAGTGTGGACAATTATTTAGTTATTTTAATGGTTTTAACAACATTCTAAAACAGTATGAAAAAGATAAGGGACAAAAATTCAGAAGTAGCAGAAGTAATAAGATAAAATATATAGGACAATTGATTAGTGTGATAAAGCTCAGTAGATCCGCTACAGTAATTGATAGCAATAAAAGTTAGTAACAAAAATTGTAGCAAACTTTGAGCTTCATATTATAAAATTAGTTAGAATGTTACAGGGCGTTCGATAACATAGTGGCAGACCAAACTTATGTTTTTTAAATGGAACACACTATATTTTATTTTTTGTTCGAAATCTTCTTAACTTCTCCATCACAAAAATATAAAAGTTTATTTATGTTATACAGGGTATTCACAAAGTTATAACCAATTTTCTATGAAAATCGTAACAAGATCAACTCCCTGTATAAGGAAAAATAAACACAACAGCATTGGTTTATAAATTGGTACCTATAATTAACTTATGTATAAAAATTATTTTAACAGTGTTTTGTACATGTCATGTCAACTAAATATTTATTTTGGCTACCTGTATTTATACATACTTTTATATACACATTGATTTAATATTACAATAATTAAGTTTGAACATCTGAATAGTTCTGCTTCCCTTCCCCTAATAACAAATATTGTTCTATTAAACAAACACAAAACACATCAAAATAGCGTGTACCAAAATATACAGTCACTGCGCACGCTAAATAATGACGTCACTTGCTTGATTCGCGTGTACCTAACTTTTTTATTTGCGTACACGTTAACGTGTACCTAGACACAGCGTTTCAAAAATGTAGACAAGCATAAATATTTCATTTTAATATCAATTATACTAAATTATTAATAATATATCTTATATAGTCAAGAAACATGAAACAATATTGGTAAAAATTTGGAGAAAACAAACTGAAATAAACAGAATTTTTAACCAGAATATGGCTTATAGAAAAAAGATGCCAGTAGACAAAACATATATAGCCCAAAAAAAGAAGAAATCAAAACATTTATAACCTATAACTAAGACATTAGATAACCTTAAAAAATTTAAATTTTTTTAAGTTTAATTTTCATGGCTTGTTTATTATTACAAAACCTTTTATGTAGCAGTGTAAGAAATTCCAATCAAATGAATGTGACATGCAGATGGTATGTATTTTAATGAGAAACAAATTCCTTTAAAACTGCATTTTTATATTATTTACTTTTTAATACTAATATCTTCATAACAACAAGATATACATCATAATTGTAAATACTATCTGCACGTATTTTCTAACAAGCGTCTAAAAAAAATACATTCATATAAAGCTTGATCCCTGTTTTCAAATTGTGATGGCAGGTATCTGACAGTGCCTTGCAGGTATCACATTTAAGTTAAAACTTTATGGAAAAACTTATAAAAGAGACAAGAAAGATATAACCAAAAATAAGGACGGAAATCAAAGGAAGGGCAATGTATATAAAGACTTACAAAAAAGTAATGGTACATTTACACATATCCAGTAACTGGGGCCAGTCTTACTGACATGCCAGTGCTTGACTAGGACAGCTCTGGACAGGTACATTTACATGTATCCAGTAGCTGGCGCCAGTCTCACTGACACTCTTATTAAAAGTCTAAACACTGCCTCTCAAACTTCACAGGTATGCCAGTGACTAGAATGCTGTGTTTAAATGTGTTTACAACCACTGGCGCGGTGTTAGGGGACACAGAAGAGGGCCACTGGTATGAAAAATAGACCAACTTTCTATTCGAGAAACGTGCTGGCAGACAGAGCTGGACTGGTGCAAAAAAGTATTTACATCATGCCACTACCATGCCAGCGCTGTCGTGTCAGTGCGATCGGCGCCAGTTACTGGATACATGTAAACCTGCCTTAAGATTGAGAATTGGAACAATGGAAGGAAGTGGTTAAGAAATGAATGGAAAGAATCAAAGAAATATTAAGTGTATTTTATATATAAATGTCAATAGTAATAATAATGAAAAATTAAACTTTTCAGCGCTAGGCCTTCAAGGCCTGTTGAGCTTTCTAAGTAAATAAATGTCTGTTAACATGTTGATGGACAGTGCGTCAAATGTATAAACAAGTGTTGTGACACTATATGTATTTTGCAAAGTAGAATAGAGAAAAATGCAACATCTATAGCCGTTGTGTCACATTACATCAATGGAAATTAGATGTTCTGTTCATCAACGTGTTAAACAAACAAATTTCTTGTATCCACTTTTCATTTACTTTTTTAATTACATCCTCATATAATTACTAAAGTGATACACTGATACAGTGATGTCCCATTTGAATGGATATACAATTTACAATATTAAATACTCCAGAATTAATTACCTTAATATAATTCTAGGATATCATCAGTCATATATAGAAAAACTAGACATAAAGCGAGATTGGTTCAATGCATCTATCCAAGCAGTATTCATACTTCATTTGTTAACTCTAAAAGACGAAAAACTGCAGAAGAACGTGTAAGTATAAGATTTATTTATTTATTTATTAACAGAATAACCCCAATAATAGTAAAATGCAATAACGAAAAAGTTGGGTTTCATAAATCTAGGCAGAAATAGTAAACTTTTGAATTTACAACTAAATATAAAACAGTAAACCTAAAAACATAACAGGTATTTAAGTAAACTACAAATATACATTATCCACTACAAACTTCACAACTAGATAAATCTATTACATGATACATATTTCACCTTGCAAAAGACCTCTTAAGTTGATTCAAACTGATGTTAAATAAGTCTACATCAGAGTTATTTAAAAATCTCATGTCTCTGTAACATAGATTCCTACCATATGATTTTCAATTGATTTTCACAAATTGTATTTTTTTCTCCAGCATTTTTTTTCGCCAGTGAACCAGATAAGTCAACTGGCTCTTTGAATAACTATTGGGAGTTTTCTAGGGTTAGACACTTGTGCAAGGATCTGACTCAGGAATGCTATTCACACTATATTCAGTCTACTGAAACAGCTATATCTGCAAATATCAAGAAATTCTGGTCTTTTGTTAACAATAAAAGAAAAAATAGTGATTTTCCTAATGGACTTAAATATCTTGACAAATCTTGTAGCTCAGGCAAAGATATTGCAAATTTGTTTGCTGATTATTTTTCCACAGTTTATTCTCAGAGTAATCTCAATGTGTCCATACTCATATCCCTAAACATAAAATTGTAATATCAGAAATATACACCAAGCTCTCTTCTCTTGATATCAATAAGGGCCCAGACATTGACAGTATACCTCCTTTGTTTTTAAAGAAATGCAGTTTTAACCTTTCCACTTTCCAGGCCATTGTATCACATATTTAAGTGTTCCCTTCAAACTGGTGTTTTTCCAGATTACTGGAAAGAAAGTTTTCTTAAGCCTATATTTAAAGATGGGGATATATCTCTTGTAAATAATTATCGTCCTATTAGCGTCCTATGTGTGATACCAAAAGTGTTTGAGAGTCTGGTTTGTGACTTTTTAACTCCTTTACTCGACTAAACTTATTGATCAACACTTTGGGTTTAGACCCCATAAATCTACTGAGCTGAACCTATTAACCTATGTAGATTTTTTGTTTGACTCCCTGGAGAAGGGGTATCAAGTTGATACAATTTACATTGATTTCTCCAGGGCGTTCGACAGGGTGTCTCCATGTTGGTCCATAAGTTCAGAATGATTGGTGTTGATGAACCAATGATTTCTTGGTTTAGCAGCTACTTGTCTAATCATAGACAGACAGTAAAAATTGGTACTTTTCTTTCCAAAACAATTCTTGTTCCTTCAGGAGTTCCTCTAGGCTCACATGTTGGGCCTCTTCTGTTTAACGTTTTTATAAACGATATTCACGGATGTTTCTCCTCTTTCCTTTTTTTGCTGTTTGCTGATGACTTAAAGTTGAGCAGTCTGATTAAATCTATCAATGACTGTGATAAACTTCAATATGAGCTAATCAACTTGTTGGATTGGTATACAAGAAATAGGATGAGTCTAAATTCATCTAAATGTAAAGCTATCGCGTTATCTCAGTCCAGATACCCAATCAAATTTGAATACAAGATCGGCCAGCATTGCCTTGATAATGTACCTTTCATCAAGGATCTAGGTGTCACTTTGGATGCAACTCTACAACTTTTGGATGCAACTCTATAGGATTTTACTGGGATAACTGCTTTAAAAACTCTTTATTGCTCTCTTGTCCGTCCCCATCTTGAGCATGCGTCCTGTGTATGGTCACATTTGGTGTGCATATTGAGACCTTGTGTCATGTTGAACATAAATTTCTAAAACAGATGGCTTTCAAAATTGAACATTTTGAACAACTACAATGATGCCGATTTACTTGCTATAGTAAATATGCCACCCATTTCTATACGTCATAAGAAGAGAGATCTTATTACTTTTTACAATATTCTACATGGTAGAGCTGCTGCTTCTTTGCTCAATAAAATTAATATACATGTTCCATCTAGACCTACCAGATCTATAGCTAGTTTTCATTACCCTATACACACCAACTATGGACTTAACAACTTCATATCAAGAACTGCCAGACTAGAAAATCAATATGATAACATAGATTTCTTTGCAACCTTCGACTCATTCCTGCATCAGGTTTTGTGTACTCTTGGCTTGAGTAATGGATATAGATAACTTTTTTTATTGTATTGTATAATAATACAGATTTACTTTTTGTATTGTAACCATAGATATAGTTTTTTTTTGAATTTATAGTTTAAAAGGGGTGACACACACGCAAACTTTAAGTACGCGGGTTTAAAGATCGCGGACTTACTCGGCTCGCCGTCGGTGACACACGGCAGACTTAGGTATATTGTCGGTATTTTCAGTACCTACGTTTCATTAAAATGAACACTTACATTTTACATTATATTTTACAAAAAATATCGTTTTATTTAAAAAAAAAATTGTCCTAATAGACCACTGTCATTCATTTATTCATTCATTTTTTGTAAGTGTCAAATATATGCTGTCAAAATTATGATGTGAAATATATCACTTGTTTTTGATCTATTATAATTTAAAACAAGGTAGGCCTATAAATAGGTAGGCCTATAAATAAGTAGGTTTACTCAAAAACAAATAATCTAAAATAATTTAGTATAATAGCTTAAAATAGTTTTTTTACGGTTTTCTAAAAACTTATAAAATGTAACTTGTCTCCTTTCAACAATAAACGATTCAATTATTTATAGGCAATTTGCTTAATTAGTGAAAATATAGGTGTAACTTAAACGCAATAAAATATTGGCTCGCGCCTCGACGCAGTGATACACGTACAGGCTACGAGTAAGATTTCAAACTTGTTGGATCGACGACGTACTTACTCGGCGGACTTAAAGTACGCGTCCTTGCGGTGACACACGCGCGAAAAAGGTCGTCGAGACATAAGTTCGCGTACTTACTCGCGTGTGTGTCACCCCTTTTTACATTAATTGTAACTGGGCTTGCCCGTTGCTAAATAAAATAAATAAATAAAACATTTCCAGTAGACATAAACTATATCAAAAACGATTGTTTTAATTCAATTTAGAAATTACTTGTTTCATATTTTCATTACTATTGTTTGTTTTTTTTGACATTTATGAAATTTTGGCACTTCTATCATTTTATAGGTTAATTAAGTATATCGGCGCTTTTTTGTGTTTTCTGCATTATTCCTTTAATTTTTAGATTTTTAGTCTACATTTATATAAAAACAGATGTTTTTAGAACTCTTTAGCGATGTGTTAGTATAATATAATATGTATGGATTATCATCGCATTGGTGACTTTTCTAGTAACTTTCTTGGGTGTGAATCTGTCTTTTTAGTTTACTCCTCTTGGTTAAAAAATCAACTATAGAGCAATTTACTTTCGTACTTTTTATGCTATGCAGTAAAGTGGACTATTGGCTGTAGAATGTCTAGCTGTAATAATCTAAAACAGCCACTTTGTGAAATATACTTCAAAAAAACTTAAGAACAATATGAATCTAAAAACTTCAAGAGAAACATACAGAAGGCCTTTTTGTTTTTAGCATGTATGTATATATTTTTAGAAATCTACAAGAATAATAGAGTATTCTCCAAAAGCAAAAGGTGAAGTTATTGATGTATGGAGGAACATTACACTGGAAGAATTAGCAAAGGTTATGAATCAAGACATAAGATATGTATATGACATATTTCTTAACCAATTTAATAATCCAAAAATATCCATAACTGATATAAAATTGCTCCAACAAGGTATCACTAGAAGTGGAAGGAGGATGAGGATCATTGGTAAGTTTTAAGGTTTTTTTGCTATTAGTAATAGTGTGTCTTGTTTACTATTAGTTCTAACATATTAAATTTTGAAAAGTCTGTCTTTAGTATTTGTTGTGTTAGTGTATCTGTCGAGTCAATAAACATATTTCTACATGTGGCAGTGTCCGTGTTTAAAAAACTCTGATTTAACATATACCTACGGCGTGCCATATGTTTTTCGTCGCTCTGTGGTGACAAGAGGGATGGTGAGCTTGCCTAGCCCACTTGAAATTAAAACCTTTTAGGATAATAATGTAGGGAACATATTAGGTATATTAATTACAGTTTTAAGGATTGTGTAGATATATGTGATAGATGATCACGTCCATCGGATAAGATTGAAACACACACTTTTTTTATTTATTGAACAGCATTTATTGAACAATTAATACATGGTTACTTAAACCTAATACATAGTATTTTTGATTATTACATATTATATTATGTTCACAGTTAAGTAACAATATCATAATTTACAAGTTAGAAATGGGATCTACAAAATGTTAACAATGGTTACAGGTTGTTTAAATCATTAATGTTTTTCAAATAATTTGTAAGCTTACAGTGTGGTCTTAAGACTGCTTTTATACTGTTAGGTATTGAGAGTTTTCCTATTTGTGTATCACTTTTCTTTTGAACGATTTATTGTCGAAAACAGACACTAAGTTCACTAACACTGAAAATGCACTGTGTATGGCTTCTCTGGTATGAAAGACTGCTTTTTCGTTTCCTTGAAGTCCAATGTGTGATGGAACCCATATAAAGTCTATTTGCTGCCTCGTGTTCTTTAGGAAATGTAATTGTTCTTTTATTAATGCCTACAGGAATACTTAGATATAACTGTTCTATCGTATGTAATGCCCTGAGAGAATCGGTAATTATGACAGATTTTGGAAATTTTTGAGTACGAATATGAATGCGGGCTTGCATAATTCAATATAGTTCTCCAGAGTAAATACTGCAAGTGGAAGACAATTTAAATTGTAATATAGTGTACGAATCTATAACTGCTGATCCCACACCATCAATAATTTTGGATGAATCTGTATAAATATGACAATGATCTGGGAAATAAGCAAGTATGTTGAGAAACGATTGAATAATTGTTGCATGTGTCGTATCAAGCTTATTGTATTCAGAAAAAGTTAGATCACATATTGTACGACGAAAGGTCCAGGGAGAAGTAGCTGTGTTTGTCTTATCAAAATATTTTGGGAATTAAATATTAAGGAGAGAGATATCTTCCTAAAGGGAGTTAGAAACCGTTAACATTCCATTGAAGAATCGGATCGAAGATTTTAGTTTATTTCGTGAGTTGAATTTGTTGTACCATCACTTTCTTGATTATCGGCATCGACTAAAATTTTGTGGATTTTGTTATAATTTAGTGCATTTGGTTTTCATGCTTTTTTCTGTAAGATATGGCTTAATTGTTGTTATCATGCCAGTAAAGTTGCCTATATCCGTTGTGTATGTTTGTAGTAAACTCAAGGGATCAGTCGACTTAGTACCTACAATTTTCAAAAAAGTCAACAGTTTCTTCATATGTTTAGTTAAAATTATTTGACATGTCGTGAAATATTGTTTTTGTTGGCATCATCATTTCTTGAATTGATGTGGTAGCTTCAGTTTGCTTTTTTTGTTTCTTTTTGGTTTGTGTTGGTATTTTAAATTCTTTATTTAATTCTTCAGTGGGAGATGGAGTAGTATTAATTTCCGAAATTGTTCTCTTATTGGTCGTTGACTGATCCTTAGATATACAATTAGTTTCCATAAATAATACGGGAGGTATTAAATTAGGTATTAAATACAAACTTTGTTTTAAACAACACTTGCGTATGTTTAATAGGGGTAATTTTCTGTAATCGAAAGTTATTTTCTATAATTTATTTGCGAACCTAGGGATCTTTGCGTAAAGTAACTCACGGACATCCCAACGTAACAGTATCTATGGTTGCCAACCATAGAGGGGCTGTTGGATATTAGAAGGGCAGCCAAACCGGAGAACTAATAATGTTACATGTGTGTTAAAACTAGAATAAATATATCATAATAAACAATAACTTTACTTATTCAAGAATCCAAACTAAACAGTATTCAACCAGTCAACTAGTAGGCTATTGATGATGTATTTTAGAAAGGAACTACAACGTTAACAGGGTTTTATTGTTTCATATAGTCAAGGGACCTCTATATTTGAAAAAACCGCGGAGTGCTACCATTTAAATTTGTGCGTTTTTGAGAAAGGGGTGAATTGTCCCTAGGCACAAGGCGAATTAGGGTGAGTTCTATGCACATTTGATGCAAACACGTCTATAGGAAAATTATTCCAGGTTAAATTTACTATCGAAATATCACATTTTAAAGTCAAAAACTTGTTTTTTTTACAAAAATATATCCAAAAGAACAGCAAAAAAAAACATGAAAGATAGAAATTTTGTTTTTTGCCCCATAACTTTTTTCCACGGGGATATAGGTATAGGCATTTCTTCACAGAAAAAAACTTCCATCCTTCCTCTTTAAAATGGCGTTTAGTAGAAGTCACTGTGAGTTACAATTTCCAAAATATGATTTTTCAAATTTCGCCACTCACAGCGATTTTGGGATATTTTCCTTGTTACTTCGCATTGTTCTGTAACTTCTTTTTCTACGCATTTCTAGGTATACGCAATGGTACATTTAGTAGAAAGAGAAGTCAATTACCTTTAAAATATTCTATCGAAGAAGGCCGTATGGCTATATTTAAGCAAAATATGGTTTTTCAAAATCTTATCCTTTTAATGATTTTTGATATATTTTGTATGTTTGGGTACATGCATTGTTTAATAAAAAGGAAAGCTCATTTTCTTTACTTTAAAATTGTGTACTGTAAAAAATTCTAGGACTATTTTTAAACAAGATATGCTGCAACAATAGTTGGAACCATATGGAAAACTTTTTTAGTATTAATTTTATGAAAAAAAGTTTTTCTTTATAAAATGCCCTGCCTAGTCTGAAACCTAAAATACGATGATCAGATATAAAATTTTATTAATAGTGTACGAGGTATTAAAAATATGAATTTGCTCAGGAGTAAAGTACCTTTATATTTCACAATATCGAAAAGTGTTATTAAGAAAAATTATTTGCTTGCAATTATATTCTTCTAATTAAAAAAAAAACTAAAAAATTTTAAATTTTTTTCAAATTACGGATACTCTTGGATATCCTACGGATATCTTGTTTAAAAATAGTCCTAGATTTTTTTGGAATACACCATTTTAAAGTCAAGAAAATATGCTGTTTTCTATTATACAATGTATATCCCTAAATGTACAAGAAAAAAAGTCAAAATGAGACATTTAAAAAATAATCATAAAAAATATCAAAAATCATTAAAAGTATGAGACCTTGAAAAAGCAGAACTTGCTTCAAAATAGTCAAGCAACCTTATACAATAGACCATTTTAAAGGTAATTGACACCTCTTTCTAATAGATGTACCATTGCATATACCTAGAGATGCGTAAAAAAAGTTACAGAACAATGTTTGCGAAATAATGGGGAAAATGGTCCAAAAATGCTGTGAGCGGGACATTTTGAAAAAACCTATTTCGGAAAATATAAATCCTAGAGACTTCTACTAAACGTCATTTTAAAGAGAAAGAATGTAAGTTAATTTCTGCCGAATCAATGTCTATACCTATATCCCTGTGGAAAAAAGTTATGGGGCAAAAAACAAAATTGCTTTCTTTCGTGTTGTTTTTTTGCTTTTCTTTTGAATATATTTTTGTAAATAAAAATATTTTTGACTTTAAAATGTAATATTTCGATAATAAATTTAACCTGGAACAATTTTCCTGTAGACGTCTTTGTACCAAAAGTGCATAGCACTCACCCTAATTCACCCTGTGCCTAGGGACTAATTCACACATTTCTCAAAAACGCACCCATTTAAATGGTAGCACTCCTCGGTTTTTTCAAATTTAGAGGTCCATTGACTATATGAGACAATAAAATCCCGTTAACGTTGTAGTTCCTTTTAGCTCTCTTATTTTGAACATAATCAATAGCCTATAGTCATCTTCATAATTTCGATCTTATCTTTTTTTTATGACTTGTCAATCTCAACAATTTTATGTAAGTACTGTCTTTAGAATCAGGGTAGACAGTAGGTCACAGTAACTGAAGTACTCAAGCTAACCACAAGCAAAAACCAATAGCCATAGGAAGGATTCGCAAACAGAAACTTATCATGATTAGATGTAAAATGTAAATTCATAGAAACCATAGATAGATAGATAGATATTTATTCATTTAAATAGGTTACCCTAATATACAATCAATGTAGAGAATAGATATTACAAATCATTTACAAAATCGAATATAATTAAGCAACATCAAATGAAATTGAAACAAACTTTAAATAAATTTTACAACATACCATACAATACCCACCCATAAAATTAACATAATAAAGTATTACATCACTTGTTTCTAATATA
Source organism: Diabrotica virgifera virgifera (assembly GCF_917563875.1). Lineage (NCBI taxonomy): Eukaryota > Metazoa > Arthropoda > Insecta > Coleoptera > Chrysomelidae > Diabrotica > Diabrotica virgifera. Next base: position 27,972,492 of record NC_065446.1, on the reverse strand, counting down.
CAGCTTAAGTTTGGCTTTAAAAGATTTTAGTGACATCGTATTTTTTAATTCACCTGGTAGAGCGTTAAACTCATTAAAACCCCTGAATACTAATGAATTCCTCGTCATTCTATAATTTGTTTTTGCTATGTAAATATTCCCCATATTTCTTGTAGAATAATCATGCACATTTTTATTGTACACTATAAACTGCTTAAAGTAATCTGGAGCTACATTATTAAGTATTTTATAAACCAAAATCATTGTATAATAATACAGTTTCTCTTCAATTGTGAACCAACTTAAAACCTGTAGCATATATGATAAAGGTGTAAGTCGATTTGTTTTCAGTAGTAATAACCCAAGGACATTGATAATTGTTCGAAAAAATTTTATAACAGATTTCGAAAGCTTGTTGCCTGTAAGCAACAAGCTTGAGAAAGTTGTTAAAAAATTTTTGAGCATTTATCAATGTTCGAGGGTTATTCGGATAGAAAATTTTTTGCTGGTTATGAAAAAAAAAAAATACAGAGCAGAAACAATTTATTTAAATGTGCAATTAACAAAGGAACAATTAGAAAAATTTAATGAAGATCCAGACATGTTAGTTTCTATAACTGATGAAGATGTATTTCCACTACGCATGCTGTTAATAATTTTATTATGTTGTTTTTTCTTCTTTTTTCAATTCTTCCACCGTCCGATTTCCATCTAATTCATATTTTCTATCATTGCAAAAGCCCATAAACGCTTTCCATACAAATTTTTTACTGTAAACAGTATTCTTTGGTATATTTGATTCGATAATTTCATTAATATTCTCATCAGTATTACAACCAAATCGTGACATTTTGAAATATTGAATATTTGAAATGTCAAAATCGAAATGAAACGAAATGTAGGTATCCATAGCTACATGATTGAGTGAAAACAGCCCATGGGATCTGTTTTCAGTATAATGTTGGTTTTATTGGTTGTATTCAATCAAATGACCACAAATTAATTGATTTCATTGGATTTCTAATTGAGCAAAAAATTTTCAATATAATTCTCATGCCACGATTTTGTAGTTTTTGTATTTAGTTGATTGAGTTTATTTAAATTAAACATATACAATATAGTTGCGCAGTACTCAAAATGTGGCTTAATAATTGAATTAAAAACTGTAATTTTAGCTTGAGTCGATATATTTTGTGATATTCGGCTAAAAAAATATAGTTTTTTCGTTATTTTACGGACAATATAATCAAAATGATGATCAAAATTCAAACAACTATCAATTTGAAACCCCAAATCTTACAATATCAATCTTTTCATTTTTTACTTGTAGCAGAATGTTATCGGTATTTAATTGGCTATATTTGTGTTTTGTTGTAAAGATCATTGCTTTAGTTTTGGAAATATTTAATTTTAATTTATTTGATGCCAAGTATTTAGCCATTTTTTCTAATGTATTATTCATTTTTTGAATCGCTACTTCAAGGTTAGTATCACTACAAGCTACAAAAGTATCATCCGCAAAAAGATTAATAAATTCACTTTCTACATATAGGTCTATGTCATTTAGATACAATATAAATAAGAGAGGCCCCAATACGCTGCCTTGTGGTACCCCAACATTGATATAATGTTTAGAGGATAATGCCCCATCAAAACGTACTATCTGCTTCCTATCACTAAGATAATCACTTATCCATTTGTGTACTTTACCTACAAACCCATAATTTTGTAGTTTTGTTAGGAGTATTTGGCGATCAATGGTTTCAAAGGCTCTTTTAAAATCAAGAAAAACACCTACTACGTATCGGTTTTTATCAATATCGTTTTTAAGTTTACAGAGAGTCAATTGTAAAGCTGACTCACATGAATGTTTCTGTCGAAAACCGGACTGATTATTTATTAAAATTGAATTTTTTCCCACGTGTTCTAGTAGTTGGTCATAAACTACTATCAGTGCTATCTCTAATATTTTTTCAATTGGGGGTAATGTGTTAATGGGCCTAAATTCACTAGCTTTATTTGTATTCAAAATCTTCTGAATATGAACAATTGTACTCACTTTCAAAAGTGTAGGAATTCTACCTGTCATTAGAGAAGTGTTTATAAAATTCAGTATAACGTGACCAATCGATTCAAAAATTCTGCAACAGCCCGTTCTAAAGAGTCATCAAAAACCCCCACATTCGTTTTATGAATATGTCATACTAACCAACGTCATTTTTTTATTATTACAACCTTTGTACATTGATTGCAGTGTTCTGTGTTGTGAAGGTATAGAAGGAATAGTCCATTTAGTATTAAGATTGTTCAAATCGCTGAGTCAAGTTCAACTTTAATCCATACTTCTTCCTTTTTATGTGTTGAGAATTTTTATATACCGGGTGGACCAAAAGTCAGTTAACATTATCAAAAAAAGTCACGCGCAAGTTTGCGGCGTCTCTAAGAAAATATATCATGCTTTGTGAAGGGCCTTGGAAATAATCCACAGTTGCAAGGTATTAAATATTTTCAGCAAGACGGTGCACCGCCTTATTACGGATTGCAAGTTCGTGAGTTTCTAAATGACCAGTTTAGTGATTGGATAGGGAGAAGAGACACAATTGAATGGCCCGCGCGTTCGCCACATTTGACGCTCTGTGATTTTGCTTTGTGGGGAGTACTTAAAGATAAAGTTTTTGCCAATTTGAAGTTCTCCATGCCAATTTGGAAGTCTGTAGAAAGACTTGTTTCACTGTGTATAAGCGTTGCCAAAAATGTATTGATGAAGGTGGTTTACATTTTGAACATAAAATGTAGAGCATGCACTTCTTTGTACCTACTTATTTACAATAAACGTTTTTTTACTTCAGTTAGTTTGGCTTTTATTAATATACTAAACGGTTAACTGACTTTTGGTCCAACCGGTATGTATACTTTAATAACTTAATATTTGATGTTTTATCTTAAAGGCAAACCGGAAGACACGATAGAAGAAGTAATTAAGAGGGATGCTTTTCCCAGACCTCCACCTAACAAATCTGAGCTCAGACCTCGGCCTCCAGTTGTTACTGTGATGGGTCACATAGATCACGGGAAAACGACTTTACTCGATGCTCTCAGAAATGCAAGAGTTGTAGATGAAGAATTTGGAGGTATCACTCAACATATTGGTGCTTTCTCTGTGGTTCTGGATTCTGGGGCAAGAATCACTTTTTTAGATACTCCAGGCCATGCGGCTTTTACAGCGATGAGATCGAGAGGAGCTAATTTGACAGATTTGGTAGTATTAGTTGTGGCGGCAGATGACGGGGTAATGGAACAAACTTTGGAATCCATTAAAATGGCGAGGCAAGCGAGAGGTAAGTTATGCAGTTGATTTAATTTAAACTAAAAACTGTTAAAAAAAAAAAAGAATTTGTGTGTACTTTGTACGCACGTAAGAAGTTATACTTCTATTATATGATTATATGATTATAAACGAAATTAATATACTTTTTATTTATATTTTATTTAAATATTAAACTAATTTATACTTACTACTTCTCAAACATTTTTATTAAAACAGTGCCAAAAATTAAAATAATAAAAGAATAAAACACACACAAACACATTAAAAATGCCACAAATGATTTTTGAACATTAATTGTCGGAAATTTTTTTAACTAAATATGTATTTTCTGAAAATAAAATGATATAATAAATATACTTACAATCATAAAATGTATAAAAAAAAATAAAAAAATAAAAGTTTCTATTGGGATTCGAACCAACTTACCAGCGCGGATGGTATTGGCGTTGTATTGGGGTTCACTCGCATTAAACGCTTCGCCACGGAGACAGTGTGTCATTATGTGCGAAGATCGACTAACTAAACGGATTACTTTTGACATTTTTGAATTATGTAAATCAAATTATTTTGATTTTGAATTGAAATGATTTAGAATTGAAAAAATACAATAAAACATAGAGTAAGAAAACAATATATTAGGTGAATATTGATAGAAATTTTGATGGTAATCAAATTATGTAAATAAAAGTATTACATACCATGTATTTTGGTAGGTTCAAATAGGTACCTATGATACATTTACAATTATTATGTACCTGTTGCTTTAAAAACTATTTAAAAATCACTACAATTATAAACTTTTTTGTTTCTGTCCTCACAACAATAAAACTAATATATTATACATTTGTTTACCTTCATATTGAACAATTATTTATTATTGACAGATCATTTCAACACCCAATCAGAGCCCGTATAACGACTAATAAATTTCGCAATCACTTGCATCGTGCAAAGTGGCTATGTTCAAATATCATAACAAAATTTGATTAACTATTTTTAAAACACTTACCAGTGTAAGATTCTTTAGCTTTGAATAAGCGAGATCGTAGATCGTCCCGGTTGATTGTTGTTATCCACAATTCTCTACGCCTGCGAGCTAATAGGTTTTTTATCAGTAATTTTGCGGCACTCATACTAGTCACAGTTTGATGGGCTTTCACATTGTCATGCAACAATCATCTCTTCTATGTTAATAAGTCCAAAAATATAATATGAAAACTATTTAAAAAGGCAGTATAACCATTAACTAACTTTTTGTTTGTTGTTTCTCTTCCTACAAATTTTAAAACGCAACAACCATACATAACCAAACCACAGTCCCACAGCTGCCATATTGGATAATTTTTGTCATGTCATTTGAACATCCAATCAGAACAAAGTTGTAATGCGACTGCGCCGGGATCAAAGGTTTTAATCCTATTAAAATTCACCCTCATATCGCGCGTAAAGAAGTATAACTTCAATAAACTAAATTATTGTTAAGTATGTTGTCTTTTTAGTGCCAATCCTTGTTGCAATTAATAAGATAGATGCTCCAAAAGCTGATATAGCTCGAACACAAAAAATGCTGGTGGAAGCAGGTATCCAAGTAGAACAACTAGGAGGTGATGTTCAATCAATCCCTATATCAGCTTTAAAAAAACAAAACTTAGAACAACTAACAGAAGCGTTAGTTCTGCAGGCAGAATTACTAGAAATCGGAGCAGATCCTACAGGACCTGTTGAAGCTGTTGTTGTAGAAAGTAAACTTCATCAGCACAGGGGAAAATTGTGTACCGTTATTGTTCAAAGAGGTAAGACGAGAAAATTATTTTTAAGTCAGATTTGTATTGCTAATTCCATATTATTTTAGGTACCTTAAAAAAAGGTGATATATTGGTAGCAGGTACTTCGATGGCGAAAGTTCGATCTCTTAAAGATGATAAAGGTAAATCGTTGCAAGAAGTACCACCAGGATATCCTGTAGAAATAGAAGGTTGGAGGCAACTTCCACCTGCTGGTGAGCAAGTACTTCAAGTTGAATCTGAGAAAAGGGCGCGAGAAGTTCAGAAATTTAGAGAAGCAGAAGAGGAAGCTGAAAAGGCTAAAGAGAGCAGCAAAGTAATACAATTAAAAGAAGAACAACATAATAAGGAGTACAAAGAAAAGCTGGAATTGAAGAGAAAAATGGGGAGATTTAAGTTAAAACCAGATGGTCCCCGAAAACCAGAAATTCAAGGTATTGCATTTTTTTTATATACTTTATACTTTTACAGTCGAGCCAGCTTATTGGAATAGCCTTCGGGCCAAGCAAAAGTATTCCTCTAACCGGGATATTCTAGTAACCGATCATTCGGGGCTACTAGAACGTTACAGGACCTCAAATTTCTATTCCTTAAAGCGGGATATTCCTATAACCGGTATTCTAATAAGCGGGTTCAACTGTACTGTGTTTTTACATTACACTATTAAACTTCCAGTCTGATTTGGAAAAATCTGTGAATAAATATTGTATATGTATAGGTGTAGGAGAAGCTGTCCACTGATTAAATACTTTTATATTTATAATCTTCTTCTTTAAGTGGCATCTCCGCGGCGGAGGTCGGCAATCATCATAGCTATTCGTATTTTAGAGACGGCTGCTCTAAAAAGTTCATTTGATGTACACCTGGTTCCAAAAAAAACTGATACGACTCTTGACGCGTATTTTGTAGAAAATTGAGCAGTGTATTTTGAAGGATAAATACTTAATATTTACATACTGTCAATGTCACTACCAAATGTTAAAATTTGTCAGATAGCTTATTCTGTTCCACGGTTATTAGACTTTATTATTAATCTTTATTATTAATACTTTCTCCGCATCTGAGGGTATCTTATCAACTGTATTGTTTTTAAACAATAGATGATAAAATAAAAATATTGACAGTTCAAAAATGTGAACATTATTGCATTGTGTGTGGCCTAAGTTTGGGCTGAAAACTGAAATGTATTACATTTTTACAAAATTTTGGAATATGTTTAGTTACGTAGACCAATTTTAACAGTTGTTTTCAATACAGATTTCAATCATCTACAAATAGTTTCTAATGTCTTTTGATGTCAAATAATTAGGGAAGCTGGAATTCAACAGTTTAGAATTTTACATTGAGTTAATGCAAAATTGTGACGCATGTCAAAATTCTCAATGTATTTTAATTGTATTAATTTTTTTTTCGAATCCTGAGAAAACTAATAAATATTTTTGAAAAATTTAAACTCAGAATGAAAGACTACATTATTACCGAGGGCTGAAAGTCCCTGAAAACTTCTATAATATTTATTTTAATAAGTTACAGGGCTGAAAATAAAAAAAAGTGTGATATTTAATTTCAAATATTTCATTCAATAGAAACTGCTTGTTTATTCTAAGGGGCTTTCCGCCCTCGGTAATAATGTAATCTTTCATCCTGCGTTTAAATTTTTCTAAAATACTTATTAGTTTTTTCATGGATCAGTGGTTTGTTTATTTTGTTATTTGTCTGTCATAATCAATATAATGTCAGATCAATCAAATACACTGCTCAACATGATCAAATCTTACTAAGAGTCGTATCAGTTTTTTTAGGAACCGGCTGTACATCCGTACCACTCTCTCAGGTTGCGCAGCCACGATATTCTGCGTCTCCCTATGCTTCTCTTTCCTTGAATCTTTCCCTGCATAATCAATTGGAGCAAGCTGTATCTCTCTCCACATGTAATATGTCCGAGATATTCCAATTTTTGTTTTGATGGTATTTAGGATTTCCATTTCTTTATTCATTTTCTCAGAACCACTTTGTTTTTGACGTGTTCTGTCCACGATATTTTCAAAATTCTTCTGTACACCCTTAGCTCGAATGATTTTAGTTTTTTCATTGATGCAGCATTCAAGGTCCAAGCTTCCATTCCATAAAACAAAGTCGAGAAAACGTAGCACCTAGCCAACCTAACTCTTAGCTCCAACTTCAAATCTCTTGTGCGGAGCGCTTTTCTCATTTTGTTAAAATTTGCTCTAGCCTTTTCTATTCTGATTTTGATTTCCTGTAAGTAATCTCTTGTGGAGTTGATCATTGTTCCAAGATATGCATATTGGTCGACTCGTTAGATATTGGATCCGTTTATGAAGAGGTTTTCGTTATTTCTTTGAGTTTTCGATATTCTCATAAACTTTGTCTTCTTGACATTCATTGTTAGCCCGTATTCTTGTCCAAACTCTGCTATTCTGGTCACCAGTCTCTGAAGATCCCCAATATTTTCAGCTAAGATGACAGTGTCATCCGCATATCTAATGTTGTTAATGGGAACTCCATTTACTTTATTCCAGCTGTTTCACCCTCAAGAGCTTTTTTCAAGATCTCTTCCGAGTAGGCATTAAAAAGAATTGGTGACAACACGCATCCCTGTCTCACTCCACGTCTGATTTCAATTTCCTCTGACAGCTGGTCGGTAACACGTACTTTTGCTCGTTGCTTACAGTATAAATTCGATATAATCCTGAGGTCATTGTAGTCCAACTTCTTTGATTCCAGGACATGCATTAATTGTTCAAGTCGTACTTTGTCGAAAGCTTTATTATAGTCAATAAAACACGCATATATCTTGATTGACGTCCAGGCACCTTTGTATAAGTGTGTTAAGTGAAAAAAGAGCTTCACGACTTGCCAGGCCTTTGCGAAACCCAAATTGCATATCATTAATGTCTATGTCCAGTTTATGATATATTCGGTTATGGATGACTTTCAGTAGCAACTTTAGCACATGGGACATCAAACTAATGGTGCGGTAGTCGCCGCATTCTCTTGCGTTTTTATTTTTAGGGAGGCAAATAAAGATCGACGTCAACCATTCTTTGGGTAATGTGCCTGAGCTATAAATGTTGTTCAAGAGTACCACTAAAACATCAATATGCTGCTCATCTATAATTTTTACAAGGTCGATAGGAAGCATGTCAGGTCCTGGGCTTTTCCTGTTCTTCATTGTTTTTAACGCATGTATTATTTCTTCCTTTGTAATATCTGGACCTATTTCTCCTGAAGTAAGTTCTATGAGTTCTTTCATCATCGAACAGTTCATCGATGTATTCTGCCCAACGTTGTACTTTCTCATCGGTCTGTTATAGCAACCCCGTGTCTATCCAGAAGTGCACCAGTGGGATTTTGTTTTCTTAGTCCAGCCATTTCTTTGACTTTCTTATGTAGGTTAAATAGATCGTATCTTTTTTGGAGGTCCTCGATCTCTTTGCATTTCTCTTCAAAGTGTTTTTCTTTTGTCTGCTTTATCATCTTCCTTATCTCGTGGTTAATCTCCCTGTATTTATTGTCATCTTTGTTCTTATATTGTCTCCGTTGTTCCATCATATTCAGTATCTCATCGTTCATCAATTCCTCTTTTCTCCTTGTGGAAGTCTTTAGTATATCTTTACTAGGTTCTAGTATGCAATGTTTTAATTGCTCCCAGTGCTCGTCAATGTCATTGGTGTCTAAGTTCAGCTCTCTACAGTTCGTAAGCAGTTCGTGTTGAAGACATTCTTTTACGTTGGGTTCTTTAAGCTTGCTTATGAAGCAGTTCTCTGATGTCTTTTAATATTTTTAAGTGTGAGTGTAATTATAATAGTGAGTGAGTGTAATTATAATATTTATAATAGTTCATACAAACGTAACTGTCTTATAACATACTTTATTTAGCACGTGAATACTATCGAGAATTCAGACATAAAAAACCTATATCAAGCTGTCTTGTTTTGCAAATGGATTAAACATAAACTATTTAATTTTTCTACTAGTTTTTATTACATAGCAAAGTCATGATGCAGTCTTTTATTTATGTGTAGGTTCTAGGAAGCGTAAAGTGATTATTAAGTTTATGGTTTTAACATGATGTTACTCTCCTTCATTATGCTGTAGCTCTTCATAGATATTTCGAGAATATTTTTCCTAACAAATGGATTGGTAGACATGGATACATTCAATGGCCAGCGAGATCACCAGACCTAAATCATATGGAATATTTTTTTTGCATTCTAATGAATGTTATTTACAAAACGAAACCAGAAATTATTTAAGAATTTAAAGAAAAATTAAGAACTGAAATAAACAATATTTCTTGAGGGGGCACAAAAGGAGACAAGGATAAACAAAAAAATATCAGCACGAGTAGAAAATTACTGTAGTTCTCTCTACTGGTATATTTTTAGATTAATGAGTATGCTTGTGTGTAATTTCAACTACTTATTATTTCAATTTTACTTTTCAGATGATGACGGGACACCTTCTTTAAATATCATACTTCGCGCCGATGTCGATGGTACTTTAGAAGCCATTTTGAATGTATTAGATACATACGATTCCGAAAGTTGCAAAATGGATTTAGTGCATTATGGAGTTGGTCAAATAACCGAAACAGATATTGAGCTGGCTGAGACATTTCAAGGTAAATCATTGAAAAGATAAGTGTATGAAGGGGTTATGTGACAAAAAGTTAGTTCTGAGATAACTGAAATTATTTATAAAAGTCTAAAAAAATTTTAGCTATGCATTATTCTTTTCCATAATTATTAATGTACTACTAAATGGGGTGATAAACTACAATAATTGAAATTAAAAAAATATAGTATTTATGCATAATTCCTTTATCCACAATTTTTTTTATTGATTTTTAACCCGCCATTACACGCGCTATGAGGGAATCCCTCACCATATTTGTTTATAACCAATGAAATTGTGTAAACTAATACGATAACCTTAAGCACCCAGGAATGCCTTTAGCATGGTTCATGAGAGGGTATGAAAAAGTTATAGAATATTTCAGGCGGTCAGTGTGCTGTGTGATAGTTGAAAGAAGAGACATCCCTCTTCAAGTGAGGGAATTCCTCACTGCGCGTGCAATTACAGTGAAATCGCGTTTCTGTTATCTCAAAGAAACTTTTAGGTTTTTATTTAATATTTAGGTAGGTTTAATTAAAATATTATTGTTTGGATTAGGTTAGGAACAGTGGCACACCGAGCGGGGGGTTTGGGGGTTAAAATCCCACCCAGAGCATATAGAAATATATATAAAAGAAAGTAGGAAAATGTAACTTGTCTTTCACAAATAATACAAAAAACTTTCGGTGCCCAAGCAAACCCCCCCCCTCCCCCAGAGGAAAATTCTAGGTGCGCCACTGGTGAAGAACCCACTTTTAAATTTACCTATTCTAATTGGGAAATAAGCCACAATTTAACTTGAAAAATTGATTTTATTGACGTTTCGAATTCCACCTCGGACGTCGTTATCAAAATACAAAATATTAATAGTTAATTACATAAATGTCACAAAGAAATAGCTTCAGAACAGTTGTTAATTTTAATTTGTAGTTTTAGTAAAATGAATTCGCGTAAAGAACGTTAATTTCTTTAGTGGCTTGCTGAAATTGAAAATTAAGAAAACTTGCTTTTGATCTATATTATTTTTACTTTTGTTTTGTTAAATTAATAAAAAAAAATTGGTTTACGAGACTTTATATAATATGTGAGTACAACCCATTTTGTATTTTTACATGTTGACATTCATTCTTCCTCGAAATAAGTCGAATTTATGTAGGTGAGGGCGACGCTCATACGCGTGCAAACCACGTCACAATAGAAGACGCGTGTAACGGCGGGTTAATAATTGTTTATATGCCCTGTAGAGATAAAAATATCACGAGTAGTTTTTACAAAATCTTAGTTTACAAATCCTTTAAAATACCATATAATTAATTACGGTATTATTTATTGAATGTCAAATAACAAAACAGATGAACAGTTGTTTACTTGCGAATGTAGGGCACACACAACGAGGTGTATTTTGAAGACATGGTGGTTTCTGCTAAGTAAGCAATAACATATTATATCTTACATAAACTTGACACAGTAACGAAAGTAAAATGTATACAAAGATATCGATCTAATAAATAAGAGGCGCGAATATATTGGGAAGAGTTAGTCAGAGCTGGGGTTGCCTGAGAGTGCCATTTGGGAGAAAAGACAGTACCTGCATCAACTAAGTATCATATGTATTCGATAAGTGTATTGGAAGAAACTTTTCTAATATTAATATTTATAATTTTCTTATAGGTGTAATATACGCTTTCAACGTTAGTTTACCTCCAAATCTATCAAAGCTTTCCGAAAAAGTTCGAGTAAAAAATCACAACGTTATATATAAACTGATAGATGACGTTAAAGAAGAACTTAATTCCCGAATACCACCCAAAGAAGAGGAAGAGATTTTAGGCGAAGCGGTTGTTCTACAGGTATTCGAAATCACTCAGGATCGTAAAAAGGTTCTTGTAGCTGGCTGTAGATGTGAAAAAGGATTGTTGAAACGAATTGGAATGTATAAAATTATTAGACAGGGGGAAGTTATCCACACAGGTTTGTAAATATTTCAGCGCTTATTACAAAAATATTGAATATAATTTGTTGCATTTTACTCTGGGTTAATTAGAAAAATACAAGGAAAAGTTATTTACCAGCAATTTTATTGCTGGAATCGAATCTTATGATTGTATATATTAACAAGAATAAAAAACCGCTAAACGCCGTAAAAATGAGTGGCGCATAAAATATTCCAGCTACAAAAGATCTGATATGAATATTACGTGGCGCGAAAATGGATTTTCATTTGATGCAAAACAAAATTCTAGTTTTATTTTAAAAGATTTTTCCATAATATTTGCTAAATTTGAAGTAAACGCGCCACAAAAGAGTAACTTTGATACAGTTTGAATTTTGAAACTCTTTTGTGGCGCGTTTACTTCAAATTTAGCAAATATTATGGAAAAATCTTTTAAAATAAAACTAGAATTTTGTTTTGCATCAAATGAAAATCCATTTTCGCGCCACGTAATATTCATATCAGATCTTTTGTAGCTGGAATATTTTATGCGCCACTCATTTTTACGGCGTTTAGCGGTTTTTTATTCTTGTATTAGGAGTTTTTCAAAGTTATTTATAAATTAAATATATGAAGTTGAATGCAATGTTCCTCTATTACACGTCAAGCTTTATAAATGGTCACCTTTGTTGCATTATCTCCCAAATGATCTAGTGTCCATCGAATGTACACTAGATTTTTTTTTATTCGAAATAGATTGAAAAAAAATTGAGATGGCCGGTAAATGAAGTCGGATTGCCCGTTGCCAGATCAAATTTAGCGTCGTAACCACTACAACTACATAAACCATTTCGGGAATAATCGTTAATTGGATTATACTTTTGTAGCTTAAAAACTTCTATTGACCAGTAGTATCTGATGGATCTAAGGTCAAGTATGAAAATTGAAGCTATTACAGGAATTATTGAGCTTGAGAAACCGTTTTTTCCCACAGGAAATAGATTTTATCATACTTATGAAGCCTATAACCTAAAAAATTCAAATTTTCCGGGATATGAGGTATACACCGTTAAATTCGTCTGGAGTACTTCTATAAACGCTAAGTTACTGGCGCAATTTGTAGGTTGAAATGTTGAGTAATTGTCGAAAAACCAAAATTTTCAAAGTTTAGTTTTTCAGTTTTTCGGCTATACTGAGCCGTGTGTATGTCTGATTCTGACGGCTTAGACACCATTTGAAAGCTTAAGTCAACACTATTAATTTGATGTATTTGCGGTTCTCCTGGCTCTTCTTGATCCGAATATATATACCCCCAAAACATATGCCGTTTTGTACCTACCAAGTCCTATAGCTGGCTTATGGGTGGTCAAAAGTCACAAACTACACCGGTTCTAAATCGGCCCTGACCCCCTCTTCAAACACAGAGGAAAAATATCAAATCGGTTTAACTTTCAAACACACATACATATATATCCACAAACATTTTCCCTTTTTTAAATAAAAATTAAGTCACATTTCTAAGCTCTATAACTTTTGAATGGTATAACCGATTTTCAAAATTAGACATGCGCTGGAAAGGTAATGATCAGTACTGGTAGAAGCCGCAAAGGTCGGACTTAAATTTTTGAAGTTTTTGGGAGTTTTGGGGGCCAGAACGAAAAACAGACCTAAATAGGAAGGGCCGTAAAATCGACACCCTTGGACCAAAATGGATGGTTGACATATGAATGGGTGAGTCTTTTTCTGAACTTGAAGATGGGAGTTGGCACAATTTTCAATTCAGTCAGATTTAGAAAATTGAAAATTTCGTGGATATAATAGTGTCGCGTGTAGGGGGGTGTATTTCTGCGCCACTGGCGAGAAATGCCGTTCTCTGCTAATTTTTTCGATATAAAACTAACAGCTTCGATAACCAATAAATCGAAAACTATTAATTTTATCAAAAAAATGTATAATGAACATTTTTTGCTTATAATTAATATTTTTACCAGCATTTGCGGTCAAAATATAATAAAAAATTTCCACCCTCGAGATGAGGTGGCAACCACCCCATGGTAAAAGCGTCTTTCGGCATCATATAGATTTTGATCCTTGGACTATCCACTACTTATTGTCAAATTTTCAAGCAAATCTATCCATTCTGTAAAAATTGCGAAGTGAAAAATTTCAGTTCCTGGACTAATTATACTTTTGGAGCTCTATAACTTCTGAACGGTTTACCTGATGTTGATCACTAAACATGAATTTGAAACGTATTGACAAGTAGTATCTGACCAGCATCCAAGATCGAGTATGATAACTGAACGTATTACAGGAATTATTGAGCTTGAAAAACCGTTTTTCCCATAAGAAATAGATTTGATTATACTTATGAAGCCTATAACTTAAAAATTCGAATTTTCCCAGATATGAGGTATACACCATTAGACGCGTCCTGAGTCCTTCTACAAACGCTCAGTTATTGGCGCAATTCGTAGGTTGAAATTTTGAGTAATTGTCGAAAAACCAAAATTTTCAAAGTTTAATTTTTCAGTTTTTTGGCTATGGCGAGCAGTGTGTATGTCTCAGCTTGATCTCTTAGGCGCCACTTGAAAGCTTAACTCAACCCTATTGATTTGGTGGATTTGCGGTTTTCCTGTCTTTCCTTGAACCTAAGATATATACGCCCAAAAAATATGCTATTTTGTATCTACCTAGTCCTCTAGCTGGCTTACGGGTAGTCAGAAGTCAAAAATTAGACCGGTTATGAATCGGCCCTCACAACTTCTTGAAACACAGAAAAAAAAATTCTGATCGGTGTAACTTTTCCACACACATACATACATACATACATACATACATACATACATACATATCCACAAACATTTTCCATTTTTTAAATAAAAATTGAGTCATATTTCTGAGCTCGATAACTTTTGAATGGTATAACCGATTTTCAAAATTAAACATGCGTTGGAAAGGTAATGATCTGTGCTATCAGAAGCCGCAAAGGTCGGGCTTAAATTTTTGAAATTTTTGGGAGTTTTGGGGACGAGAACGAAAAACAGGCTTTAAATGGGAAGGGCCGTAAAATCCACACCCTTGGACCAAAATGGAGAGGTAACATATGGATGGATGAGTCTTTTCCTAAACTTTAAGATGGGATTTGGCCCAATTTTCAATTCAGTCAGGTTTAGAAAATCGAAAATTTCGTGTATATATAGTGTCGCTTGTAGGGGTGTTGTGCGCCACTGGTGAGAACTGTCGTTCTCTGTGGATAATATAGGTATGCAAAGTCCGCAGATAGTGGGCTACTTTTTTTATAAACAAAATGGCGCCCGAAAATCGTATTTTTTCAATTTTTGCTCTATAACTCCAAAGTTTTTGAATTTACACCAAAAACACCCAAATAAAAATTCACCGTAATTAAATTCTGCATAGAGACGTGTTTTTCCCGATTTATTTCAACGAAAATTTTCCCCGGAAAATGCGGGTTTTTCCAACAAAATCTTTAATTTTCAACTAAAATTTTAGGTAAGTAATTGTTTATCAATAATTAAATAACTTGGTAATATAAAAGCTCTTTTCGTATAGATTATAATTCCAGAAACTTAATGAACAGTTTAGCAACACTTCAATTGTTAATTAAAAATTTACGGTCGCTATAATAGCCACAATAATTATGATATATAAGAATAACTATGATTTTTGTATAAAAAGACACTATACCTAACTAATTGTACTTTACAGAATTGAAATTGGACTATTTAAGCGGCTTCAGGAATATTTTAAAATTATAAACAATTTTTTGGCTTATAAACAAATAGAATATCTCGAGAAATTTTAAATTAAATTAAATTATGAAAACGGTATTGGAAAAAAGCGGCAGGACGCTTCTTTTAAAAGAAAAAAACGTTTAATTGTGATGAGTGGTTCCTGAGATACAACCGGTCAAAGTTGACTGGCATTTACGGCAAAGATATAAACAATAGGATCATAATTTTCGAACCATCACCTTTTTATTTTTGTCCTCTTTCTCCACACCAATTTTCATATCTTTAAAATACTCATAACATATATTATTATAATAAAAACTATCTATATTACGAGTGAAAATTGCCAAAAATAGATTAATTTTATTTATTTGTCAAAAATGATTTATTTGAAATGTTACTTATAAGTGTTTAAATTGTGAAAATTATTGTAAAAATGGATAAAATACATTCAAAAAGTCATGATAATTCCCATAGAAAACGAAGTCCCGCCAGAAGAGTCCCATAGGAAATGTTTCGCTATCCTTTCTTGAATTTTATGAGATTTTCGTAGGTCCGATAAACAACATTTAACAGTAACTGAATTAGTAAGAAGATGAGCACAAATTTGGAGACAGATGAGCGAAAAGGAGTATATTTGATTCCTTTTTGTAAATTTTAAAATCAATTAAGTAGTGCTGTTTAATATAATCAAAATCTAACACTCACGTACAAGTTGTACGTACAACTTCTGTGAAAAACTAAGTTTATTTCTATTATGTACAATTATTTGCTACAAATAAACTCGCATTATTATTATATTATAAGACAAGAAAACTACATATTTTTTCCAGTTGTAGACTTTTTTTAGATAAACTTACTACAAGTGTACCTTTTAACGTTAAAAACACAAATATTCTCATTTGAAAGCTGTATAATTATTTAAACAATCTTTATTTAAACAAATTAAAAATGTTTGTTATAATAAACAAATTAATTTATTATAACAAAACAAAAGCAACTTTGACATTTAATGATGCGTTAGTTAGATGGCTCTACTCGAGTTACTTGGGATCAAAAAAAAAATGAAGAAAGTTGCTCCACGGGAAGCCGAGATTTTTTTTATTTTTTTAACGTATATCGATTTTGAACTTTGAGATTACATTTTCTCCAACCTAATTTTTGATTGGAATTTTGCTATTTTTGGCAATTTTCACTCGTAATATCGATAGTATTTATTATAATAATATATGTTATGAGTATTTTAAAGATATGAAAATAGGCCACAATATTCAAGCTTCACCGCTTCAAACGATGAAATCACTCTCCCAAATTGTGGAATTATAGCATAAAATAGTAAATTTTTATAATTAAGTTGCCACAAGAAAATAGCTTTAGAAAAATATAATTTATAACTTAAACCTGTATGTATTAAAGACTACTTATTATTTCAGGTAACTTATCTTCCATGCGGCATTTAAAGAATGAAGTTGATGTGATTAAAACTAATACAGAGTGTGGGCTGCAGTTTGCTTCTAAAATTATATTTGAACCAAATGATGTAATAGTCTGCTTTGAAAAGAAATTAGTACCACAAAAAACTGATTGGGATCCAGGATTTTAATAAAAATGTTTTAGTTAGGTAGTAAATTATGATTTTTGTAAATAAAATGTTACCAAAAATAACAGTAAGTTTCTTCACAATAAATAAATAAATAATTAATAAAATAAAAGAGGTCAAGACAAAAAATGATAGTATACAAGCCAAATATTTTGTGAAATTAAGCTTAGTTTATCTTGTCCGGACATGACATTCGTATAATTTAATTTAATATAATTTAATTTTTCTAGTCAGGCTAAGGAGGTGGCAAGTACGCGCGGTCCCGGCGAAAAAAGTGCTATGTTATGTTGTACACATAGGCTGATGTCATCGCTGTAATTCCAGCAAATTTAGTAAATAAACGAGTTTTCGTCAGTGCATAAATGGACGGGATTCTGCAGAAAGGATCCAAACCACACTTTTTTAAAACTGAGATATTAGCCAAAAACTTTACGATAAAATTTAAAATTCTCTATTAAAAATAATCATGATTTAACATTAAAATCGTCAATATATGCATTAGATTTGATTTAACCCATACTGTTTGATTCAAGAAAACAGTTGTTTTAAAAAAATCCACTTTTGTGGCTTGGTCCCCTTCTGCAAAACAACTTAAGTGAATTCAAAGTTAACAAACATTTATTTTCCATTACTGAGTTACATAATCAGGCGTATAATCTAAAAAAATGTTAATATGAAATTACTGGGATTTAATAATTTGTTCGATTTCAAAATCTGGAAGTCCCGTGAATTCAAGAAAACAGTTGCTTTAAAAAAAGAATGTGTGTGTACCTTGTACGCACGTAAGAAGTTATACTTCTATTATAATATAATTTCAACGAAATAAATATACCTACTTAACAGTTACAATACAAAAAATTAACAATAATTACCAAAAATGAACCAAAACTTAACAATGCCGAATATTAAAAAAAAAGAAAAAAATATGAATCGTCCGGGATTTGAACCCGCAATCTCGCGATTTTTTGATCTCTGGTCCAATGCTCTACCAACAAGGCCATCAAGCCGCATGCTAATTACCTTTCAGATATACATAATTATACATCACGGTGACAAGTGAAATATAAAAATAGATGTTTTATTATTTTACGCCCAAGGAAGAAAAATCCAAAGACATAAAATTATAATAAAAAACCTTTTAAACCACCTTTTTCAAATTGCGCAAGTTGTATTATTAATATTAATATTAATAAATTAAATATAAATATTTTGACGTTTCACAATTCACTTTTAACTGCAGTGCCTTAAAAATTTTAAAGCACTAGTGCCTTAAAGTAGCATTTTTAACGCTCCTGTGGAGTCCTAACAATTGCATTTTTAACACGTTTGTAGAAAAATATATTTAAAAACACTAATATATTCTTTCCACACCTTTTCTGGACTGATACATACATAAATTAAAACATTTTGAAGTATAACTTCAAAAATATAATATGAAAACTATTTAAAAAGGCAGTATAACTATTAACTAACCTTTGTTGTTTCTCTTCCCACAAATTTTAAAACGCAACAACCATACATAACCAAACCGTCAACCGTCCAAACCACAGCTGCGCTACAGCTGCCATATTGGATAATTTTTGACATGTCATTTGAACATCCAATTAGAACAAAGTTATAATGCGCATGCACCGGGATCGTAGGTTTTACATATAAAAATGTACCCTCATATCGCGCGTAAAGAAGTATAACTTCAAAAAAATCCACTTTTGTGGCTTGGTTCCCTTCTGCAAAACAACTTAAGTGAATTCAAAGTTAACAAACATTTATTTTTCATTATTGAGTTACATAATCAGGCGTATAATGTAAAAAAATGTTAATATGAAATTACTGGGATTTAATAATTTGTTCCGGAAGTCCCGTGAATTCAAGAAAACAGTTGTTTAACAAAATCCACTTTTGTGGCTTGGTTCCCTTCTGCAAAATAACTTAAGTGAATTTGCATAAAGGAACCAACCCACATGGATCTGTTCTGCAGAACGCTGTCATGCTGCAACGATAATGTTGGTTGGTTCTTTCGCTCATAGAGGACGGTATATATCGTATGTGGCTTGGTTCTTTTCTGCACAAGTAACTACGGGGTATTTTACAATCTATGAGACTGTTAATAGGAAAAATACATATTTGTGGTTTGGTTCCTTTCTGCAGAATTCCGTCCAAATAATAAACAAACACCAGAGAGTCTTAACCTTCAAAACCATTTTTCTCAAAACTTATTATTTTGACATAAAAAAATACATGTATCCTTCTTTGCTTGTACCCTTCAATTGGTAAAATTAAGCTGTCATGTATGTTCTCTCAATGTTAGCACATTTTGGGTTCAGATTACTTATCTGTCTTTCCCAAAAGTGTAATTCTCTAGGGAACTAGACTATCACAGAATTATTTGTTTCCTTTTGCTGCTTGAAAATACTTGTTATGTCGCATCGCATTATCAATACAAACTACCATACATTTTGTTTGCTTTTGGCACCTGCTTTGGAACTCGACGTTTCTGACCAATATTTTCTTTTATTCAACTGTTTCTTTCAAGCTTATATCTGATTGAGTCTTTAGATAGACCCATTCACTTTCTTATGTTCCCATACCCATTCATGTTCCGTTTATTTACCGCATAAACCTTATAGGTTATTAGCGGAATACAATAAGCCGTTTACAATATAATAAATATACAATCTTTAAACAATAAAAAGTTTATTGAAAAATATAATTACAAAAAATCACAAAATATTCTGTACAATAGTAAAAATATAATGAAATTATAATTTGTATGCATGATGTGTTCCCTATTATCAATAAATGAAAAGAATATCTCCTAAAATTATACCTATGATCATCGCTTCATGGCTTTTTTCATTCTAATATTCTTTTTCTTTCTACTTCCACCCAATTTTTTCTTGAACGGTTTATTTTTCCTCTGATTATTCCTTACTTTCGCTTTTACAATACCCTTTAGATCCCGCCTTAATTTAGTAAACTCAGAATTTTCATCTAATTTCATTTTTTCAACAAAATCGAGTCCCTCTGAAAACGAAAAAGAAATAACGTATGAATTTTAAGAAACCCAAGAGAAATTATACAGACTGTTTATTTTTATATTATACAGGGTGTCCCGGAAAATAGTGCGTTCCTTTAAGGTATGGAGAGAATACACAATTTGGAACAAAAAAGTCCTATACCATTTTTTTCTAAAGTTAAGCGTTTCCAAAAAAAAGTTAACATTGTTTTCCATATACCTGTATTTTAATGTTTGGAAATTTTAATAAACTGGCAACATCGTACGCACTACGGCATAATAACATAATAAGAACTCGTTTGTGATTGTGATTAACAGTATTTAAAATAATCCAACCTAATAGTAGGTAATACTTATGTATTTACTATTTGTTTACTAAAATTATTTTCTTTTGAAATGTATTGAAATACCTATTGCATAATTTTAAACGAATTACACATATTTTAACATAAAAACACATCTTTTAACTAAACTAGTATTATGTATTTAGTAAGGTTTAAATGGGTTGAATGCCGAGTATTGCTGAGGGCTTTAACTGAATTACATAGTTTTAATAGTTTACAGTGGAACTTAAATACACCAGATAATGTCTCAGTAATTTGTTTACTTGTGAACTGAAATAACTAAGTTGTACTTACTTGAAAATAATTAATATACCGAATAGATGTTTCAAGTAACCTTTCACAAACACCATTCATAGGTAATAACATAATAGGTAATACACTCACTATTCGAAAACATTTTCGGCATTGACACTAAACAGGATTCTTTAAAACTATCTGTTTACTATCATCTTCTATCTATTTACATGGGACTGTCTATGCTTAAATTTGCGTACCGCACATAGTTGTCAGATTTAAATTTGGATACCAAAATACATTTTAATTTTTTGGTCAAACGGTTGCATTTAGAAAAAAATGTTATAAGAGTTTTTTGTTCTACATGGTGCCTTCTACCTATACCTTTAAGGAACGCACTATTTTCCGGGACACCCTGTATATACATACACGCTATGAATGGCAACATCGTAAAGTACGAATCGACCGTCGTACAACCGTCGCGTTCGAACAGGATGGTCCCCGCTTCCCACCAAGACGATAACAGTGTATGTTTTTAATTCGCGCGATTCATTCAGTCATTCCACAATGACGGCAATGTTGCCGATTTTAGCGCTTCCTTCAATTGGGTATATCCATATCCAATCCAAAAACTAAATAGTCTGTATAATATATTATGTATGTATATATGTAATATAATTTTAATCGTCTTCCCCCTCCTCTAATGGGGATACAGCTCAAATCAGGCTTAGCCTCCTGTAATTTCTATTGTATCCTTTAATTAAACATTGCGGCTACTTCCAAGTTCCGACGCTGATCAGATTTGTCGTGTCCGTGACATTTCACTCTACAACTTTTCCGTAGCTTCTCTTGTCTATCAGCCAAGTCATCCATCCTCACTATATTACCAGCCTTTTAAAGTCTCCGGAGTTGAGAAAATTCTAAGGTAGGTGTTCATTTGAACAGTTAGCAACGTTCATGGGTGTATGGATCTCCAAATCTCATGTTGGTTGAATCCCAAACATCATTTTTCTTTCAATCTTACCTTTTTTCATGTTTTTTGTCATTCAAACACAGACTGACAAATCGTGCTCCTTCGACTATACTGTCAATACATAAAAGGGATAGCAAGCTTTTGCTAGATGTAAACTCGTACAGATTTCTGTGTAGTGTAAAGGACAGAAAACAATACATATTATTAAATTGTTTTCGTTCATGACCGTCAAAGTATATGACGCCTTTATACGCTTACCACTTGAGTGGGAAACATGTTTAACGTCATGTTAGCACATGCTTAACGTCGAAATCAGCCAATAAGAAAAATTGCTGAGTTAAAATTACTGAAAGCAGAGGTAGACCAAATAAGACTTTTTTAGTTGACGCTGACACCAAATATCAAACAATTTACTCTGGCGTTGGAAAACATTTTTAAATCTATAGACTGGGACAATAAAGGGATTTGTATCAACGGGAAATATTTAAATCATCTAAGATTCGCCGATGATGTACTCCTGGTAGCAACAACTACAAATAATGATTTCAGACCTAGATAAAACATCTCTTGAAAAAGGACTGAAAATGAATCTAAAGAAAACTAAAATAATGACTAATACAGAAGACACATCAGTAATTACCATAGGTGGAACATAGAACGTGCCAATAATATATTTACTTAGGACAAGCTATCAGAGCAGACAAAAGTAACCAGACTAAAGAAATAAACAGAATAATAAGAATGGGGTGGGCGGCATTCGGAAAACTCATATACTATCAAAAACCAAAAAATACCTTTAGAATTAAGAACGAAGGTATTTAATGCATACGTCCTACCTGTTTTGACATATGGGACCCAGACGTGGACGTGTACCAAGAGCAACTTAAGATAGAATAAAGAAAACTCAAAGAGCTATGAAAAGACAAATGTTGGGAATATTGCTGAGAGATACAAAGAGGAACGAGTGGATAAGAGGCAAAACCGGAACAATGGATGCTGTCGAACATGCATTGAAATTAAAAGGGAAATGGGCTGGGCACAACGAAAGATATCATGATGGAAGATGGAATAAAGAAATTGGCCGCTGGAGACCATATACTGCAAAAAGGTCAACCGCAAATGAGATGGGAAAATGACATTGAGCAAAGCGCAGGTCCAATGTGGAAAGGGCAAACAGAAGACAGAGACAAATGGGACAGACCTTTATTCAGCATATGAATAGATTTTGGGCTATAGATAGATCGATAGATAGATAGATAGTTGACGCTGACATGGTACAGGTCAGTAAATGGTATTGAAAAATCCAAATTAAGGAGGCCGACACAGTATAGGGATAAAGAAAAAGACAATAATGATGATATAAACGAGTTTTGAATCTTATTGATTAATAGATTAGGTGTTGTGGCTAATTTACCTTGTAACCTATAGTCGTCCTCTTTGAAAAAGAAAGAATCAGTCCAAGTCGTCGTTCTCCTTAAACCCCCTTGTGTTTTAATATTATCGAATTGTTTAGTTTCAGTCGCGGTTATCGTATTCTGGGAAGGAATATCTTCAGTTTGGTCTTCATCATCAGATGAATCGTATTTAAATGGATTTTTCTCTTGTTGGAATTTATTATTTACACTAACGGGCTGCTCTTTTGGTTTGTCGTCAATTTCTTCATCTGAAATAAGAAACATGTTTATAATATTAAAGATGGGTAGATGACCCAGTATATGAAAAGAGATAGATATACAGGGTGTTTCAAAAATAGGTAACACCATCTCTAGGATAAGTAAAAAACTGAAAAATAATTGAAATTTGCTTAGTAAAACATTTTTGTAACGTCATCCGCTTTCAGAAAAAAAATTACACTATTTTTTAAGATTTTGCCGACACTATTTGCAACATTGTAATGCAATTTTGTGGGTTTTAAGAGGAAGTTATTGTGCATTTTTGACATACAATTAAGAATTTTATATGCATCATTGGCGCGCATACGGGTAATGGTCTGAATTTGTTAAAGAAAAAAAATAGTACGCCACTGAGATATTTCAAATTAGAAATCATTTTTGAATTCCTCGTTCAATTTGTGACAAAAATCCACCTTCCTCTCTTTCATACGACGCGGCGCGCCGTTTTCTAGCAAAAAATAAAATATCTTAACGCTTACAAAGTATTCCAGTCCGTCTAATATACTTACCGTTGCACGTCATTATTTACGTCAGAGATCGAAGTTGACATAGTTGCCAAAGTATAAAAAAATCCTGAATCCATTTTAAATCAAATAGATCACATAATTATTGCAAACTTGGATTATACAACAAAACAAATTAATTTTCAATGGAAATAAATAAAAACTTTAGAAATAGAAAAGAAGAATTAAGTTATAATCTTACGTTAAAGTAAATAATAAAAACAATAAATATAATAAAACAAATACTTATAGTAAAGAATAAAAACAAATATGAAGGTCATCACCGCAACTGTCAAATAAATGTTACCAATTTATGCCAAAATATCGCCTTCGTTCGATTACAGTTACAGTGTTCCGAACAAATGTGCTTCACAAAAACGCTTTATAATCCATTTATACAAATCAAATGAAATATACTATTGTGTATTTCTTTAAGTTAACATAAATAGACATCTTCAAATATTATTTCTACGCGTATATAATAAAATATGTCTAGTGGCTGTCATTCCAGTGTACTCGGCAAAATGATTCTAAAAAAGAACACACCTAATGCCTAAATATTTCGTGTTGGTATCATGTGACGTCACGGGTTATGACGCGGATGACGTGCAACGGTAAGTATATTAGACGGAGTATAATTTAGTTTCTATATGAATGTATGTATACTTATTCGTAAAATCTTAAAAAATGTAAAATCGTAAATTCGTAAAATCTTAAGGTACTAGTACACTTTAGAAGATCAAAAATAAGCTTTTTTTCAAGATTTTTTTTCTCAGAACCTTTATTAAAAATGAACATAAAACTTTTTACATGTTAATATTTAACTCTTAGAGAATACAAAAAATATATCTTTTTTCATTTAGGCACGTACACTAATACTGTAGAGGGCTCCAAAGTCGAGGCCTCGAAAAAAAGTAGTTCCGATGGCGGACAGTTAATCTCAGGATTGGGGTCTCTGAAACAAAAATATCGTATGACATTTTAAAAAGGAAGGTTTCTTACGTGACAATTTACCACTGTTAGTGAAAAATTCCACAAAAAAAAAAGATTTTACGAAAATTTAAAAAATTTTTGTGAAAAAATCGCCAGTTTTTCTTCAGTTTTTCATGGTTAAAAAATATTAATTTTTTATTTTTGAAGTTATACTTCTTTAGACGCGATTGAGAGTAAAATTTCATAATACTGCGCGCATGCGCACACAGACAGTATGTCGTTTCGTTGCTGAATCTTTCAAGTTATGTATAAATATATCAGTGCAAGAAAAGGTGTGAAAAGAATATATTAGTGTTTTTAGTAATGTATTTTATTATAATTTTTGTGTCTTTCGATTTGTCTTCCTCAGGAATAAAATATTTTATAATAATAGTAAGTATATTTAAAGTATTTTTGTATTAAATTTGTCAGTATGTATGAGAAATCTTGTAACCTGTCAAAGCAAAAGGGATATAGCTCAGTGGTAGAGCATGTGACCGGAGATCAAGAGGTCCCGGGTTCAAATCCCGGACGATTCATATCTTTTTTTTATATATTTTTGGTATCGTTTTAATAAAATTTTTTAAAAAGTGGTAGGTAAAGAAAGTTAGTTTAATATTTAAATAAAATACAAATAACCTGTTAAGTATATTAATTTCGTTGAAATCATAATAATAGAAGTATAACTTCTTACGTGCGTACAAAGTACACACACATTCTTTTTTTTTTTTTGTTTAAACTGTGGTAAATTGTCACGTAAGAAACCTTCCTTTTTCAAATGCCGTACGATTTTTTTGTTTCAGATATCCCAATCCTGAAATTAACTGTGCCATCATTTTTCGAATCCTCGAGTTTTGCGCCCTCTACAATATTAATGTGCGTGCATAAATGAAAAAAGATATATTTTTTGTACTCTCTAAGAGTTATATATTAATATATAAAAAGCTTTATGTTCATTTTTAATAAAGGTTCTGAAAGAAAAATTCTTGAAAAAAAATGATTATTTTTGGTCTTCTAAAGTGTACTAGTACCTTAAAACAGTTGGCGTTACACACAGTTTTTACTTATTTTTAAGTAAACCCCAATTATTTTTCAGTTTATACTTATCCCATAGATGGTGTTACCTTTTTTTAAACACACTGTAGAATAGAAAATGTAAACGTAAAAAATAAATAGAAGCGAAGATAGCTGCAGTTTTTAGTGACATCAATCTTAAGGAGTTTATTATAACCAAAGAATATCTTATAACTGTATATGAAAATAACATTGTTGTTTTTAGTATTTTTCAACGAAAACTTTTCGTTTATAAGTTCGCAAAGTCTGTATGTTATTGCATCGCCGCTCCTGTAATACCTAGAGCCGATTTACCGATGGACTCTTATGTAGTTTTGTCTTCTGAATTCAAATCTGAAAACGGCATTTCGATATTTCTAACCATCTTCGAGATAACCGACCTCAAAGTCTAAAATGTGACGTCACAATCCTTTTATTTTCTTCCGACACACTAAACATCATCTGAAATTGTTGCTATTAGTAAGTAGGCTTGTTTTAATCTGAATTTGTTAAGCAAAGCATAGGATATTTTTGATATTTACATTTAAGTTTGACACTTCGTGAACGTCAAACTAAATTTTAAATTAGCTATTAATAAAATATAAATGACATTTTATAGTGAATTTAATTATTATATAAAATAAATAAGATGTTTAAAAATACAATTTGAGTATATTTTGAAAGCAATAATGTATTAACAACAAAGGTTTGTACGAGTATACGGCCTCCCCTTTAATGATAAATAGACTGTTCCATTTTTAGGCGAGCGGTAGCAACTCCTAAAATTACGTTATACCGACGACGAAAATCAACTTTAAGATGAATGACCAATTTTGGTGATTCTTTATATTTTCGATACCGCTGAATCTGAATATGAAGTGTATTTTTATATAGACTTGGTGGTACATGTTAAAAAATAAAATTTTATGCAAAAAATGCGAAAAATCAATTTTAATGATTTTTCGACTTTACCTCGCTGAATCTTTGGTCGCTGTAAATGTTTCCTTTTGAAAATTTTACTGTGTCATCTTTGAAGTATTTAAATAACAATGTGCTTTATTCAAACTGTTTAAACAAATTAAAAGAGGAGTTGTTAATTTTTAAACATTTTGTCGTCAGATTTCGTTAGTTTCATGTTTACTTAAAAAAGTTGAGTGGCAAACTTTTTAGTTTATAATTTTCACCAACACAGGAATAAAATATAATTCATGAAGAAGTTTTTTGGAAAATTTCAAGTCAAAGTATGCAATAAGAAAAAAGTTATGTGACTTTATAGACGAGTGGCACTCTTAAAATAACGCTTTAGGGGAGAAATTAAGGAAGATTGTGCCACTAATTCCCTCTTAGAGCGTCAAACCCTCGTGACGACCTGACGAATTTGAGTATGTATAAGTATTGTACGTACTTACAGTTTACAGGATTTTGCGTTGTGTAGGCGACTGGTTCAGTTTCCTATTTTTTATGGAGGTGAAATTATACACTGCACTGATTTTAATTTTGAAGTACTGATTTCTCACAATAAAACACTGAAAAACGTTTGTTTTCTATACTTCCACAAAATTTATTACAACTATGTTATTACTACAGCTGTTTCGGCAAAGTGCCTTTCTCAAGTGATATATTTTACAATGTGTTTGCCTTTTTAAGTCTTTAACTGAAGACGTTGAGGAGTGGGGAGCTGTTTGTCTCGAGTTGGTCATTCAGAATTATATCTGTATTTTTCAATTTATTAATTTCCATTGATTCTAAAAGTGATAGCTTAAAGCCTTTATTTTGAATATGTAGAATTTGAAACTCTTCATTGAAAGAATGATTATGATCTAGAAGGTGAAGTGCGTATGTAGAAGTGTCTGTTTTTCTATTGTTGAAAGCCCTTTTGTGTTCTGCTATCCGTTTGTCAAAAGTTCTGCCAGTTTGACCGATGTAAGTTTTCGGACAGTCACCACAAGTTAGTTTGTACACACCACTCTGTAGCTGCTTTCTCTTTCGGCTTTTATTGTTTTTAATATGTTTGCTTAAGTTATTGTTAGTTCTGAAAGCTGGTGTTATTCCTTTCTTTTTTATGTATCTGGCTATTTTTGTTGTTATTTTGCCAGTTTATGTGAGAGAGCAGAAGGTACTGGGTTCTTTCTGTGGTGGTGGATACACTAATTTCAAGGCTTTCTTATGGAGTTTTTGGTTTAAAATGTTGTTAACTGTTTGTTCGTTATAGCCATTGTTTACTGCTATTTGTCTAATGATATTTAGTTCTGTCTCGAAGTTATTTTTTGTCATAGGAATTTCTGTCAGTCTATGTATCATGCTATGGTAGGCTGCTAATTTGTGTTGTGTAGGATGGGATGATGAATTGTGTATAGTTGTGTCAGTATGGGTAGGTTTATGATATACGGAGAACTCATGTTTGTTGTGTAGTCTGGTAATCGTTACATCTAGAAAGTTTATGGAATTATTCTGTTCTGTTTCTATTGTGAACTCAATATTACTATGAAGTGAATTAATGTATGATAGAAATTGGTCAAGTTGTCTGTTAGTTCCTGTAAAGCAGACTAGTATGTCATCCACGTATCTCCGCCAATATAAGAACTGTTTAAATACGGGGTGTTTAGAAATTGTTGTTTCAAGTTGGTTCATAAATATATCTGATAGTAATGGGCTTAGAGGATTACCCATAATAAGTCCTGCACTGTTGTTTGTGTAAATTTGATTATTGAATTCAAAATAGTCTTGATTTATGCAAATTTCAAGAAGGTGTAAAATTTCAGATGCAATGATCGGATTTGTACTATTATGTTCTAAAAGGTTTTTAACTAAAACAAAAGTTTCTGTAGGAGGAACACTAGGAAAAAGATTTATTACGTCAAATGAAATTAGTCTGGAGGACTATAAAAAAGTCTGGAAAATAAAAAAGAAAGGAATAACACCAGCTTTCAGAACTAACAATAACTTAAGCAAACATATTAAAAACAATAAAAGCCGAAAGAGAAAGCAGCTACAGAGTGGTGTGTACAAACTAACTTGTGGTGACTGTCCGAAAACTTACATCGGTCAAACTGGCAGAACTTTTGACAAACGGATAGCAGAACACAAAAGGGCTTTCAACAATAGAAAAACAGACACTTCTACATACGCACTTCACCTTCTAGATCATAATCATTCTTTCAATGAAGAGTTTCAAATTCTACATATTCAAAATAAAGGCTTTAAGCTATCACTTTTAGAATCAATGGAAATTAATAAATTGAAAAATACAGATATAATTCTGAATGACCAACTCGAGACAAACAGCTCCCCACTCCTCAACCTCTTCAGTTAAAGACTTAAAAAGGCAAACACATTGTAAAATATATCACTTGAGAAAGGCACTTTGCCGAAACAGCTGTAGTAATAACATAGTTGTAATACATTTTGTGGAAGTATAGAAAACAAACGTTTTTCAGTGTTTTATTGTGAGATAAAATGAACTTCCATCAAGTAACGGTCGAATCCATCCATTAAGTACTGATTTATTATTTTAAAACATGAAAACTATGAAAAACACTTATAAACCTGATAACTATTTTGCTCTTGTACATATTTAAATGAGAGAAAATGAAAAATTAACTTTTAGACGAGAACTTAACTTACAAAACGGTGAAAATGCTGAGAGTGAGAGAGTGGCGTGACGTTACTTGCTTCCAACTTTTTTGGAGAGGCTGGAAGTGGAAGTAAGTAGAAATGCGATTTTTTGAGGAACCGGAAGTTTTGGAAGTGTGGCCTTTGACAACATAAATATTTAGACATTTATAATTCTATGGTTGGTTTTCCAACACGCTTATTTCTCAAGATACTGATCACGATGTGGTGAATGGCTAATTTTCGTCTAACCTAAGGTTTTGATGGTGCTGAAAATAGGGATGGGAAAAACCTACCGGTTATAACCTAAAACCGGTTTTTTCCTCAGCAACAATCGGTTTACCCGGTTATTTTTTTGTCCTGGTTATAACCGGTTTTTTTTTTTAAAGTAATAACCGGTGAAGAACCAGATAAGTGAAAAAAATACTGAATTCAGAGAAAAAATCGGAAAATTTTTCGTTCCCGTGCGTAAATGAGAAATTTTAAGCTGACTGAAACCGATTTCACAACACTGATGACTGATTGTTATACTGATATGGACTGATATCCATTCGAATGGAGTATCGCAAACTAAAGCGCAATGTAAATGTAACCTATTGGGTATTGGCCATGACTAAAAAAAACCGAACACCGGTTTTTGGAACAACCGGTTATAACCGGCAGGTTAAACCGTAGGTAAAAAAAACCGGTATAACCGAAAACCGGTGTTTTGTCAAAAACCGCCATCCCTAGCTGAAAAAGCTCTTCACGGTCTAAGATTTATGATGCAACCATCACATATAAAATTGTATTAATTTTATACGAGGTATATAAAAAATATGGATTTTGAGTAAAGTATCTTTATAGTTCACAACATTTAAATTAGAATGATATAAAACAACGAAAAGCCCTAGATACGAAGTTTACTACTTTTTAAACAATTAGAATAATTGAAATAAAAATATAATAAACAATATTTTAAATCCAAGACTTTTCGTTAATAAACTGCTTTCTGGCTGCATCCTGTATCTCTGGCTTTTACAATATATAAGCACAAGAGACGACGAACATAGGACCGAAAGACAGTTTCTAAATACTCAAATCTGAGTTAAGATGAAAAATAATAAAGACAGTTTTTGTTTTTATTCGACTCAGAGTTGGACCACCATCTCCATATAGCTATTTCAGCATCCCATGCATCTTCAGTGAAGCTATGCAGTCACAACTCTGAAGCGAATATTAACAACCCTGCCTATTTAAGCGAAACCATGCGTGGCCAAAGTGTCCTCTATTTGCTTTCTCCTATTTTCGTCGTCTCTTTTGCTTATATATTGTAAACGCCAAAGATACAGGATGCAGCCAGAAAGCAATTTATTAACGAAAAGTCTTGGATTTAAAATATTGTTATTATATTTTTATTTCAATTATTCTAATTGTTTAAAAAGTAGTAAACTTTGTATCTAGGGCTTTTCGTTGTTTTCCTCGTATTGCGAGAGATGTCGCTAGATTGCGTCTCAAAAGGTGGAATCATTGTATCGCGATGGTTTCCCTTAAATAGGCAGGGTTGTTAATATTCGCTTCAGAGTTGTGACTGCATAGCTTCACTGAAGATGCATGGGATGCTGAAATAGCTATATGGAGATGGTGGTCCAACTCTGAGTCGAATAAAAACAAAAACTGCCTTTATTATTTATTATTAGAATGATATAATTGCAAATTGAAACATAATTTTTAATTCTAAACAACTTTTCGTAATAGTAATTTTCCATATTATGAATTTAAATACGTAAATAAACAAAGTTTTCGTTATGATAAGGCTCGAATTTTCAGCTTATTTCTTTATAAATTCATCACATTTTCTCTCCTTTTAAACCATCCTTGGATTCCTTCAAAAATGTTTCAAAATCGAAATTAGTTAAATCGGTTCAGTTATTCTGAAGCTGTTATAAAAAAATTAATAAAACAACGTTTATTAAACGTCATTTAATGTTAACATATCAACAAATGTCCCGGACATACTGCGTGACTTGTCGCTTTAGGATTTTATAAGATAAGATACTGCTATAGTCTGGATTGAGATGAAAAGAAATCAATATTAGTGTAGGAAACAGCCTTGCAAAATGGACACAAGTCGGGTTTTATTTTTTTTCTGGTAGATCAAGAGGTGCTTATTATAAGACTAACTTTTTCTGAAAAAATTTCGCCCCGGAACCCCCTTTTTCACCCCTTTAAAGGGGGTAATTTGTGGTTTTTGCGAAACGTAGCCCTTCCTGTACCTTTTACAAAAATTTTTTTTTATAGAAATATGAAGAGGACTATATTTTCTATGACTTATTTCCCGACAGCATATGTCTATCATCCACCGTTTAGCGGGGGTGGCGCCCCAAAGTTGACAAGTTTTTAAAAAAGATGTTTTTAAAAAAAATATATTTTTCCCTAACTTCAACGGAAATTAAGAAAAAGTCCTGCGACAATTTTTCACAAATAAGTGACTGATTTTTTGGTATAGGTTTCACTTAAGGGTAATTGCCCTATTTTTAATTACAGGGTGTTACATTTAAAAAAACCCCTTTTTATACCATCTTAACCGTTTATGCTAGAATAAAAAGACTTTCAGCGATTACCCATGTACTGGTGGTATTTACAAATTTATATAATACACCCTCATTTTTTCCCCGGAACCACCCCAAAAAAAAGAAGAATTTATAAATAAAGTGATTCTCTTGGAATCCTTCACACACAATGCCCTTTATTAATATGCTTCATATATCATTTTGTGCACGTTATTATTACCCATGCATGGACACCAAAAGCGATTTCCTAGTGCAACCCCTGTAGCCAAAAATAAATAAATAAAATGGGGGTTGAAATTTTTTTTTGTTTTTTGCTTTTTGATCCATATGAACATATGCTTCATCAATTCTGCTATTCAAAAATATATATGGTTATTGCAACATTCCTGCGGAAACCACCCCTATCCTTGAAAATATACTGCAGAAACTACCCCTATCCCTTGGCGAGCATGTTTTTACGATTTTCTCATTACCTATGCATTATTTTTAAACAAAACTTATACAAGGTTAAAGACCACTATTAACTCTAAAAATTAGGTCCTATTCATTTTTTTCGTATAAGCAACCGTTACGGCACAGTGGCGCCGTAAACTTCGTGATATGCTTTGGCGGGCTCCAGTTTTTGTTTTTTATTTCGTCACTTGTTTGTTTTATTGATAAAGTACTTATGTAAAATAAAACAACACAGTGTAAGCTACAAATTATGACCTATACACATTTTATATTCTTTGCCCCCCAAAGCCACAGTGGTGGCCCAAAATCAATTTTTGCATATTTTCGCCACCTACACGCATTTTATTTCATTAATGCTACCTTAATAGGACAATATTCACCCTTAAGTGGTCGCTAAGCAGTGGCGGATCCAGGGAGGGGTGATGGGGGCGATCACCCCCCTCTCACACCAAAAGTGATATTATATTTAAAGATTATAAAAATATTCATTTATTTTTATAGAAATTTAGCCAATTGGCACGCCCCTTAACGATGCTGGATCCGCCACTGTCGCTAAAACATAAAAAGGACGCCATCATTATAAAAATAATAATACAAGTATTTCTATAAAAATAAATGAATATTTTTATAATCTTTAAATATAATATCACTTTTGGTTTGAGGGGGGGGGGGGTGATCGCCCCCATCACCCCTCCCTGGATTCGCCACTGCTTAGCGACCACTTAAGGGTGAATATTGTGCTATTAAGGTAGCATTAATGAAATAAAATGCGTGTATGTGGCGAAAATATGCAAAAATTGATTTTGGGCCACCACTGTGGCTTTGGGGGGCAAAGAATGTAAAATGTGTATAGGTCATAATTTGTAGCTTACACTGTGTTGTTTTATTTTACATAAGTACTTTATCAATAAAACAAACAAGTGACGAAATAAAAAACAAAAACTGGAGCCCGCCAAGCATATCACGAAGTTTACGGCGCCACTGTGCCGTAACGGTTGCTTATACGAAAAAAATGAATAGAACCTAATTTTTAGAGTAAATAGTGGTCTTTAACCTTGTATAAGTTTTGTTTAAAAATAATGCATAAGTAATGAGGAAATCGTAAAAACATGCTCGCCAAGGGATAGGGGTAGTTTCTGCAGTATATTTTCAAGGATAGGGGTGGTTTCCGCAGGAATGTTGCAATAACCATATATATTTTTGAAAAGCACTATTGATGAAGCATATGCCCGTATGGATCAAAAAGCAAAAAACAAAAAATAAGTTTCAACCCCCATTTTATTTATTTATTTTTGGCTACAGGGGTTGCACTAGGAAATCGCTTTTGGTGTCCATGCATGGGTAATAATAACGTGCACAAAATGATATATGAAGCATATTAATAAAGGGCATTGTGTGTGAAGGATTTCAAGAAAATCACTTTATTTATTAATTCTTCTTTTTTTTGGGTGGTTCCGAGGAAAAAATGGGGGTAAATTATACAAATTTGTAAATAGCACCAGTACGTGGGTAATTACTGAAAGTCTTTTTACTCTAGCATAAACGGTTCAGATGGTATAAAAAGGGGTTTTTTAAAATGTAACACCCTGTAATTAAAAATAGGCCAATTACCCTTAAGTAAAACCTATACCAAAAAATCAGTCACTTAGTTATGAATAATTGTCGCAGGATTTATTCCTAATTTCCGTTACAGTTAGGGAAAAATATATATTTTTTAAAAACATCTTTTTTAAAAACTTGTCAACTTTGGGGCGTCACCCCCGCTAAACAGTGGGTGATAGACATATGCTGTCGCGAAATACATAGCAGGAAATATAGTCCTCGTCATATTTCTATTAAGAAAAATTTTTTGCAAAACGTACAGGAAGGGCTATGTTTCGCAAAAACCACCAATTACCCACTTTAAAGGGATGAAAAAGGGGGTTCCGGGGCGAAATTTTTTCAGAAAAAGTTAGTCTTATAATAAGCACCCCTTGATCTACCAGAAAAAAAATAAAACCGGACTTGTGTCCATTTTGCAAGGTTCAACCTCTGTTTCCTACACTATATTGTTTACCTTTGTCTTCATGTCGACCAAACATGCTCAGAAGGCTAAATTCTTTCTTTTCTTCAAAGGTTTCTTTTAAATCATCAGAAATCTTGAAAAACACTTCTTTGGATACTTCTGGAGCCTCTTTTTCTTCAACTTTCTTTTCTTCCATCATTTCGGTCTCAGAGTCTTTCCTTTTTCGTTTCTTCTCTTTTTTATCCATCATTGATTTCGGTAGTTCATATTTTGAATGTTCCGGTTGTGATGGATCGAACCGTAACATTGATTTTTTTGTACTAAAAATAATGTATTATTTAAAAATAATAAAACACATATAAAAATAACACTAAGGCCTTTCGCACACACAGCTACTAAAAAGAAACTAAACTAGTTGGTAATCAGAGTTATCAACGGGTTATCAACTATGGCTCGCACATTACGCTACCGAAAATTAATAAAACGAGTCACTTCTTGACTGTACTTTGTACTGAGTAGCTTTGTTAGGCGGTGTTTAAGTTTATATATTATGTTGTCCTGAATCTATTTTCTTGTGAAATTTTTGTAATTAACTAGTTTTTGATGGGAAAGAAGCCACAATTTTACTAAAAAATAATTTTATTAATATTGCGACGTCCAAATCGGATGCCGTTGTCAAAGTACAAAAAATATTAATGAATTAAACAATAATTTTTACATACAACATTATTATTATTTTTAACATTAAACATTTATTTAATCTGACTCATTTATATCGGAAATTTAGACATATAATGTACATTTTAACGTAGAAGACTTTAAAATCATATTGTTGTTATTATTTATTGTCACCGTTGCATGTAGTTGTATTTTTAAAAACAGATCACATGTCATGATTTTTTGTGACGGATATTCTTGAGTTGGGGTTGATTTCATGTAATCGAATAAACTATCTTTCAGTAGAGTCGTCCCAGAAACGCAATTCATAAATATTAGCAATATCATTTTAAAGTATTCTACTTTAAAATGTATAATATATGTCTGAATTGTCGATATAAATGAGTCAGATTAAAAAAAATACATATTAGAAGAATTTTTTACTAAGCAACAACATTTTTGTTTAATTCATTAATATTTTTTGTATTTTGACAACGGCATCCGATTTGGACTACGAAACGTTAATAAAATCATTTTTTTTTTAGTAAAATTGTGGATTATTTCCCATCAATAGGTACTAGTAAATTAAGTTTATATAGGCACGGATGTTTTCCACTTCTTGCACTAATTTTATATTAAACGATTCCGCTGATTTTGCGTGTTAAACTTTAACAAAATATGACACTTTTTTCTCTGAGATAGGTAATAAGGTTTACTGCAAATAAGAAATTATATCGTTAAGAGCCTTTATAATTTTACTGTATAAGAGCAATAATTCACACAAAATAATTTGGCTTAGCTTAATTTACTGCAAAATACTAGCTTTGAAATATCTACGAATAAAAAAATTTTACACGCATAATCCAAACAAACCATGTTCATATCTTAAGGTTATTTAAAATATCAAAAATAACCATCTTTTATTTTTAATGTAAACAACAATAGAACATGTAAACCAATTCCCACTATGTCTTTACCTATATCAGTAATAAATACCTACCTCTCGCTGAGCACCAAAGTTCGACCCCTTCAATCCTTTATTCATTTTCCAAATGTTTACAAACTAGTCCCCCAGCGACCTGCATGTCCAGTCCGCTGTCGACTGATCATTCCCGCATTATAGACCGGCTGCTAACTAGTAGTGCTGTGTGCGGACGCTCATTAAAATACATGGACAGTGACTACTAAGTAACTGATTGGTAACTAAAATTACCAACTGGTTTCTTTTTAGCAGCTGTGTGTGCGAATGGCCTAACACTAAATCTGTGGTGCTAAGGCAAAACCCGATATGTCAAAAAAGGTGATTTTGCAGCAGATGAGTTTAAAAGTTCGCGGTGTTGCACAGGGGTGAATTTTGCCGAAAACCTGGCCAAAATTCAAAAATTTAAGTTTATATATTCCTAGAAATTTTATACGAATCTTGCTCTGTAGGTTTCGGAGGATCATAAATGGCCGTTGAGGGTAGAACAATACAAGCAGATCATGCATGGGCGCCCATCTAAAATTTTTTTAGGGGAGGGGCCAGACGTGAAGATGTTGCACATTACATTTTGTATACTTTGGATGATAATATATTATAGTTTAAAGCAACAGAAAAGCTAGGGGGGCAGTGGCCATGCCCATGGGCATAGGCGCCTATGAGATCATATATTTATATTATTAGTGTAAAGTTGTGATTGAACGACAGCGGACCGAATAAAATTAAAGTGTGTTATACAATTGAGGCATTGTTAGATTTTCGTTTAAAACTATAGACGTGTATTATTTTGTTATTTTATTTTTTTATAGCCTTTTTTCTATTCGAAATGTCGAATAAAGGCCTCTCCCATTTCTCGCCATTCATCTCTGTTGTGTGTGAGGCGTTTCCACATTGGTCCTGCGACTCTTCTGATGTCATCGCTCCAGCGCATTTGAGGTCTTCCTCTTGGTCTCTTCGCTTCGTACGGTCGCCAGTTTCCAACTTCCTTGCTCCATCTACCATTTTCGAGACGTTCGTTGTGTCCAGCCCATTTCCATTTTAATTTAGCCGCTTGTTCCACGGCATCCCTTACTTTTGTTTTGTTTCGGGTTACTTCGTTTGTTTGCCGATCTATTAGTGAGATACCAAGCATCTGTCGTTCCATGGCTCTTTGAGTTTTTCTAATCTTGTCCATGTTCATTTTTGTGAATGTCCAGGTTTGAGCTCCGTAAGTGAGAACGGGAAGGATACAAGAATCGAACACTTTGGTTCGAAGGTATTGTGGTATCTTTTTGTCTTTTAGTATATATGAGAGTTTTCCGAATGCAGCCCATCCCATTCTTACTCGTCTGCTTATTTCGGTAGTTTGATTTTCTTTGTTTACCTTGATATTCTGACCTAGATATATATATTCTTTTACATGTTCCACTTTTGTTCCTTGGATGGTTATCGTTGGTTGATCATCTTTGTTCGACATTAGCTTAGTTTTGCTCAAGTTCATTTTTAGTCCTTTTTTTAAGGATTCTCTATGAAGCTCATCGATCATCACCTTCAGTTCTTTCCAGCTGTCGGCTATTAGTACCACGTCATCTGCATATCTTAGGTGGTTTAAATACTTTCCATTTATCGAGAGTCCCTTTGTTTCCCAATTTAATGATTTAAAGATGTCTTCAAGTGCGGCAGTAAATAGTTTTGGAGATATGGTGTCTCCCTGTCTTACTCCTCGGTTGATTTTGATTGGCCTAGTTTTCATGTCGTTATCCATCGTGACTACCATTTCAGCATGTTTGTATATATTATGTATTAATATCCTATATCTAGAATCGATTCTGCTATTGACCAGTGCTTCCTCAATAGCCCATAATTCTATGCTGTCAAAAGCTTTTTCGTAATCTATAAATGCTAAGCAGATTGGTAAGTTGTACTCGTTAACTTTTCCATTAGGATCTTTAGTGTGTGAAGATGGTCGCATGTACTGAAGCCTTTTCTAAAACCGGCTTGTTCTGCTGGTTGATATACATCGAACTTTGTTGTCAATCTATTTGTAATTATTTTTGTGAATGTTTTATAAAGTTGTGATAGTAGTGATATTGGACGATAATTTTTCAGATCTGCATTGTCACCTTTTTTGTGTATTAAGATTGTGTTAGCAGTATTCCATTCCTTTGGTATGTTTCCTTCAAATAGGCATTTATTGAAAAGTATTTTTAGGTATCTGATAACTTCTTCCGCCGTCTTTCAGCATTTCTGCCAGAATTCCATCGTTACCCGGTGCTTTATTTCTTTTCATTTCTTTAAGTGCATTTTCTATTTCTGATTCGCTTATTTCGGGCATTAATTCAGAGTTTACGTTTGTTATTTGCCTTTTCAGATTTTGCTTTGAACAGTCGGGGGCATCGTTTTTTGAATGGTATTTTATGTTATTTGTTATAAATGTTATTTTATAGTGGATGCTATTTCTTGAGGTAAGTGGAGTATTTCAATATACTTTTTAGATTCTTTTCCCTAACATAAATTTTATTTACAACATATTTACAAAATGATGGCAAGAATCTTCCATCGTTTTCTGTTTACCAAGTTTTAAAATGGGAAAACTAAAAAAGTCAGCTTTGGTCAGCAAAGATTTTTTGCTTAATAAATAATTCAATATGTATATAAATATTCCTCAAGAAATCATCTGCAAAAAGTTGCAAACTTAGCGGAATTCTTCATTTTAAAAAACTGTAGCATGCTGGAGAATTTCTACATTAAGAGACTTTAATGTTATGGTCAGTTAATAAAGTAACTGGTTAAGAACAAAATATGAAGCAGCTGATCCAGTAAATTTACAGTTTTTTTTACACAAGAACCGCAGTTTTTTTGTTATTTTTTTGCTTTCTTCTTCTTGTTTTTTTAATCTTTAAGTCATTTTACCTTTATGTATAGGTCTATCTTTTTGCTTTCTTATTTTTATATTTTTTAATAATTTTGGTCGTGCGAGTCCAAAAATTTTGCCTTTTTTTAAAATAAAATGCATAAACGATACTTTATATTAAGAAGCCAAAAATAGGTAGGTCAACTTAATACATCTTAATTGTTTTGTAAATGAATCCGATTAATTATAATTATTACCTACCAATGTGTGGCTTCTTAACACAAAGTTTCGTTTATGCATTTCATTTTTAAAAAATTAAAATTTTTGGCTCACACGACCAAAATATAAACGTAAGGAAGGAAAAACAGGATTATACATAAGAGTAAAAGGACTTAAAGATTAAGGAAAAAAAGAAGAAAGCAAAAAAATAACAAAAAACGGCGGCTCTTGTGTAAAAAAACTGTAAATTTACTGGATCAGATCATTGTCTGCTTCATATTTTGTTCTTACTCTATTAACTGACCATATAACATTAAAGTCTTTTCATGTACAAATTCTCCAGCATTTTATATTTTTTTAAACTGAAAAATTCCGCTAAGGATGCATTTGGCTGCAGATGATTTTTTGAGGAATATTTATATACATTTTGAACTATTTATTAAACAAAATATCTTTGCTGAGCAAAGTAGACTTTTTTATGTTGTTCTGAAGCTATTTTCTTGTGGCATTTTTACAATTTTAACTATTTATAATGAGAAATAAGCCACAATATTATTAAAAAATGATTTTTATTAACGTTTCGACGCCCAAATCGGGTGCCGTTGTCAAAATACAAAATACTATTAACATAAACAAAAATGTTGTTGCTTAGTAAAAAAATTCTTCTAATAATTTATTTAATTTGACTCATTTATATCGGCAATTCAGATACATATGATACATTTTAAAGTAGAAGACTTTAAAATGATATTGCCAATATTTATGGGTTGCGTTCCTGGGACGACTTTACTGAAAGATAGTTCATTCGATTACATGAAATCAACCCCAACTCAAGAATATCCGTCACAAAAAAATCATAGCATGTGATCTGTCTTTAAAAAGACAACCACATGCAACGGTGACATTAAAATTCTCGCGTTAGAGATCTCATAGTAAATCACGAGGGAAAACCAGGAAAAACCTCGTGATACTATCCCGACATCGTAAGTATTTGGTCTTACATTTAATTTACTCTCAAAATTAATACCAAATTCTGACTTTACTATATTTTGTTTAAATTATAAATAATATCAATAATACATGGATATATAAGTAATACTAAAATATAAAGTATGTACTAACTCGACTATTGACTTACTAATTGTGGTATTTTCTTTCTATTGACTTCCTCTTTCAGTATGGGTATCCACATCCTACTGCATTCCACCGAGGAATTTGCGACACAGTTGGTTTCGTTTAGCATAATTAGAGCCGCTTCTTTGATTTTTCTCTTTTTACTATCTGTTTCTTTCAGGACTATACTTGAATCTCTCCACTGAACTCTATGTTCATTATCCCATGCGTGTTGACATATTTGAGATCTATCAAATTCTCTATTTTTAATATAAGATTGATGTTCACTTATTCTAACGTTTAATGGTCTTGATGTTTCACCTATATAAAACTGTTCGCATTCACAAGGTATTTTATAAATACAATTCTTTGTCCTTTCTTGTTCATTGTTAGGTTTAGTTTTAGATAGAATAGATCTCAATGTGTTGGTTGTTTTGAATGTTGTTGAAATGTTGAATTTATTTCCCATTGTTTTAAGTTTCTCGGATAGTCCTTTTATGTATGGTATTGATATTTTCCTCGTATTATTTCTTGTGAATGTTGTAGGATCCCGTTCTATGTTGTTCTGTTCCATTCGATCCAATCTTGACAATTCCTTATTTATAAACGATAAAGGATAATCATTTTTTAATAAAACAGATGTTAAGAATTGTTTTTCTTCTAAAAATGAATTTTCGTTAGAACAAGTAATTTTGGCTCTATCATATAAGGATTTTATGATTCCCTTTTTAACGTTGATGTTGTGATTTGATTTGTAATTGAGATATCTGGTTGTCTTTTTAAAGACAAGCTATGATTTTTTTGTGACGGATATTCTTGAGTTGGGGTTGATTTCATGTAATCGAATGAACTATCTTTCAGTAAAGACGTCCCAGGAACGCAACTCATAAATATTGGCAATATCATTTTAAAGTCTTCTACTTTAAAATGTATCATATGTATCTGAATTGCCGATATAAATAAGTCAAATTAAATAAATTATTAGAAGAATTTTTTTACTAAGCAACAACATTTTTGTTTATGTTAATAGTATTTTGTATTTTGACAACGGCACCCGATTTGGGCGTCGAAACGTTAATAAAAATCATTTTTTAATAATATTGTGGCTTATTTCCCATTATAAATAGTTAAAATTAAGACTTTTTTATTTTTCCCTTTTTAAAACTTGGAAAACTTAAAACGATTGAAACTTCTTGCCAGACATGTTGTGTCTGGCACAACATGTCTGACAAACATGTTGTAAATAAAGTCTATTTTACAAAGAAAAAAATACTCCACTTACCTGCAGACATAGCATCCACTATAAACTAACAAAATAATACACGTCTATAGTTGTTGTAAATGAAAACCAAACAATGCCCCAATATTATTGTATAACACACTTAATTTTTATTTGGTCCGCTGTCGTTCAATCACAACTTTACACCAATATAAATATATGACAATGAACAAGTTGCTGATATGAGCACATTGTGTAAATGTAACATTTATAAATATATGATCTCATAGTCTCTCATGCCCATGGGCATGGCCACGGCTTTTCTGTTGCTTAAAACTATAATATATTGTCATCCAAAGTATACAAAATGTAATGTGCAACATTTTCACATCTGGCCTCTCCCCTAAAAATTTTTTAGATGAGCGCCCATGCATGATCTGCTTGTATTGTTCTACCCTTAACGGCCATTTATGTTCTCAAAAACCTACAGAGCAAGGTTCATATAAAATTTCTCAGGATATACCTATAAATTTAGATTATTACATTTTGGCCAGGTTTTCGGCGAAATTCACCACTGCGTCGTTGTAATAGTGGACATATCGGAAACTAATTTTATCATACTGGTTACATGGTTGCGTTTAGCCATGTAGGGTTTTGTGATCATATTCTTTATCGCTCAATGTACATAGAAGATACAATGTATTCATCCACAAAGTTTACACAATTCTTACAAAAAA
Organism: Diabrotica virgifera virgifera; assembly: GCF_917563875.1. Lineage (NCBI taxonomy): Eukaryota > Metazoa > Arthropoda > Insecta > Coleoptera > Chrysomelidae > Diabrotica > Diabrotica virgifera. The sequence goes on along the minus strand of NC_065446.1, from coordinate 27,930,331 downwards.
AAATGTATAAATCTTATCGGACTAGTCAAAATTTTAGTACAATAGAGCACAATATATAGTAAAAGTACACATGATTAAAATAAAATAAATAAGAAATAAATAAAAGTTACAAATAAAATTTTTAGAACTATTGTTGCAAAAATGTTAAGAATTTAAAAATCCATCAATACTGTAGAATGTGTTGTCCATTAAAAATGAATACACAGTTTGGCGAAAACCTTTATGGGAAGAATTACTGAGAGTTAATATTTATATTGACTATTTTATTGTAACATTTTATTCCAATATATTCAGGTGCATGTTGGGATACACCTAATATAGAGAAAGGTTGTCGAAAATTTGATTTACCTCTAGTATCATGTGAATGAATGTCCCCATTTCTGTCAAACTTGAGCTTGTTTTCCTCGATGTGCAATATTAATTGGAAAATTGAAAGGCTAGGTAGTGTTAAAATATTAGACTTCTTAAATAGTGGCTTGCAACTATACATACTTCTTAAAACTTTCTTTTGAGCTATAAATGCCCGTTCAAAATGAGATGAGCAACCCCAAAATATTAAGCCATACTGAATAAACTAAAGTAAATCATTTGCAATATATCAAATGAGACAGTTTCTCTTAAATTGCGCATTATATAGCTACATGTACAGGGTTATTCACTATATTTTGACCCCCCTGTAAATTGCTTTATTTACAGAATTAAAAAAATATATTAAATGCAAAAGTTATTCGATTTTTAAATTATGATTTTTTGACATATATATCATACTAGTGACGTCATCCATCTGGGCGTGATGACGTAATCGACTATTTTTTTTAATCAGAATAGGGGTCGTGTGATAGCTCATTTGAAAGGGTATTCAATTCTCTATTCAGTAATATAAACATTAAGATAATTATTTATACAGGGTGTCAAGAAATTTTTTTTAATTAAATTAATTGACACAAAAAGAAGAATGTATGTAATTTATTTATTTCAAAATATCTTCTACTGCTGTTAGAAAACAGAAATAAAAGTTTATTGCACAAATAAACATTGCTTTTTGCTTAAATTCAATGTTTAAACTGCCAAGAGGCAGATGGGCGGCAGCTTGAACATTGAATTTAAGTGAAAAGTAATGTTTATTTGTTCAATTAACATTTATGTCTGTTTTCTGACAGCAGTAGAATGTATTTTGAATTAAATAAATTACATACATTCTTCTTTTTGTGTCAATTAATTTAATTCAATAAAAAATTTTGGTATAAATAATTATCTTAATGTTTATATTACTGAATAGAGAATTGAATTACCTTTCAAATGAGCTAGCACACGACCCCTATTCTCATTTAAAAAAATAGTCGATTACGTCATCACGCTCAGATGGATGACGTCACTAGTATGATATATATGTCAAAAAATCGAATAACTTTTGTATTTAACATTTTTTTCTAATTCTGTAAATGAAGCAGTTTACAGGGGGGTCAAAATATAGTGAATAACCCTGTACTTAACTTTGCTGATACATGATTTACGTGAGTTTCCCATGTAAGTTTATGATCTAGGGTTACCCCCAAAAATTTCGTGGTAGTATAACTTTCTACTGATTTGCCATCCACTTGTAAATAAAAGTCAGAATTTGGAGTTGAGTTTTTTGGTAAGAAACGCATAAAATGTGTTTTTGTTACGTTGAGCTTGAGTCCATTATTTTTACAATATGTGCTAAATTCAACAGACGCAACATTGGTATTTTCCACCAGTTGTATGGGTTCACTGTGAGACATGAGAATATTGGTAGCATCAGCATACTGAACAATTTTATCTGGCATTGAACAAAATGTGTTTAGGTCACTTACAAATATAATGAAAAATAAAGGCCCCAGTATTGAGCCTTGAGGTACACCCATCAAACATTGAAGTGGCATCGATGTTACATTATCCACTGTGACTACTTGAGTTCTATTACTTAGATAAGATAGGGCCCAATACGGTATACCACATACTCCAATACCCTGGCATATTGGCATTAAAAACGAAAAATCGATAATTTTTGATATATCGGGTTTTTCCTTAGTACCACAGAAATATAAGGGCAAAAAAAGGATATATGCCGCAATTGCAGGTTGGAGTTATATTGGGAAATTTGCAATAAAACTTCTAGATATGGCTAAAAAACGTACTAAAGGGTACTCTTCATTTTCATTTAAGTCGGTAGGATTTCTAGATTTTAATTTCTAGAAAAATTAATTTGGTTATTTCATTTATAGGAGATTCTGACCAATAGAAAGCTACAGAAATAAAAATTAAAGAGAAAATTTTTGATAATATATAACTCGGACAATTGTTTTTGAGAAAATACCACTTTACCTAGGAACATGTTTTTCATTTCTTGAAAGCACCTTTTTCCCTAAAACTTTTTCGAGTATGGCATACTCCTGTCTCTTTTCTTCCTCCAGAGAGATATCTTCATTTTCATTCGTTGTATTCTCCACGTTTTGTTCTTCTGTTTTATCTTCATTTAAAAACCTAGCATCTAATGCAAACCTTTTGTCATTCTTATATTTTGATTGTAGCTCCAATAACTGAAATCATAATCTTTTTTAACAAGTGAGTTTTAAAATTTAAATAACATTTATATTATATTATAATAAATACTATGTATTTGACTAAATTAATATACCTCCAAGAAATTAACGCACCACCTTAAAAATGGGTAATTATTGATGTCTCGAATTTCCTAAACCTGTTGCCCGATTTATGTGATTTTTTAATATGTTATAGCCTCATTCTTTAACAATATCGCCGTAATAATACTGTTGCTAGATAGGTAAATTTTCATTGTACACCGGCTTTACCAATAAAACTGTGTTTTTTCTCAAAGTTCACCACACCATGTAGAATATTTTCGCATTTATAAAATACAGAAATTAAAACCCAACTATAGCCTCAGCTTTTCTTAACATTCTGATTTTTGATTCAATCGATTATGTCGGATAATAAAAAAGTTAGGTACTTTAACAACTAGCCATGTTCTTCACCAATACAGGGTGTTTCTAAATAAGTGCGACAAACTTTAAGGGGTAATTCTGCATGAAAAAATAATGACATAAAAAATATGATATAAAAAATAATAAAATAATAAATAAATTGACAGTTTGTAAGAAAAATTTCAACATCCCGTATCTCGGAAACGAAGCATTTGCAGACATACATTTATACAGCAACTGTCATTTCTTTTTCATACAGAATCACCCCGTAAAGTTTGTCGCACCCTGTATTGATGAAAAACATGGCTAGTGGTTAAAGTACCTAACTTTTTATTATTGTTCAACATAAGCGATTGAATCAAAAAACAGCATGTTACGAAAACCTAAGGCTATAGTTAGGTTTTAATTTAAGTATTTTATAAATGCTAGAATATGCCACAGGATGTGGTGAACTTTGAGACAAAAACACAGTTTGATTAATGCACCCGATACAATGACAATTTACCTGTCTAGCAACAATATTATTACGGCGATATTGTTAAAGAATAAGGCTATAACATATTAAAAAATCACTTAAATCGGACAACAGGAAATTCAAGACATCAAAAATGACCCATTTTTATTATTTACACAATTGTCACCGATACTTCTACATAAGGAAACGGAGGATTTAAAAATCGAAAAATTACTGCCCTTTTTTTTGAACTGGAATATTTGGGGAAGTCAATAGGGCTTTTCATTCACAGTCATTTGCTTCGAGCTTCTGTCATATGTTACATAATCCATTAATATACACGGATTATACAACATATGACAGAAGCTCGAAACAAATGACAATCGATGAAAAGCCCTATAGAAAACATGTAGAATCTCGTGGGTATCGAAATTTTTACTGCGCCATGGTTTTTGATTAACATTTAAGCAAAATTCATTTCATTCATTTTAATATCGTGAAAGCATTCGAACGACTTTCTTTAAAATGAGATTTTCTAAATTAAAAAATGTTTATAAACAAAAAAGTTATTGCAAATTAAGCCCGAAAATAAGTATTTTGAAGTGAATACTTCTTATAGCTCAGTATGGAATTTTGACGAGACTAAAATCATATTTGGCGTCATTCAAAAATGGTAATGCAAGCGAGAACCTTACAGTATACCATAATATACAGTAGGAAAAATGAAAGAATACCCATGCGTCATCGATAATATGCATATGAGCGAGATCAAAAATTTCTAGTCAAAACAACGTCTAAACTAAGTTAATACTGTAAAAAAACGGATGTGACTACTACCCCACCGTACGATTTTTCGCTAGGTAAATGTCTCAAAAATGTTTTGTGATGTTATTCTTTTTCTGATAATATCTATATATTTATTGGTCATAAATGTTACTTTTACTACCGTAATTAATATAGAATAATAATACAAAAATAATGAGTAAGCAAATATAGTATTATGAATTTCTCCATGTTAAAGTTGTCGGATGTAAATAGTAACAGGAATTTAAAAAATGTCGTTTATGTCAGCTGCATTAAGGGGTTACATAGGTCTTGCGGGTAAAAAAAAGTGACTTTTTAAAAAAATTATATCTCGAAAACTAAAAACTATTTTTATTTATAATTGGAACATGTAAAAGTATAGTACTTAAGGTACTCACAAAAAAATTTTCAGCCAAAAATATTCATTTTTGTAGAGTTGACTGTAATTTTTCGATAACAGCTTTTTTTGCGGTGGGCAGCATAACTATGTCCAGTCTCATCTGAAATCAAAAAGTTTCTTGTAGTTTATAACTCTGGCTAGTGAATGAACGAAGGAATATTTATTAGGTGAAGTAGTTTTTGTTTTATAAAAAAAAACTACTTTAAAAATGGTCATTTTTGAAAAAATGAGAAAAATTGGGGTCAAAAATGTGTAAACTTATGTAAATTACTTATGTAAAATCTTCAAATTTTATATTTTTTAATTCCTTCGTTCATTCACAAGCCAGAGGTATAAACTACAAGAAATTTTTTGATTTTTTGATTTCAGATGAGACTGGACTTAGTTATGCTGCCCACCGCAAAAAAGGGCTGTTGTCGAAAAATTGTATTCAACTCTACAAAAATGAATATTTTTGGCTGACAATTTTTTGAGAGTACCTTAAGTATTATGCTTTTACATGTTCCAATTATAAATAAAAATAATTTTTAGTTTTCGAAATATATTTTTTTAAAGTCACTTTTTTTTTACCCGCAAGACCTATGTAACCCCTTAAGTGACTTAAATGAAAGTAAACTTTTAGATTATTTTCCATTATCTGCAAATAAATGTACATTTGTAAAAATATACTAATCTGTAATTTTATACACTATGACTGAAAAATGAGAGTAATATGTACACATTTGGCAAACTCATAGACAGAAGTTAACCATATTGACAGATGATTACTTACAAATTTTATTGACTTTTAATTAAATAAATACTTACCAAACCAAAAATATAATATAATATCAAAATAGCTTTTAAAAGAACTAAGTTTATTCAAGTAAATACGACTGATTATTAAAATTTATTAACTCTACCGAACCTAACCCAGCTTCACTGTCAAAGTGACAGAAATTTAATCTGTTAGATTATAGCTGACCAGCACCATTACTCGAACAGTAGTTTATACAATCATCTCTACTGATGTTGAATGTTTTTCTAAGAATGACATTAGAAGTACAGAAATAGTCAAGTGTGAGTTTAAATTTTCTACTAAATTAATATGATTAAGTTGAACAATTGTATCGCCGTGTCACTCTGTCAATTATAAATATGTAACTGCGTATGTCTTGGATAACGTTTTTGCTTAGTAGACAACACTAACAGCCGGTTTCCGAAACGGTATTCAAATCTCCGATCATCTAATCGGCTGTCAGATTTGATCAACTGTTAACCTGTGATGGGTTTCTCAAACGCCAATTATTGTAAAATTGCATGATCATAGATCATGTAATCGATGATCTGACATACGATTTGGTAGCGATACTGTCACAATTGGCTGTTATCCTTCAAAATTTCAATTATATTAACCTCTAAATCCAAACTTGTATCTTTAGATTCTAAAGGTGCATTCTCTCTTACGTACTGTCACTTTTGTTTGGAGCAAGAATTGAACGAGAGCATTTTAAAAATGAGGCTAGATATTGTGACGAAAGTTAGAGATATAAAACAGTTTATTTATGATCTATAATATTTTATAACCTTATTTTTATTTTTGGTCTATATATTTACTTTTTATATTTATTTTTAATTTATTTACCGGCTGTGTTATTGTCTTCAAAGTTAGCTGATATAATTTCTCACACGTTTTCCCTCTTATTTACATCGCTATAATCATTATGTTCTGCTTTTTAGAGCTCTGGCCTCTCAAAAAATAGCTCCATGAGTCTAGCATCCTTGTCCTTACATTGTTAAAAGAAAAAAAAATATAAATTATATAATCAAATATAAAAAATGTCCGAGATATCCATGTTCTGCAAGTTAAATAAATATTTTAAATTATTTCTTCCATAAAAAAATCTTATTTTTATTGAATAATATGATTTATATCATTTACATATGTGTTATTTGACAATTTTTTCCCGGAATTTGTTAATTACAGTAATTAAAAAACTAAAAAAACTCTTAACAGCCCGTTAATCGACGGATAGTCGCAGATTAGGTAACAGTCCATTTTTACCGCCGTTTGACAAGCGAAACTGGTTAATCGACCTTTAGCAGACTCAAAACACTCATGATCGGCTGTTAACTAACGATTAATCTTTTGTCAGGTGATCGACTGTTGTTAAAACTAGTTTGTTTGACGTTTCTGACGCATTTAATCTATTGTTAATCGTCGATTACATAATTTTTGAGATGATCATCCTTTCGGAAACCGGGCGTTAATAATCTATCTCTCTCGTTTGTTATTTATAGAAAAAGGCAGCAAATCCAAAATATGTACGTGATATGATCATTCATGGGTATTCTTTCATTTTTCCGACTGTACATATCTATACACTTATTTTAACTGTCTTACTAAATGGAGTACATATCCCGAATTATCTATTATTTGGCTGGTTTCAGGGTGATTTCAAGTATAAATCCCGAATTTTACATTATTGGCTGGCTTTGTGGTGGTTTTAACACTATAGGGGTGAGTTGTTCCATTTTCTCACAAAAAAAAAATAGTGTGATACACACAAGTTTTTGTGGTAAAACTAAGTATGGATCCCGAATTTGATGTTATTGACTGGGTTCGGTATGGTTTCAACCCTATAGGGGTAGATTTGTTCAGTTTTTCGAAAAAAAAAATAGAGCAGCACATGTTTTTACATTAAAACTAAATAAATATAGATTCCGAATTTTCAATTCTTGTGACTGGCTTCGGCACTGTTTTAACCATGTAGGGATTGAATTGTTCAGTTTTTCTGAAAAATATAGTGTGACACATTTTTCTATGGTAAAATTAGACATAGATTTAGAATTTTCTACTATTGACTGGGTTCAGGGTCGTTTCAACCCTATAGGTGTTGATTAAATAAAATAACATTAACTGTACCTACCTTTTGACCCTCTTTTCCTTGAAAATGTTCCTTAACTGAAAAACTAGGCTCAAACTCTTCTTCAGAGTCACTACCATTGAATAAAGACCTTTTATCCTCTGTAACTTTATTTTGCTTTTTATTTGAGTGACTTGTGGTTTTATTATTAGAGATATCTTCAGTGTCATCAAATATAATCTTATTTCTTGACCTAGAATCCACATTTGACAAAGCAGCTTGAATTAATGACTTTTGATTCTGGTATCCTTGCTTAAGATTTTTTAATGATTCCAATCTTTTAATGTTGGCCTCTGAAGTATTTATAGGGGCCTTTTTATTCTGCTTTTCTATTTTGATAATAGGTTCTTTGCCTACAGATTCTATTTTAAGACTTTTTGCATTTATTAAAGTTTTTCCTCTATTGTTTTTAATCTTAAAATCCGGATCATGATATTGAGTTTCATTTACTATGTCTACAGACTTTTGATTGTTGTTTACTAGTTTCGGCTTTTCTTCTTCATCTTCCGAATCTGAAGAACTTGTAGAACTGCTATCAGAATCTGATGACACATGCTTCTTAGGTGTAAATTTAGGTAGACCATTAACTTTCTTCTCAGGCAAGATAGGTTTCTCCTCAGATGTTGTTTCAGTTTTAGGTATATTTAAAGGTTGATTTTGCCGTTCTCGTTTCAATCTATCAAGGAAACTCTCTTTTGCGATCTGAAGCATTACTCGTTGGCCAAACCATTTTCCTTTTGAGAAGTCATTAAAACCTAAAATGTAACAGGTTACAGGTTTTAAAAATGTAGGTGTTTCATTGAAATCTGCACTAGATGTGGATAGACAAAACCTATATGGTTTAATAAAACTATTCACCTATTACCTTGATTCTAAAGAATCTGAGCCTATAAATTTGTGATAACTTTTACTCTCCAAAGAATTGTCTATCTTTAGCGGTGGTGTTAATTCAATGAAACACATTATAAAAAAACTAAATAAACATGCAACTACTTACAATTATCTAAGCTTTTCGCATCTATGTTAGTCGTAACATAGGCGAAAAATAAAGAAGTATTTTTCTGACCCAGTTCCTTTCGTTCTTTGATTTCAATAGATGAGACTTCTCCGTAGTTACCAAATATATTTTGAAGCTCATCTTTGCTTGCTGTTTCGGGTAAATCACTTATAAAAATCCTTTTTGTTTCTAGTTTCATTTTTTATTTTTCATTTCATGTGCTGAAATTTTTGGTTATGTTTACTTCTGACAACTATAACCTTAAAAATTCTTCTTTTTGTGTATTATTGAAGTTGGCTTCTAAGCAATAAGTAAGTCATCCACATAAATGCTATTTAGATATTAAAATAATATACAAGCGCATATACAAAATAATATATTCTCCTTTTCATGAACATTTTTCAGTGCGTCACAAATTATAGAAAAAAAGGTAAGTCCGTGATAATACACATTTATGACATTTATTCTAACGTGACATTTTAGTTAAATCTGACAGTTGTCAAATTTTATTTTCAATTTGGAATAAAACCAAATCAATTGTGTCTATTGCATTTATAAAATGGTATTTTCTTTCATTTGTATAGTCTTATAAATTGTACAGATTATATTGATAATATTATTATTTTATTTAATAAATAATTCTTTTTTGATTATGGCGCCATCTATCGACAACTAGAATAATCACCGAACTAGAATAATTACCGAAGTATTCCCAGACGTGCCTTTTTTTCTGTCACATACAATTTAATGCGTTAGAGAGAAATCGAAAAACTGTGACGCACTGAAAGATGATCATGAGAAAAAGAATATAATCGTATTTTTAATTTAAGCGCATATTTATTTCAGCCATGATACTATAAATAACATGTAATTATTTATAGTATCATGATTTCAGCTTCAGCCCCGATGCACAACTTTCACATGAAATTTTTGTCTCTCTCATAGCTGTCCCAATAATAATCAATTTATATAAATATATCTCTCTCTTACAATCTACCTATATTCACCGAATATTCCTTTCTTATTGAGCACCCCCCAGGGGACACTACTATATGCTTTCTTAATATCTTCTATATACACACACCCGAACTTATATGGAAGCACCACGAATCACCATGTATTTCAAAGCAAAGTACTTAAGAGGAAACAGTAGCGATCAACAGGTAGCAAAAACGCGTTCCAAGATTGCGGTTGTAATTTTGAATATTTTTTCGAGATATTTGGCACACGTATTCGTAATATAATAAAGAATGGCGGTACAGAGCATAATTTGAAAAATATATTAATATGTGGAAATTACTCTGTAATTAAATACAATATTAAGAAAACGAGCCTGTACCGCCATTAAGAAGAACAAAAAAATACACTTTTTTCAAATAAACTTTTTTATCCGATGCCTAGATTTTGTGTCATTTTGGAACTATACTAATGAAATAAAAAATTTTAGTAGTTCCAAAATGACACAAAATCTAGGCATCGGATAAAAAAGTTTATTTAAAGAAAGTGTATTTTTTTGTTCTTCCTAATGGCGGTACAGGCTCGTTTTTTTAATATTGTATTTAATTACAGAGTAATTTCCACATATTAATATATTTTTCAAATTGGGCTCTGTACCACCATTCTTTATTATATTACGAATACGTGTGCCAAATATCTCGAAAAAATATTCAAAATTACAGCCGCAATCTTGGAACGCGTTTTCGCTACCTGTTGATCGCTACTATGTTTCACCTTAATATTTATTTCTTTTGAAAAAACTTGTTATTGTTGCGAAGAATAAAGATTTGTATTGAAAATAAACAAATACATAAGACAATCGGATAGTACAGCTAGGTAGTGTACGGTTATTTGCTTGAGTTGTAAATTGAACGAAAATAAATAGGTAAACTAACTTTTGCGCCCAAAAACGAAAATATGGCCTGATGTGGGGTTATAGAATTTATAACGAGGAAAGATTATTGGTTTTGTGGAGAAAATATTGTTTTCAGAGGGACATAGCTATAGAGCTAGGCGTAATACAGGGCGTTCTGTCCAAAACCTATGCTAGGTAACAGGAACTAGGAGAGCTCAAAAATAAAGCAAGGGAAAGTCGCCAAAAGTAATAACGGCTCTCCAAGATCGTTTAATTTGTCCAATCAGCTGGAAGACACCCAACCATTTCTCACCTGCAGCTCCAAAGTCAGCTTTTGGAAGCTGCAGGTGTAACTGTTTCAGTTGAAACGATGAGAAAAAGAGTTCGTACCAAGAAGTATACAGCAGGAGACAGTTTATGGGTTTCCGAGTTATCCAGGCAGCACAAGATTGATCGCCTAAATTGGTGTCTTCACCACCAAAACTGGAACATATTGGGAATTGACAAAATGTGCTATTTTCAAAAAAAGTCAGGAGTTGTGTAAAATCAGATGACCCATGAAATCGTGTACTTAGAGGTCGAGGAAGACAAGCAAGAACGAAAACTGTCAGATCTGTTCACAACTATAAAAGGGGAAGTGTAACGTTCTGGAGAGGAATTGTGATCCATAAAAAAACTCATTTAATTTTCATCTAATCAACTTTAACTGCTCACAGGTATGTTGATAACCTGTAGTCAGGCTCTGGAGAGGTGCAACAGGAGAAAATTTAATTTTATACCTCTACATACCATTAGAGTGACTATAGACATAATTGAAGCAGAAGGTGTCCCTTGTTTGGAGTGGCCTGCTTGCTCACCCGAGCTTAATCCTATCGAGTATTTGTGGGATATGCTTAAAAGAAAAATTAGAGCTCGCCGGGATAATCCACAAAACACCGCACGGCTAGTACAAGCTGCTCTTAAAGGATGGAGCAACCTACCATAACAACATGTTGATAATTTGATTAGGAGCGTGCCCACGCAAACTGAAGCTTGCATAAGGACTAGAGGTGATAACACTGACTACCACAAAATACAAAAAAAAAAACAATTTAAACATTATTCGTTTTACATTGAAATTTTGTATGCTATTGACTTTAAAACAACTACCTACTTTCAATTTGTTTGTTAAATGCTTTATTGTTTTATTTAATTGTTATGTATTTGTTATTAAATTGCTTTAAAATAAATATTGTTTGACTTCGTGTGTTTGTTTTTTTAATTCACACGAAATAGTAAGAAATATCAGATGATTCCATATAATTTTGGATGTGTGTATAACATCATACTTACCATATGAGTATTTTTTTTCTTTATCAAGCAGCTATATTATGTATGAGAGAATTGTCCCTCTTATAAGTAGGCTTCCTCGCCATATAATGAAAATTGTAATAATAATCCTGTATCCTGTAATAATATTGTAATAATACAATAAATTGTAATTTATTGCTAATCTATATTGCATCTACCTTTGCTCAACTCCAGATAAGCACAACTGTGAGATTATTTCAGAGCAGTGTTTGGCGCTATTTAAGCTCAACCCGAAGGAGTTTCTGCGTCGTTTTGTGACTGTCGATGAAACATGGATTCACTGGTACACATCACATACCAAGGAACAGTCGAAACAGTGGACTTCATCCGACGAACGTGATCCGAAGAAGGCGAACACCATTCAGTGGCCGTAGCAGGTGTTGGCTACTTTTTTTTGGGATTCACAATATGTGAACTGCACAATGGCGTGCGGTGACTTTTTCGAAAGGGGAAGCGATTCAATAAGGATATAAAAATATTTTCTTAAGGGTCGAGCAACTTTCCACCTGATAACACTCTGATGCGCAGGGGCTCTCTATCAGCAAAGTACTTAATTATGTGAGACGTCCTGCGTACAAGGACTCACACACTAAATCCGTGACGCGTGAGGCACTCTATTCCCGCTATTTCTAGTGACTAGTGACCTATCATTGATCTGTATTGCTAGCTCGGGCCTTGAGTCCTCGCGCCGGGCTTGGTTTTCTAAAGAAGAATCCTATTTAAAAAAAATTATACTCCGAGGCATTTTCCACAACACACAACTTTCACTAAAATGACCTCACTAAAATGAGGTCTATTCTCCTATCAACTTCTGATAATTGTTGAATGCAGTCTTTTTCAATGGATAATACTTTCAAAGTCGCTTGTTGAATTTCTTTTAAACTCTTAATTTGAAACTTTTAATGCATCTTAATACTGCAAAACTTCGTTCAACTGATGCACTTGTAGATGGGATAGTTTGTAGTACTAATTCACACAACTTGACCACTTCACACAGCGACTTGTTTAGACCAGTAGTTATAAAGAAATCCCAGATTTCTGGGTATTTCTTTATATATATATATATATATATATATATATATATACTATATATATCATTAATGTCAGTTGTTTCATAAATGATACTTAACTGAGAATGGGATATCAAAAAATTTTCATTATTTAATCGTAATGAAATAAATTCCTCTGTGGGAAATTTTGATGAATTATAATTAGAAATATTAAGATTATATATAATTCTACAAATTTTAAATCGTTAAAAGTTTTTAGAATTCTTTAGAAAGCTAGAATTCATTTGTTGTAAAATATTATCAAAAGGTCTCTTTGTTTCGTCTGTCTCTCTGTCTCCGAAATTATCAATCTTCATTATTTTTCTTTCATGTTCAAACCCCATATGTTCAGTTTTATCCCAAATATTTTTAAACTGCTCCCGTTTTTTTAATTATCGTATTAATAAAGTCATCAATTTGTCTTATACAAAATGCAATACCATTGGATTTCTGTAAAATGTCAAATAAAAGATAAGTAAAAGGAAAAATCTCTGCAAAAAAATTTAAATCGAAATTTTCTGTAAGCGAATGTATGTAATACCTAAGCACCTCTTAGCAGCAGTAACAGTCGGAGCATCTCACTTTCGGGAAGGCGATAGGACGAGCGCTTCCATGGCATACCAAAATTCGCGCGACTAGTGGGTGCGGTCATTGAACCCTAACGAATTTTTAAACGGGACAACTGCATGTCAAGCGGCGATTTTGAGATGCGCTTCTGTCAGGTCACGAGTGGACCAAATAGTTGAATTGTGTGCATATTGAGTTCGTGCGTACGCGATTAATTTTTAATATTTTTCAATGCCTATTGGCTAGGTAATTTGTAGATTATTTGGATTAGGGAAAAAATTTTTTTTATTAAATATTAAATAATAATGTATTTTCTTATATCGACGAATAAATAGGGAAGCGGCGCTTCCCCCGCTTCCATGGACCGCACGCCTCTGGAACTGCATCAACTACCTGAAGGACAAAACGGTTACAGGTCTATACGATACAGAATTATTGGGTAGATTCGACACCGAATTGCAGAAAAAACGGCCCCAATTGGAGAAGAAAAAGGTAACTTTCCTCCATGGCTAAATTTATCGAATTGAGCTACGAACTGAACTGCTGCCATATCCCCCGTATTTTCCAGATTTGGCACAATGTAATTGTTTTTGTTTTCAAATTTGAAGAAGTCAAAAAGTGAGGTAATAGCATATTCTCTGTACTGCCTACCGACTAAAACCACACCATTTCGTTGCCACATGCACTGGGGATTATCTTATCGATTTAACCTTTTTTTCCTCTTTGGGGGAATGTTCGAAACATACCTTGATCATTGAGGGTAGACAGAACGCCTTCTAGCTTTAGTTGTGCAGGATTTCTCCAACGTGACACAACGTCGACACGGATTCAACCGACCTCTTAATGACACACGATTCTCACACTTTTTCGCTGCTTAATCGTTTTGGACCTCTCTATTCATGTTCAATCTCCCCACCTCTCACTTTCCTGCTTGTTTCTCGTTCCTCGACACCCTGTCTCCCTTTATTCCTGTTTCTTTCTCTCTTTCTCCATGTCAATGAAAGCTGCCAATGTTGAATTTTAACCTGAAAATTGTGTTGGAATATTGAAATTCATGTCATCTTTGGGAATGTAGCAGATGTACGTAGTGATAACAGATATTTGTTTATTGATTTACCTTGTGTTGGCGTTCTTCTTGCCCCTACCGTCATTCGTTGACGATATTATTCAGGATCTGAGGATTGGAAATTTAAAGTCGAAAATTTCTAAGAAACAAAGTAAGTTATCAATCGAAGTAGCACAGAAAACGACAATAAATATCGTTCCCATACCACCAGATTGACAAAAGATGGAATACTTTCTTTGGTTACAACCTCCCGAGATTTTCAAAAATTATAAATCATACAGGATGCCGAGGAAATTAAGATGAGAGAATTTTAAATAATTCACAACCCATCTGCTCAGTCTGGTGGTATGGGAACGATATTTATTGTCGTTTTCTGGCCTACTTCGATTGATAACTTTTTCGGTAGTAGCTGTTTTTCGGTAGATGGCTCTAGTAGATCCGTGACTTTTCTTTCTTTGCAATTCGGAAAGGCCCAAAGTGTGATGTCTGGAGAAGTCGGAGAGAAAAGGATATGGGACTACTGATGAGGAGGAAAACACCTCCGAAACCGGTATAAACTCTTCCTGCACTCTCCGATTTAACCAGAATATTATGCGGCTGCTGCATTTTCGTGTTGCAAAGAAATTGAAAATGTTTATACATTTTACATTTAGTTCCGTTTGGTTGTGCTTTTCAATATAATCTCTTATGTTAGCAGCATACAGTAATAGTCTGGGCTGATTATCGGAGAATAGGCCATTTTTGGGAAAACTTATTTACCAGCAATTGTATTGCTGGAATCGAATTATAAGATCCTATATATTAATAATATAGGTATGCAAAGTGCTCAGATAGTGTGCTACTTTTTTTATAAACAAAATGGCGCACGAAAATCGTGTTTTTTAATTATTGCTCTATAACTCCGAAGATTTTAACTTTACAACAAAAACACCCAAATAAAAATTCACCGTGATTAAATTCTGCATAGAGACGCGTTTTTTTCCGATCTGCTCCGACGAAAATTTTCCTCGAAAAATGAGGGTTTTCACAACAAAATCTTTAATTTTAAAATAAAGTTTTAGATAAGTAATTATCTACCAATAATTAAATCATTTGGTGACTTAAAAGCCTTTTTGGTTTAGATTATAGTTCCAGAAGCTGATGAAAATTAAACGAATATTTTAGCAACAATTCAATTGTTAATTAATAATTTACGGTCGCAATAATAACCAAAATAATTATGATACACTGATCAAGCTTTGAAATCTTATAAAGATGAGATGCCTATTTAACATTTTGTCGACAAAATATGAATTTTTTATTTTTTGCATAATCTTTAAATGTTTAAAAAAAATAGTTATAAACAAATTAACGTTTCTCAGAAAGTTTTTATTACATTAAAATTTTAAAAAATAGCTAAAATGCGCATTTAAAATATCTTGAAAATGAATGCTTTAAAACTTTTTTGCAACCATTTGTAAAAAAGTTATGAAACAGCAAAGTAAACATACGATTACTACTGTGTTTATATATTTTTTAATTCTTTCAAAGCGTAGAAGTGAGTTTAAAGTACAAGCTAATTATTTACAAAAAATATCGATTATCAGTTTAATGGTTATATTTTAATTAAAGATTATAAATATATTTTTTTGTAATTTATACGCGCGAAAGTAGAGTAACACAGTACTGTAGCTAAAATTTTCACTCGGAGCGACGACCGGCCGCGTGATGTGTACACTTTTAATAAATAATGTATGCTGCGTGTCAGTCGCTTCGAGTGAACATTTTAGCTCCGACTCTGTATCAGGCCTACGTTTGCGCTAAAAATTACAAAAAAGGTATTTTTAATCTTTGATTAAAATATAACCATTTCACTAATTTTTGGCATTCTTTGTGAGTAATTAGGTTGTACCATAGACTCACTTTTAAGCTTTGAAACAATTAAAACAAATTATAAACAACGGAGAATTCGTATATTTACTTTGCTGTTTCATAACTTTTTTGCAAATGGTTGGAAAAATTTTTTAAAGCATTCATTTTCAAGACCTATGAAATACGCATTTTAAGTATTTTTTAAAATTAGAATATAATAAACAATTTCTGAGAAATGTTAATTTGTTCATAACAATTTTTTTTAAACATTTAAAGATTATGCAAAAAAATGAAAAATTTATATTTTGTCGACAAAATATTAAATAGGCATCACACCTTTATAATCTTTCTAAGTTTGATCAATGTCTCATAATTATTTTGGTTGTTATTGCGACTGTAAATTGTTAAGTAACAATTGAATTGTTGCTAAAATATTCGTTTCATTTTCACCGGCTTCTGAATTTATAATCTATAACAAGAAAGCTTTTATTTCACCAAGCTATATAATTATTGATAAATAATTACTGGCCCAAAAAATGTATTTGAAAATTCGAGATTTTGTTGGGAAAACCCACATTTACGAAGAAAATTTTCGTCGGAGCAAATCGGGAAAAACATGCCTCTATGCAGAATCAAATTGGGGTGAATTTTTATTTAAGCGTTTTTGGTATAAAGTTAAAATCTTCGGAGTTATAGAGCAATAATTGAAAAAAATACGATTTGTCGGAGCCATTTTGTTTATAAAAAAAGTAGCACACTATATGCGGACTTTGCATACCTATATTAATAATATATAGGATCTTATAATTCGATTCCAGCTATAAAATTGCTGGTAAATAACCTTTCTTTGTACTTTACTAATTAGACCAGCGTATTATAACTATTTTTTTTCAAAATTTAAAGATTATGCAAAAAAAAGAAAAATTTATATTTTGTCAATAAAATATTAAATAAGCATCTCATCTTTATAATCTTTATAAGTTTGATCAATGTATCATGATTATTTTGGTCATTATTGCGATCGTAATTTGTTAATTAACAATTGAATTGTTGCTAAAATATTCGTTTAATTTTCACCGGCTTCTGGAATTACAATCTATACCAAGAAAGCTTTGATGTCACTAAGTTATTTAATTATTGATTAATAATTACTTACCTAAAACTTTATTTGAAAATTAGAGTTTTTGTTAGGAAAACCCGCATTTTCCGAGGAAAATTTTCGTCGGAGCAAATCGGGAAAAACATGCCTCTATGCATAATCAAATTGGGGTGAATTTTTATTTGAGTGTTTTTGTTGTAAAGTTAAAATCTTCGGAGTTATAGAGCAATAATTGAAAAAAATACGATTTGTCGGCGCCATTTTGTTTATAAAAAAAGTAGCACACTATCTGCGGACTTTGCATACCTATATTATTAATATATAGGATCTTATAATTCGATTCCAGCAATAAAATTGCTGGTAAATAACTTTTCCATGAATTTTGCTAATTACCCCAGAGTATAATGGACTTTATTACATTCAGCAAGACTCTTTTCCTAGAATAATTTGAACTTCTTGTGTTCGCCATAAGTTTGTTTAGATTTTGGATTCTTATCACATATGTATCCTTAATCGTACAAGAAAAATGAGGTTTGAATATAAATTTTTAGTCCAGTATTACTCCCAGATACATTTTCTGGGCAGGGATGATTTTGAGATCTACTAGATGGAATGTGATGTAGAATATCAGGCGTAAAGGCGCCTTATAAATTGTATCCATTACTGTGTAATCATACATGCTACAAGTGTTGTACTGATATTTAAAAATACCGAGAGAAAACACACGCCAACAGCAAAATCAAAATTATATTAAAATAAATAAAAGAGGCAGTAGGCACAATTGTAAAATAAAATAGTGTTAACATACAAAAAATTTTCCATTATATTTTTAAAATATGGTCACACATAAATTCATAACTACATTATATAAATTATATTAAACTATAAATGAGTAGGTCTTGTCATGGCTCTAATATATAACAATGTTAAAATTCAAGTTAATTAAAACTGGGCAGTTGAATGATTATCTAAAATATAAAATAATATCAACACTTATATCACTTAATTTTCTATTATAGTAAGTTTTCAAACTGCCGTGAGAATATAAAAAGTATAAACTGGAGTTTCTTTAGAAATCAGATCACTATGTAAAAATAATATTCAACTAATCTAGCATGTACTTTAATATTAGGCAAATTTTAATTCTGGGTGATGAGTAAGTAAATCGACAAAATTGCAGAACAAATAACAGTATTTTTTATATAACAGCTACATTACATCACTTTTGACCGTTAAAACATACCATGGTTTCTTAATTGGTATTGAATATCATTCAATATGTAATAAAGGTGCGTAGCAGATGAGGGGCTAATACAGACTCAAACCACTAACTGGGGTAAAATACAATAAGAGCCAGAACCTCTAACATCGAAATAAAAGACTAAGAAACGTGTAAAAACATTATAGTAGGGGAGGAAAGTATGCTAAATGTGCAGTCACTCGACCGCTTTGGGGATCTATTGGGTTGTGAAGAGTCGGTTTTAAAACCAAAAAAGTTAAGTACAGTTTTCCATTTTTAATTTAATTTTCCATTTCCAACAATCTTTTTTCCAATTATAGCGCCATCTATCCATAATTCGAAAAAATGCTTCAAGTAAAAGTTACTTATTTTTACGTAAGGAATCCGAATCTGCAATAAAAATGGGGGCTCCTATTTAAAATTTTAAAGTAACCCCCCACTCCACTTCCGTGGGAGGTCGTGTTTGGTGCCATTCGATAGATTTTTAAAACATACTGAATAAGTGTATTTTTCAGTTTTTCGATCTAATGTTCATTTCGCGAAATATCGCGGGATTCGTATTTAAAATTTTAAATTTACCCCCCACCTCTCTCCGTGGACAGTCGTGTCTGGTATCATTCGATAGATTTTTGACAAATATTGAGCACGTATTTTTTAGTTTTTAGATATATCGTTCATTTCGCGAAATATTCGCTTTTTTCTTGTGAAACTTTGTGACTCACCCATTTCCTTACGCCCCGGCCAAATCGTCAGATTTTTGAAATATACACTGTTTTGCATGTACTTAACTTACCTTATCTTAATCTGACGATTTCGAGTTTTTCTAAGGATATTTTTTTTCGCCCCCCCCCCTTAACGAAATCCCCTGTGTTTAGAGCCAATATATGATAGAGGTACATCTACAGGGTACCAGGGTTCTCCCCATATGATAATCTGACGCGCTTGAGTTACTGCAAAAATTCCCGCTTGGGCTCTCCTACTATTATATAAGAAATTGCAAAAGAGATCCTGTGCATACAGAAAAAGGTAAACAAAACTAAAGAACAACGACTTGATGAAGAATGTCGATACATAGCAGAAAGGAAAAATAGTGCATACCGATGAAAACGGTAGACGATACAAGTATTCGCGGTGTGCAAGTAGTTGGAGGGGATACGAGAAACGATCGTGCGCGAATAGCGGAGAAATATTGTAACTTTTTTAAATAATTCATATTGTCAATTGAAATTGTCAAATTGACGTATATTTCATACCTACCGTCATTGAAGAAGAAAAATTATATATTGCTCCACAATATTGATATGATATGCAATTATTATATAAAGGTAAATTTAATTAATTGTAGTTTGCTTGCAGTACTGCATTTTAATAACTAATTTTATTTACTACATACAATTGTTTACGTTTTAATAACATAACCTGAATCTTATTTTTTCTTCTATTATTATTATTATTATTTTTTTGGACTATGGCCTTGACAATTATCCAGTAACCAGGACTAATATAATTGGCCAATATAATTAAAAGTGCGAAGAAAGTTGCTGAGCGTAGAAACCAGGTGTCGCTTTGTCGAACTTGCACGGCCCCAATAAGAAGAATATAGGCTGCTAAGGACAGAAGAAAAGAGAATACAAAAACTTGACAAAAGTAGAACAGAATTTAAACCAAGAACAATGATGAGCAGGGAAAGGAGACATAGTAACATCCCAAAGTAAAATATGGAAAATGTGGACAGAATTCTTTCAAGAAAAGTACGAAGTAAGCAGGGAGTAGATGCACTATGATGGAATGGCACTGAAACAAAATGATATCAGGGAAAAACAGCTCTCATTAGCTGAAATTAGCAAAGTCTCCCGGATCAGAAAATATTACCACAATTAATAAAAAAAAATGATGAAACTGATTATAAAATTCCATTACCTTGAATATACCATACGTTTAGATTTCGACTAGATATAGGGACTGAAGGAAACGTTAAAATCGGCAACATTGCTTATGAGAATGAGTTGAATTGCCACTGTAGAATACACGAATGCCTAAATAAACCCGCGCGACTCAGGTATGGAAAGCGAGGACGCAACGTTGTCATGTATTGAATGTCCTATATCTAATTTCTTCTTCTTCGGAGGTTGGATATCATAATGGCTATGGTCACTTTGTTGGCTGCTGCTCTGAACAGTTGTAATGAACTACAGTTAAACCATTCTTTAAGGTTCCTCAGCCAGGAGATGCGTCTTCTTCTTATGCTTCTTCTTCCTTGGATCCTTCCTGGCATAATAATTCTCAGCAACTCATATTTTTCTCCTCTGGTAATGTGACCCAAATATTCCAGTTTTCTTGTTTTTATACTGTTCATAATTTCTAATTCCTTATTTAAACGTCGTAGCACTTCAACATTGGTAATCCTTTGAACACACTGTATTTTCAATATTCACCTGTAACACCACATTTCGAACGCTTCTATTTTTATTATGTGTTGTCTCTTCAATGTCCAAGCTTCCATTCCGTATAGTAATATAGAAAATATGTAGCATCTTAGAGTCCTCAAACTGAGAGGCAACTGAAGGTCTTCGTTTGTAAGCAGTGTCTTCATTTTTATAAATGCTTGCCTTGCAATTTCAATTCAGACTTTAATTTCTTTGCTTTGGTCATTTTTGTCATCAACCCAGGTTCCCAGATATTTGTATGTCTTTACTTTTTCTATTTGGGTTTGCTCTATCATTAACCTTTCATTTCCATGTTGTGTTTTTGAGACAATCATAAATTTAGTTTTTTTCTTGTTTATTTTCTTTTTAATATAATTCTATAATTCTTGTAGCGATTCCAGGGTGTCTGCCATTATAACGGTGTCATCAGCAAATCTTATGTCTTCCGTTTATGTATTCTTCCGTTTATAGAGATTCCATCAGTTAGTTCCGCTATCGTTTCCTGAAATATGGCTTCACTGTACACGTTAAACAATAGCGGCGACAGAACACTACCCTGTCTTACTCCTCTCTTTATATCAATATTCTCGGACTCTTGTTCTTCTATCTTTATATTGGCCTTTTGATTCCAATACAAATTGATGATAATTCGTAAATCTCGTCTGTCTACATCTGTTTTTCAATAATTCTATTAGTTCTTCATGTCGGACCCTGTCGAACGCTTTTTCGAAGTCGATGAAACAGGAATAAATATCCAAGTTCATATCTAATTTAAAACTAAACAATCTGTACATTGACCTTGAATTAACGAATAATAAGCATTAAAAATGCCGTAAAAAAGTTGATTCCGGCCCTGTTATTTGAATGTGTGAATGAAATTTAAAATAAATATAATATTAAAGTTCATCTCAGATTAACAATATGTCATATATAAATAAATAAAATAAAAGTAGGACATAAATAATTTAGTTCAATTGGTATTTAATATAGTACAGAACTTGTTAAATTAAATAGAAATAGAGAGATTTTAAGCCATTTGAAATTGAAAAAACGCTAAAAGTTATGCCAAACATGGGCAATGCATAATACTTAAACATGTGCAGTTTTTACATAATATGGGGAATATCGTCCCCCTTCTGTTCTGGCCGCAGATTTGAGAAAAAAATTGTTTGCCCAGTAAACAATTCTGTTCGAAAAAGCAAATTATGTTAAAACATACAAAAAAACGGGCATTTTCTTACTTAGGTTAAATTAAGAGGATACATAAGCGCGTCATCAAAACGGAAAACGCGTTCCAAGATTGCGGCTTTAATTTTGAATATTTTGTTGAGATATTTAGCACACATATTCGTAATACAGTAAAGAATGACGGTACAGAGCTCAATTTGAGAAATATGTTAGAATGTGGAAATTACTCTATATATAAATAAAATATTACAAAAACGAGCATGTACCGCCTTTAAGAAGAACAAAATAATACACTTTCTTCAAATAAACTTTTTATCCCGTGCCTAGATTTTGTGTCTCCTTGGAACTACTAAAATTGATTATCTGTAACAAGAAATTGAAAATATTATAACCAATAACTGATTAGGCAACAAAGAGAAATAGTCACTGTCATTTTGACAAACCTGCGTCGGTTTTCTAAGTGTAATAGCACGATTCTCTTATCTGTTCTGTTATCTGTATCGATATCCATTCAGTGCAGTAGTGTATTATTTTCTAAGATATTGGAATTCGTTAGTGTTCATCCATAGGGAAGTAGTGTTTGTTTATAATTAATTTATTATATTTTTGTGTAAAAGAACTAAGTTGTCGGACTATTTGAAAAAATAGATTATTATTAATTGTCAGTTTATAGGTAAGTATATTTTACGTAAAAATATTTCGAATTCTAATGCGAGTATATAAAGTTTAAGTATAAGTTTATAAAGAGGATTTTTTATTCTAGAAATATCATCAATAGTTTAAAAAAATAGGAAAAGTTTATCAAATGAAAATAAAGTGAGGACTTCTAAGAAAAGTCCAGTAAAAACCGTGCTAAAATTATGCGAAAATCGAAATTAGAGCATCCACAAATTTTAATAATGACTGTTGTAAATAAAAAGTTGTGAAAAAATGTTTCCCATGAAAATGAAATTCGTAATAAATCTATATTTAGGTACAGAAATTCTGACTACAGTACAAATGCCAATTTTTTCAGGTAGGTATATATTCATTGGCGACAATATTTTCGAACTTGCTTCAATCTGTTGTTCATTTCTTACGACTAAACTATTTAATATATACGTTTATAGTAAAACTTATAAGAAGAGCTCGGTTTATTTTATTTTGGTTTATTTTTATAAATATTTATTTACTAATAATAATCTTGTTTTCTATGACTTCCATTTAGCGCCTATGAGTACTATCGAACAAGCGAGACGTGGCGCGTGACCTTGTCGTATTATGCATTTATCGCTGTGTATTTTCGGGCAAGGTCAACCGCCAGGACTCGTTTGTCAGATAGTATATTGTCACAATTCGCGGTGTGCAAGTACTTGGAAAGGGAAACGAGAAACGACCGTGCGCGAGTCGCGGAGAAATATTGCATCTATCTTAAATAATTCATATTGTCAATTGAAATTGTCAAATTGACGTATATTTCATACCTTCTGTCATTGACGCAGAAAAATTATATATTGCTCCACAATATTGATATGATATGCAATTATTATATAAAGGTAAATTTAATTAATTGTATTTTGCTTGCAGTACTGCATTTTAATAACTGATTTTATTTACTACATACAATTGTTTACGTTTACTAAACATAACCTGCATCTTATTTTTTCTTCTTATTATTTTTTTAGACTATGGTCTTGACAATTATCCAGCAACCAGGACTAATATAATTGGCCAATATAATTAAAAGTGCGAATAAAAGTACAGAGCGTAGAAATAGAGGTCGCTTTGCCGAACTTGCACGGTCCCAATATTGAGCCTTCATCTTAGATAGTGTCAAACTGGACTCTTATATTACAAGATGTAAATCCCTACATTATAGTGATATCATTTAATAGAATAATAGCTAATTCAAGAATTAACGCGCATGTTGAGATTAGCATATAACGTAGCTCATATCAGTGGCTTAAATCTCTCATAATCTCTTTTTAATATAAACATAAATGCACTGTCACCTCCACCGTATATTTTCCTTAACTTAATGTACATGTGAACAATAAAAAGACTAGAAAATGGCAAAATATTGCTAAAATAATATCAATCGCATAATATCATTCATTTACTTTTAATAAAAAAAGTAAAAATCTTACTAAATACATTTATTAAGTAAGTGCCTTAAAATAATTACTCACTATGAGCATGTTGTTTATATTGAAATGCATTAAGGTATGCCCAATGATCTTTTCATCAACGCTATTAAGTCCTATTTATTAAGTATCACTTGCCAATCCCCTCTCTATTTTACTGACCGATAAAAAAGAACATTTTATTTTAGGTTAGGTTCAACGCCAACTATAGTGAAGTGCGTGAAATGATACAAATTTTGCGTCGACTCGCTTCTTTACGTGCCTTGTTCAGCCTTCCTAAGGTTGGCTATCATTCTAGTGATTTTTTCTCTATCCTGCGCAAGTTTACATGATTGGGCGATACTGCGAATACCGGTCCAGTCACCAATGTTCTTCAGCGATCATGCCTGTTTTCTACCAACTCAACTTCATCATTCTATCTTGCAGTGGCGGCTTTTCTTTATGTGCTGCTGAGCTGCAGAACTACCAAACAACCATAGCAAATCTTAATTATTAAAGAATAATTAATATAGTTTTATTTCAAATCTGCCATATTATCATATTAAACATCAACTGTTAATAATAATTCACCAACAACGATGATTAATATTATTTTTTTTACGTATTTACTCCTCTAGTGAAACCGTATAATTTTTTTACGTATTTGGTGCTCCAGTGAAGCAATCTTTTTACGTATTTGCTGCTCCAGTGAAGCCGCGTCGATAATAACCGAAACACTGGCAGCGGTAAAATGCATTTATTAGGCAAACGGCGATCTTAGCCGATGTGCTTCGGCAATCGGCTGATTAACGGCCTCGGAAATGTGTTTGCGAGCTGCAATTCACGACAGTTATTCGTGACCGTTGCATCTGTGCCGTGTTTAGAAATTCTTAGGTTACAATTTTGACTGTAGAGAAATTCCATGACTGAAGACCGACTTGTAGCATTAACCATGTTGTCAGTAGAAAAAACACTTATAAAAGAAATACCAAACTTTAATGAAAAAGTTATAGACAAGTTTGCTTTAAAAAAATCGACGAATCGAGCTTATTTATAAAAAAAATAATATATTTGGCTCTGTGTGTAGTTAGTTCGTAAGACCCTATAATGCAATTATTGTTGTGGCGATTTTGTTTGTAGTGTTTTTTCGTTTGCATTCCTTAGTTTCGCGTATTTATCGATAAAATTCTACTAAAAACATAAACTATAAAACAATTACTAGTGTGCCATAATGTACCATTGCTATTTTTGATATAATTGGATTTATCTTCAATTTGAAAAGAAGAAAATCGGTAAGTTCTTTATTATTTTTTAATAGATATATAATGAATAAATATATGGTGTAAAATATCAAACTAAAAGCCTCGTTGTAAAATACAACGATTAAAAGATATTGAATTAAAAAAAACCAAAAAATACTGCAGAACTACCAAATTTTTGAGTCACCAGCCGCCACTGCTATCTTGATCTTTATTAATAGTTGTAACATACGATACTGATTACTTCGAAAAATGTGACCTTGATAGGAAATTTTTCGACACTTATGGATTCGAGTTTCCGAATATTATTAGCCCTTTTTAAGGGGCTATCCTAATGTAAAAGTATGAAATTCATATACTTTTTTGGGAATTTCTAAAATAAAAAATACTGTACCAATTGCTTTGAAAATTTGCATAAGCATTTAATATAAAAGGAAGTATGTATCTGTAACACAATTTTCATAAAAAAATGTTGAAAATTAAACGATTTATGCGACATCTACTGGCACCGTGAAAATAAAAACATGGTCCCACTCTGCAGTGATTGGGACTAATAGAGATCCTGAAACATAAAATTTCCAAAGTGATTATTGAAATATAAGTTATTTCCTATACCACCAACTAGAATTTTTGAAAAATATTAAAATTTGTAAAAATGGCGAAGTATTGAAAAGAAATTTTAAAATTAGTTAAAACATTTTCAGTTTCAAAAACCGCCAAATTAACATTTTTTATCCGATCAAAAACCCTAGTTGATGGTATAGAAAATAACTTATCATTCAATAATAACTTTGAAATTTTATGTTTTAGGATCTCTATTAGTCCCAATCACTGCAGCAGTGGACCTATGTTTTTATTTTCATGGTGCCAGTAGATAGCGCATAAATCGTCTTATTTTCAATTTTTTTTATAAAAATTGTTTTACATGTACTTCTTTTTATAATAAATGCTGATGCAAATTTTCAAAACAATTGGTACAGTACTTTTTATTTTACAAATTTCCAAAAAAGTATATGAATTTCGAACTTTTACACTAGGATAGCCCCTTAAGACTTCGTCTGACGAATTTCAGACATCACGAAGAACTTTGGATTGGAATCTTTGTCGTCTTTGCATATTTGTATTACTGGCAGTTCCCCAGATTTGAATCCCGTACATCCAGACCGGTCGTAGTATTGTCTTATAGAGAAGAAGTTTCTTCTCGATAGTTAAATCTAACTTCCGATTCATAAACCAGTACATTTTTTTGAAGCATGTCCAGTTGTAGTTGTTTGGGTATATGTTTTCCCCAATTTAGGAGATTATCTATGTGAATACCCAGATATTTGACATCGTTCCTAGCAGGCAGTAATTTTCGGCTTATAATCAGAATCATGAAGTAGTATCATGATATAAGAAGCTTTATACAGAAGCCAAAATATTGAATTTTTAAATAGATTCTGTATTTTCACTTCTATTTCTTGATGTGCTTATCCGTGACGACTGTTGGCGATTATCATGGCAATCTTTATATTATTTGCAGCAGCGCGGAACAGCTGCACAGATGTTGTGTTGAACCAGGTTCAGAGGTTCTTTAACCTTCCGATGACCAACCGTTTTTGTTACACGGATGACCAATGGGAGTAAAAAATGACCCCAGATCAAAAATGACCTGGAATGAATGTTTTCAGCATTTAAATCTTCATCTAACAATACATCCTTGTTTTGTGATACTATTTCATCTTCTATATCATCATAAAAATCGCTAGCAGTAACAATTTCCTGTAACTCAGCCTCGGTAAGATATTTGCGGGCCATATCTTATATGTACACAAAATACTAAGAAACTATAATAATATACGCCAGGAAATAATAATAATGACTAACTGTAGCAGACAGAAATGTCATGATTCGTACATAACAGGCACCACAGTCTAAAAATAGATTTTGATAACGCGCAGTGTAAAACTACTTGGAATTCCACACAATAGACGGTATTTTACTAAACATCAACTTCAGAATATATTTTTTATTCGTAAAATATAGGGAATGTTTTTTATTTCAAAATATGAGGATATCTAGAATGATATTAAAGTCAAATAAAAAAATAATGAGTTAAAAATTAAAAATACTTTTGAATTTATTAAAGAAAAACATAAGCTGGGGTCCAAATTTACCCCCTTGGTCATCCGAAGGTTAACCAGGATATTCTTCTCCTTCCTGGACCTCGCTTTCCAAATATTATTACTTGCAGGATGTCTTGTAGAAGTTCATATCTGGATTCATTTCGCATAATGTCTTCCAAGTATTGTAACTTTGGAGATTTGATGGTGGTCAGTACCCCTCGGTTCTTCTTCATTCGTTTGAGGACCTTCTCATTTGTGACCCGGTCAGCTTACATCCTGTTACACCACATGATATATTATTGATACCGAGATCCAAGTGTTTATCAAGATTAAAAAAATCTTACGTACCAAGTTTTTTGGTATAAATTCGGCGACTGAATAATTTCGTAGGATCGTCCAATATTATAAATTTCAGAATGAATGGTTTACAAGAATGGGCAAATGTACTGAACCTATAGGCGAGCGGCAGCAACCCCTAAAATTACGTTATACCGACCATGAAAATCAACTTTAAGGTGAATGATCAATTTTGGTCATTATTTATGTTTTCGAGGTCGCTGAATCAGAATATGTAGTTTATTTTTATCTAGAATTGGTGGAACATGTTCAAACATCAAATTTTATGCAAAAATGCGAAAAATCAATTTTGAGGATTTTGTAACTTTACCTCGCTGTATCTTTGGTCGATGTAAATATTTCCTCTTGAAAATTTTACAGTGTCATCTTTGAAGTATTTAGATAACAACGAGCTTTGTACAAAATGTTTATACAAATAAAAAGAGGAGTTGTTATTTTTAAACATTTTGTCGTCAGATTTCGTTAGTTTCATGTTTACTTAAAAAAGCTGAGTGAGAAACTTTTTAGCTTATAATTTTAACCAACACAGCAATAAAATATAATTCACAAAGAAGTTTTCTGGAAAATTTTAAGTCACGTTTATTTCTCGATATACTGTGCGGTGTGATGACCACGGTGTGGTCAATGGCTAATTTTGGTCATACTTTATGTTTTTGATGGTTCTGAAAACGAAAATTAGGTTTATTTTGAATTTTAAGCAGGGGACATTGGCAAAATCGCAATTTTACCCTAAAAATAAAAAAAATGAGAAATCACATATTTTGCGGTTAATAACTCTGTTTCATTTTAATATTTCTGTCTGAAATTTTTATAGTATATATTTCTTACCTTTCTGAAGATAATGGTACTTGTATCAATCTTTCTGTCTCATTATAATAAAAGTTATGAATAGTTTAAAGTTAAAGGTGCAGATTCCTGAATTTCAAAGTTTAATCGCAAAAGTTGAGTGACAAAATTTGAAATTTAGCTTTTTAATCAAGTTTATGTTAAAATATAGGGTACAAAGAATAAAATGTTTTATAGAAAAAAAAAAAAATAATGCAACTTTTAAATTTTAAGAAAAAGGTGATTTCATTTTTTTTATTATTTTTAGGGTAAAACTGCGATTTTGACACTGTTCCTCCATCTAAAATTCAAAATAAACCTTATTTTCGTTTCAGCACCATCAAAAACACTGTAAACAAGTAAGACCAAAATTAGCCAT
Organism: Diabrotica virgifera virgifera; assembly: GCF_917563875.1. Taxonomy (NCBI): domain Eukaryota; kingdom Metazoa; phylum Arthropoda; class Insecta; order Coleoptera; family Chrysomelidae; genus Diabrotica; species Diabrotica virgifera. Next base: position 27,901,089 of record NC_065446.1, on the reverse strand, counting down.
TCACCACACCGTGGTCATTATTTCGAGAAATAATCGTTTTTTTGGAAGAGTGCCACTCGTCTATAAAGTCACATAACTTTTTTCTTATTGCATATTTTGACTTAAAATTTTCCAGAAAACTTCTTTATGAATTATATTTTATTGCTGTGTTTTGTCAAAAAGTTTGTCACTCAACTTTGTAACGTTACAAACGTCACATCTTTGTTATTTTATTTTTAAATAATTATTTTACTTTATTTTCTTTATTATTTCATTAGTAATAATTTTCTTCTATTTGTTTTACCAGTTTTCTTCGTTAAAAACTCGTTGGCGCCCTCTTTTATTATCCTCTTTTATTATCTTCTATTTAATATATCTCTTTTCATCTAAAATCTAAATCATCATACTGAACGTACCCCGTATATTCTTACTCTGTAAGTATCTGTCTTTCAATACGGAACATGCCTGCTACTTCATAGTACTTGGTCGTCATTTCAAATGTCGTTTTCAATGACAGTGACACTTCATCCCTACCCGCTGACAAACTGAAAATGGAAGGGAAGAATTATTCCTTAAAAAGGCATGGAATTTGAAAATTGGATTTATTTTCCATCAATACTTAATATTCTCTTGGGGTGAGTTCTTATTCTTATCATATTAATTACAATCATATCATTTTTACGTATCCAACCTAACCTTCCATGTCTGCGAGCACATCGTCAATTTTAAATACCTATTTATTTCTAATTTTCATATATGCACGTTTAGTAATTAAATTCTAACTAGTAGTATCAATCTTAATTCCATTTAATTATTCCTTTGCCAATAACTGCTTTTTACGATTGTTTGGCAAAGACTCGTTTTTGGTTTTTCTTCTTGATGTTTGATATGTGTTTTTATCTTATAGTTTTTGGGAACAAATCAACCTTTTCTCCCGTCGGGAGCCACCTGCCTTCATCACCGGTGATGCTACTCATAAGGCGAAGACTTCATGGATGCATCGCAACTAGACTGCAGCGATCAACACCACCAGTAAATTAGAGCTGGACTGACCTAGGGCCACAACATCTGTCCAGGTCAAGAGAAGTCAACAACTGTACCATTCGACATCAAAAAGTTACCATCAGCTACCAAAAGCCATAAGTATAATCCAGAATTGTTAGTTTTTGGCAACAATTTGAATATATGTGTTAATGCATATACAGTCGAACCCGCTTATTGGAATAGCCTTCGTGCCAAGCAAAAGTATTCCTATAACTGGGATATTCTAATAACCGATCATATGTGCCAAGTTAAAACGTTTTGTGACCTCAAATTGCTATTCCTTAAACCGGGATATTCCTTTAACAGGTATTCTAATAAGCGGGTTCGACTGTAATAAGTCATATTTTTATTATATCTTTATGAACAATAAACATGATTAGTTAAAAATACTGCTTTGTTTGCTTCCATTCCGAATTTTCATAGTTCATTTCTAAGATTAGGACAAGACGAACACACACCTGAGAGACTGAGCTAGGTAAAGGTGTAGCGATGGCTATCTTGGATGATTGAGGTAATATTTTCGAATATTATTTCAATTAGCTATGGTAGTCCATCGCCTTTTTTTATTTCGTTGCACTGGTGCCCAACGTGGGGCCCGTTTTTTAAGTAAACATGGAACTAACGAAATCTGACGACAAAATGTCTAAAAATTAACAACCCCTCTTTTAATTTGTTTAAACATTTTGGACAAATCTCGTTGTCATCTAAATACTCGAAAGGTGATACAGTAAAATTTTCAAAAGGAAATATTTACAGCGACCAAAGATACAGTGAGGTAAATATGAAAAATCATCAAAATTAATTTTTCGAATTTTTGCATAAAATTTGATTTTTGAACATGTACCACCAATTCTAGATAAAAATAAACTTCATATTCGGATTCACCGACCTCGAAAATATAAAGAATGACCAAAATTTGCCATTCACCTATCATGGTCGCTTTTTCGATTTCTAAGCCTCAAATTAGGGGAGCCGCTCGGCTACTAAGGAAACGTTATTTGAAAAGTATTAAAGTCGTTTTAAAAACACTGGGTTTTCTAACAAAAATTTTAAATAAATATATGCTTAAAAATTACTCAAAACAAAAACATCAGAATGCCCTTTGGAGTTCATCTCCGGAATTAAATTTTCTGTATTAACACTACCGTGTTCATAAATATTATATTATAAACGTGTTATTTAAATAAAACAGTTCTTACAACATTCAAAAACCCAATCAATTACCTAATGGTGAAATCTTTCTAGCAAAAAACAACATAGTGACCTGAAATCACATTAGTCATCTTAAAAATATCTAATTTTCAAAGTCATCAGTCCATCGTAGCTCTGTACTCCTAGGCGAAGTCTTCTGTTCCCTCCCTTCATCTTCCCCACAAAAGAAATCATCGTCAAACGGATCATCTTCTCTGGCGAAAATATTTACCGATTCAGATTTCTTAATGTTGATATCTGTTCTCAAACCTGAAAATCTATTTTTTGAAAGAATCTTCTTTCGTCCATTCGTAGCGTTTTCAAAATTACTGGTACTAAATTCATCTTCGTCCTCACGATCTGCCTCTTCTTTAATACTTGAAATGTTGTCGTCAGGTTCCTGTTTCTCGGTAGGGGAAAAGTCGTCCTCGAAGTGAGATTTTGACTTCGTCTGGTACCGAGGGGATAATTTGGTCGTTGGTCGAGGTCTATCACGAACGCTGTAAAAAATTTGAATTTTAGAAATTATATTGAAACTACTAAGTTTTCTGTTTCTTTCAGGACTATACTTGAATCTTTCCAGTGAACCCTATGTTCATTTTCCCATGCGTGTTTACATATTTGAGATCTATCAAATTCTTTAATTTTAGTATAATATTGATGTTCAATAATTCTAACGTTTAATGATCTTGATGTTTCAAACTAAATAAAAATGTTCGCATTCACAAGGTATTTTATAAATAAAATTCTTTGTTCTTTCTTGTTCATTGTTAGGTTTAGTTTTAGATCAAATAGATCTAATGCGTTTGTTGTTTTGAATGTTGTTGTAATGTTGAATTTGTTTCCTATTGTTTTAAGTTTCTCGGATAGTCCTTTTATACAGGGTGTTAGTAAATAAGTATGAAAAACTTTAAGGGATAATTCTACATGAAAAAATAATGGCAGTTTGCTCGATAAACGTATGTCCGCAAATGCTTTGTTTCCGAGATACAGGGTGTTGACATTTTTATTTCAAACTGCCAATTTTTTATTGCTCTAAGACCAGCTGAGATATGAAAATTACATTTGGTGGGTTTCAAGACGTAGTTATTGCGCATTTTTTGGCAAACAAATAAAAATTTTATATTTATAATTGGCGCGCCTACGGGTAATGGTCTGAATTTTTTTAAAGAAAAAATGGTACGCCACTGAGATATTTCAAATTAAAAATTATTTTTGTATTCCACGTTTAATTTATGAAAAAGAACCTTTCTTGTATTTTTTTGGTGCACCGTTTTTATGCAAAGAAATAAAACATCTTCGAACGTATTTTTCATTTCTTAATACATTATCAAGAACTCCCCAATCTAATAATACCAAAGTAGAACAATAACAGAAAATGTTACTAAAAAGATTTTAACTAGGTGCAAAGCTACAACAAATGTTTAAAATTACCTCCTTTAAAGGTGACAGAATAATTTTATATTCACCATTGGCGCCCGTACAGGTAATGGTCTGAATTTTTTAAAGAAAAAAAGTAGTACGCCACCGAGAAACGTCAAATTAAAAATCATTTTGGAATTCCTCGTTCAATTTATAACAAAAAATCATTCTTGTCTTTTTTTCATATGCGGCGCCGTTTTTATACAAAAAAATAAAACATCTTAACGCTTACAAATTATTCGAGGTAGATTCCATATGCACAGAAAATTTCAAATACTTTGTAAACGTTAAGATATTTTATTTTTTTGCATAAAAACGGTGCCTCATATGAAAAAAAGACAAAAACGATTTTTTGTCGTAAATTGAACGAGGAATTCAAAAATGATTTTTAATTTGACATATCTCAGTGGCGTACCATTTTTTTCTTTAAAAAATTCGGGCCTTTACCCGTACGCGCGCCAATGGTGAATATAAAATTACTCTGTAAAATAGTTCTTGATAATGTATTACGAAATGAAAAATACGCGCGAAGATGTTTTATTTTTTTTTGCATAAAAACGGTGCACCATATGAAAAAAAGACAAGAAAGGTTCTTTATCATAAATTAAACGTGAAATACAAAAATAATTTTTAATTTGAAATATCTCAGTGGCGTACTATTTTTTTCTTTAAAAAATTCAGACCATTACCCGTAGGCGCGCCAATGATGAATATAAAATTGTTATTTGTTTGCCAAAAAATGCGCAATAACTATCTCTTGAAACCCACCAAATTTAATTTTCATAGCTCAAGCGGTCTTAGAGCAATAAAGAAATTCGCAGTTTGAAAAAAAAATTCCAACAACCCGTATCTTGGAAACGAAGCATTTGCGGACATACATTTATAGAGCAAACTGTCATTATTTTTTCATGTAGAATTACCCCTTAAAGTTTTTCATACTTATTTACTAACACTCCTGACAATTTCTTATTTATAAACAACAGAGGATAATCGTTTTTTAATAAAACAGATGTTAACAATTGATTCTCTTCTCAGAATGAATTTTCGTTAGAACAAGTAATTTTGGCTCTATCGTATTAGGATTTAATGATTCCTTTTTAACATTGATGTAGTGATTAGATTTGTAATTTAGATATCTGTTGGTATGTGCTGGTTTTCTATATAGTTACAAATAATATTTAATACTAACCTTTCAACTGGCAGCGATTTCTCAAAATCATTCTCAAAGTTGATTTTCGATGTCAATCTACTCGGTATTACAGGACTAGGTTCTGGAGAAACAAAGTCATTCTCAAAAACTAATTTTCCACGACTACTTGACTTCCTAGGGAAAGTACTGGCCATATTTTCCTCAGACTTGGGACTGTCTTTGGTTTTCTTTCGCGTAAGAGTTGAAGGTTTTTTATTACATTCTATTTTAAAGTCAGAGGGAATTTTCTTACTGATTACTGGTTCTTCTGGAAATTTGTAACGATGTGCACTTTTTATTGGTGGACCCAAATCGGATTTATGCCTATGAGTTGGTTCTGAATATTGAGAATCTCGACTACGGGATCTTCTACCAGGTTTGTATCTTCTATCTCTTTCACCATCACTTCCACCTTAAAAAAATTTAAAGCACAAACTTTAAAAAACTAATCCAAAAAATAATAGAACAAAACAGAATACCACAAGAATGGAGATCCAGCATCCTAACACCTCTCTTCAAAAAGGGAAACACATCGGACCCGGAGAATTGCCGTGGAATTAATTACTAGAGAACGGCAGTTATCGCCAGTGGCGCACAACCCCCCTACACGCGACACTATATATACAGGAAATTTTCGATTTTCTAAATCTGACTGAATTGAAAATTGGGCCAACTCCCATCTTAAAGTTCAGGAAAAGACTCACCCATTCATATGTCAACCATCCATTTTGGTCCAAGAGTGTGGATTTTACGGCCCTTCCTAATTAATGTCTGTTTTTCGTTCTCGTCCCCAAAACTCCCAAAAACTTCGAAAATTTAAGTCCGACCTTTGCGGCTTCTAATAGTACTGGTTTGTACCTTTCCAACGCATGTCTAATTTTGAAAATCGGTTATACCATTCAAAAGTTACCGAGCTCAGAAATATGATTCAATTTCTATTTAAAAAAGGGCAAATGTTTGTGGATATATATGTATGTATGTGTGTGGAAAAGTTAAACCAATCTGAATTTTTTTCTGTGTTTGAAGAGGGGGTCAAGGCCGATTCAGAACCGGTGTAGTTTGTGACTTTTGACCACCCATAAGCCAGCTACAGGACTTGGTAGGTACAAAACGGCATATTTTTTGGAGGTATATATCTTCGGTTCAAAAAGCGACAGGAGAACCGCAGATACACCAAATAAATAGTGTTGAGTTAAGCTTTCAAATGGTGTCTAAGCTGTCACGATCAGAAATACACACGGCTCAGTATAGCCGAAAAACTGAAAAACTAAACTTTGAAAATTTTGGTTTTTCGATAATTACTCAAAATTTCAACCTACGAATTGCGCCAATAACTGAGCGTTTGTAGAAGGACTCTAGACGAATCTAACGGTGTATACCTCATATCCAGGAAAATTCGAATTTTTAAGTAATAGGCTTCATAAGTATGACCAAATCAATAATGCCTGTAATAGCTCCAATTATCATACTTGACCTTAGATGCATCAGATACTACTTGACAATACGTTTCAAACTCATGTTTAGTGATCAAAATCGGTTAAGCCGTTTAGAAGTTATTAAGCTACAAAAGTATAATCCAATTAACGATTATTCCCGAAATGGTTTATGTAGTTGTAGTGGTTACAACGCTAAATTTGATCTGGCAAGGCAACGGGCAATCCGAGTTCAATTACCGGCCACCCCAATACTTTTTTTTAATCTATTTCGAAGAGAAAAAAAATCTAGTGTACATTCGATGAACACTAGATCATTTGGGAGGTAATGCGACAAGGGCGACCATTTATAAAGCTTAACGTGTAATCAGAGCCGGCATGGGAACGAGAGAAGCCCTCTTCAATTTACTAGTTCTCGCGCAAAAATGCTACGACCAAAAGAAAGATATATTTATATGCTTTATAGACTTAGAAAAAGCATTTGATAGAGTAAGGCACGACCTACTATTATAACGTTTGCAAGAAGTCGGTTTAGATGGAAAAGACATCAATTTACTAAAGAACTTGTACTGGAACCAAAACGCCAGAGTTAGGATCGAGGGTTCCACATCCGCAGAAGTAGAAATTAGGAGGGGAGTTAGACCGGGATGTGTTCTGTTGCCTCTGCTGTTTAATCTTTACTCCGAGTTTCTATTTAAAGAGGCACTGGAGGACTCCAAGGATGGAGTCAAGGTGAATGGCGTAAATATCAACAGCATCAGATACGCCGATGATACGGTGTTGATTGCGGATTCTGACTTGGGTCTATAACGACTCATCGACAAGACCAACTCGACCTGTGAGCAGTTTGGTATGAAAATAAACATTAAAAAAACCAAAGTGATTTCAATCCGAAAAAACCAAAACGTGCCTCAACCTTGCACAATAAATGGGCACATTTTAGAACAAGTCAATAGATTTAAGTACTTGGGATGTTGGATCGATAGCAGCCTAAATCCTGATCTAGAAATAAGATCGAGAATAGAACAGGCCAGAAAATCTTTCGAAAAAATCAAAAAACTGCTTTGTGATTCTCGAATAAATCTCGAAATTCGACTACGTTTATCCAAATGCTACGTCTGGTCGACTCTTCTCTATGCAGTTGAGACTTGGACCCTTAAAACATCAACCATAAATAAGTTGGAGGCCTTTGAAATGTGGATATACCGGAGAATTCTCAAAATTTCGTGGACATCGCATACCTCAAACGAAGAAGTGCTACATAGAATAGGCAAGACAAAGACAAGAAAACTTTTCAACGCAGTGAAAGTTAGAAAAACATCATACCTGGGCCACATACTGAGAAATAATAAGTACCAATATGCTCAACTTATAGTGAAAGGAAAGATCGAGGGAAGGGGGGAACTAGGAAGGAAAAGACTATCGTTGCTCAGAAATATCCGACAATGGACAGGGCTAAATTTTGAACAGCTAATAAGAACAGCTGAAGACAGAGAAGAGTTTGCAATTGTAGTAGCCAACCTCCATTGAGGAGACGGCACTTTAAGAGGAAGAAACGTGTAATCGAGAAATATTGCATTCAACTCCATACATTTAATTTATAAATAACTTTCAAAAACTCCTGATACAAGAATAAAAAACCGCTAAACGCCGTAAAAATGAGTGGCGCATACAATATTCCAGCTACAAAAAAGCTGATATAAATGTTACGTGGCGCGAAAATGTATTTTCATTTTGATGCAAAACATAGTTTTATATTAAACGATTTTTCCATAATATTTGCTAAATTTGAAGTAAACTCGCCACAAAAGAGTTTAAAATTCAAACTGTATCAAAGTTACTATTTTGTGGCGCGTTTTACTTCAAATTGAGCAAATATTATGGAAAAATAATTTAAAATAAAACTAGAATTTTGTTTTGCATCAAAATGAAAATACCTTTTCGCGCCACGTAATATTCATATCAGCTTTTTTGTAGCTGGAATATTGTAATGAATGAAATTATAATATTAGCAGAAGAACAAGGTTATAAAATTAAAAGACTTTATCCATTTATTGTACGCAAGGGATGTACAGCTGGTTCCAAAAAAAAACTGATACGACTCTTAAAGCGTGTTTTGTAGAAAATTGAGCAGTGTATTTTGAAGGATAAATACTAATTATTTACATACTGTCACTGTCCCTGCCAAATCTTAAAATTTGTCAGATAAATTATTCTGTTCAACCTCAAAAAATGGCTCCACATGCTGGCAAAGAACTAAAATCAAGAATTGTAATGAAATTAGAAGATGGTTGGTCACTATCTGTCGTAGCGAACCATTTTAACGTAAGCAGAACAACCGTTTTTAATATTAATAAAAGATGGAGAGAACAAGAAACTCTCGAAAGAAAGCAAGGTTTGGGAAGAGCTCTCTGAAGAAGACAATTTCATAGTTCCTTTCACGCTGATGTACCAAAGACTACAAGCTGTTATCACTGCTGATGGAGATATTACAAAATATTAATTTTATTTTTACATACCTAAATTTAGTATAGTTTTGGTCTTCCAGACCCTTGCTCTCTTTCGAGAGTTTCTTCTCCCCTCCATTTTTTATTAATAGAAAAACTGTAGTTCAGCTTATGTTAAAATGTTTTGCTGCCTCTGATAGTGCCCAGTTATCTTTTAATTTGGTTTTCAATTCTTGCTTTAATATACATATTGTTGAGTTAAGTCGTTTGTTTTATTCCTTAATAATAATAAAAATGATAACAACAACCCCATTTTATGTCAAAACTATCATTTATATTTTATATACTCTTTATAAAAGGCAAAGGCAGAAATTCAAAATAATATAAAAATTTAGACCTTAAAATTATTACAATTTATGAATAAACATACACACACCGGCAAAATTAGCCGAACACGTTAAAAATGGGACATGTTTGATGTCTCGTATTTCATAAACCAGTGGTCCGATTTGAGTGATTCTTTTAGTATGTTATAGCCTTATTATTTAAGAATATCGGTGTAATAATATTGTTGCTAGACAGGTAAATGTCATTTTATACCGGGTGTAACAAGCATACTGTGTTTTTTTCTTAAAGTTCGGAACACCCTGTGGAATATTCCAGCGTATATAAAATATTAAAATTAAAATTTGATTGTAGAATTATGCTTTCTTAACATTTTCTTTTTTGATTTATTTGCTTATGTTGGAAAATAAAAAAGTTATGTGCTTTAACAACTAACCATGTTTTTTATCAATAAATCCTCATAGTAGGGGAGAAAAGTATGGTAAATTTGCAATTACTCGAGCGTTCTTGGGACCTGGAGTGGATTGTGAAGAGTGGGTGCTACAACCAAAAAAAGTTAAGTTAAGTTTTCCATAAAGTGTGGGACTCTCCATTTTTCAATTTAATTTTCCATTTCCACCAATCGTTTTTTCCGATTATAGCGCCATTTATCCATAATAGGAAAAAACGTTGCGAATAAAACTTGCTTATTTTTACGTCAAGGATCCAAATCTGCAATAAAAATTGGGGGCTCCTATTTAATATTTTAATGTAACCCCCCACCCCACCTCCGTGGGGGGTTGTGTTTGGTGCCATTCGGTAGATTTTTGAAAAATATTGAATAGGTATATTTTGCAGTTTTACGATCTGATGTTCATTTCGCAAAATATCGCGGGGTCGTATTTATAATTTTTAATTTACCCCCCACCCCTCTCCGTGGGGTGTCACGAGCCCCCACGGAGGTGGGGTGGGGGATTTAATTTAAAATATTAAATAGGAGCCCCCAATTTTTATTGCAGATTTAGATTCTTTACGTAAAAATAAGCAACTTTTATTCGACATATTTTTTCGAATTATGGATAGACAGCGCTATAATCGGAGAAAAATGATTGTTTCAAATGGAACATTAAACTAAAAAATGAAAAGTCCCCCACTTTATGAAAAACTTAACTTAACCTTTTTCTGATTTTAGCACATACTCTTCACAATCCAATAGGTCCCCATAACGCTCGAGTAACTGCAAATTTAGTATACTTTCCTCCCCTACTATGAGGATTTATTGATGAAAAACATGGATAGCTGTTAACGTACATAACTTTTTTATTATCTCACATAAGTAAATGAATCGAAAAGGAAAATGATAAGCAAGCCTAAGTCTACAACAGAGTATTAATTCTAATATTTTACATATGCTAGAATATTCCACAGGGTGTTCCAAACTTTACGAAAAAAACACAGTATGATTGGTACACCCAGTATAAAATGGTATTTACCTGTCTAGTAACAATATTATTACAACGATATTCTTAAATAATAAGGCTATAAGATACTGAAAGAATCACTCAAATCGGACCACTGGTTTATGAAATACGAGACATCAAACATGTCCCATTTTTAACGTGTTCGGCTAATTTTGCCGGTGTGTGTATGTAATCAGTTGTTTGTTTGTTTATTTTAACTGACTGACAGTCTGTCATAATAAATATAATATAATGTCAGACCAATCAAATACACTGCTCAAAATAATCAAATCTTACTAAGAGTCGTATCAGTTTTTTTAGGAACCAGCTGTACCTCTAGGAATAATTAAAACGATCGAAAATAGCTACCAGAACAACACTATAAAAGTAAAAGTAGAAGAAGAACTAACAGATCCAATTCAAGCTGGCAATGGGATAAGACAGGGGTATTCCCCGAGTGTTCTACTATCCAACCTGATCATGGATGAAATAATCAAAAAGTAAGAAAAAAAAAGGATACCAAATGGTAGAAAATCAATTTAAAATAATCTGCTATGCAGGTGATACAATACTAATCTTTCTAAGTGAAGATGATTTGCAACGTATGCTGCACTAATATGGTCCTTTTCATGAGCATTTTTCAGTGCGTCACAAATGATAGAAAAAGGTAAGTCCGTGATAATACACATTTATTCTAACATGACATTTTAGTTAAATATGACAGTTGTGACATTTTATTTGCAATTTGGCATAAAAACAAATCAATTGGGTTTATTGCATTTATAAAATGGTATTTTCTTTGATTTGTATAATCTTATAAATTGTACAGATTATATTCGTAGATATATTATATAATTCGTAAATAATTTTTTTTCGATTATAGCGCCATCTATCGACAACTAGAATAAATGTTATAAATGTTATGTTCTTTCTTTAGAAAGAAATCGAAAAACTGTGACGCACTGAAAGATGCTCATGAGAAAAAGAATATAATATAACCACCAGAAAATTTAACCTGTTAATTTCCCCAAAAAATACAAAATGCACTTCCCCAAAAAAGACAAATGGAGCTGCAGGGTCAGATAATAGAATAAGTGAAGGAGTTTAAATCTCTAGGCATCACACTATCTACCTACGGAAAGCTCGAAACAGAAGTGGAACATCAAGTAAATAGAGCAAACAAAGCTGCAGGTTGCTTGAATGAAACAATATGAAGACATAAAAATATTGGAAAAGAAATGAAAGGCAGAATGTACAGAACGACAACTTACTGGAGGCATATTGAAAAAAACAGACAGTGTCATGTCTATACAAAGAGAAGAAGAAGTAGAACTTTAACAACTTGCAACGCATGCAATTGTGACTTTTCGACTCATTTTATCCTTTCCATATTTTTATCGTTTATATCCGCGATAAATATCAAACTTGAAATAAATATCTTACCTGCACCTAGATGATGTCTTGATTTAATTTCTCCCGTTTTTCTATCCATTTCTGAAGCACTACTGGGTCGTTGTTTCCAATTTCTCTTAGAACTAGTAACGAAATGGGGCGAATCTTCAGGATCATTTGAATATTCGTCTTCCCAAGGAGATTCTTGAGATTCTCTACTATAATATCTTTCTTCAGTCTTATGGTCCCGCCATCTACCACTACCATACCTAGTTTTATCTATAAAAAATAGTATTTCGGAAATATTAGCACGTTTCTTTATTAAAAAAACCTCGTTTTTAAAATAGGAGGAGTAATTTAAATTTACCGCGCCGTAATGCTTATTTGTAAGTCGTCCAACTGTAGGCAAGTTTACTCCACTAAATTATGAAATTTTGACATTATTGACATTTATGAAATTTTGTCACTAATGGCATTTAAAATTCGTAGGTTAATTAAGTTAAATCGGTGATTTTTTTGTGTTTTATGAGATATTCATTTAATTTTTAGATTTTTAGTCTGCGTTTATATAAAAAACCGTTGTTTTTAGAATTCGTTAGCGATGTATTAGAATAAAAATATAACATTTATGGATTACCGTCGAAGGCTGATATGATCAACCAAAAGAGAAGATGAATCTGGTTATTTTTCTAGTGACATTATTAGGTGTGAATGTGTCTTTTGAGTTTACTCCTCCTATTTAAAAAATGAACCATAGTAATAGGTAAACTAGCACAACCTATCGCAATTTAAAATATTCAGTAGATAATATAGCATTGCATTTACGAACAAAGTAAATATATACATACTATATTTATTATATACCTGTGACATCCCTGTTACAGAAAATATTAAACTGGCCACATTGGCAGACGACACTGCAATACCAGCAGTGGGTGAAACGTTCGAAGGGACAACTAGACACCTCTGAAATGCAGTGAACAAAATGAACACTTGGAATAATAAATGGCGCATAAAAATTAATCAAGGGAAATCTGCCTTATCGATTTCACTTATAAAAAAATTAATAATCGCCCAGTTAGAATAAACAATAAAATCGTTCCGTACAAGAAAACAGTTAAATACCCACTGCTATATTTGGATAGCAAATTAAAGTGGCAGGAACATATCAGAAAGAAAACTGAAGAACTAAAACTTAAATACACTGGGGTGCAAAATTAACCGGACTCCTTAAAAATGGGTCATTTTTGATGTCTCGAATTTCCTAAACCTCTTGTCCGATAGCCTTATTCTTTAACAATATCGCTGTAATAATATTGTTGCTAAACAGGTAAATTTTCATTGTATACCGGGTGTACCAATGAAACTGTGTTTTTTTCTCAAACTTCGAATCACCCTGTGGAATATTCTAGCATTTATAAAATACTGAAATTAAAACCCAACTATAGCGTCATGTTTTCTCAACATTCTGTTTTCTGATTCATTCGCTTATGTTGGACCACAAAAAAGTTAGATACTTTAACAATTAGCCACGTTTTTCATCAATACAGGGTGTTTTTAAATAAGTATGGCAAACTTCAAGGAGTAATTCTACATGAAAAAATAATGACAGTTTTCTTTATAAACATATGTCCGCAAATGCTTCTTTTCTGAGATAGAGGGTGTTGACATTTTAACTGACGATTTATTTATTGCACCACAGAATGCAGTAGGATGTGGTTACCCATACTGAAAGAGGAAGTCAATAGAAAGAAAATACCACGATTAGTAAGTCAATAACATATCGAGTTAGTACAAATTTTATATTTTAGTATTACTTATTGTATATCTATGTATTATTAATATTATTTATAATTTAAACACATTAAAGTCAGAATTTGGTATTAGTTTTTTGAAGGTAAATTAAATGTAAGACCAAATACTTACGATGTCGGGATAGTATCACGAGGTTTTTTCCTGGTTTTCCCTCGTGATTTACTATGGAATCTCTAACGCGAGAATTTTACTGTCATCGTTGCATTTGGTTGTCTTTTTAAGGACAGATCACATGCTATGATTTTTTTGCGACGGATATTCTTGAGTTGGGATTGATTTCATGTAATCGAATGAACTATCTTTTAGTAAAGTCGTCCCAGGAACGCAACTCATAAATATTGGCGATATCATTTTAAAGTCTTCTACTTTAAAATGTACATATTATATACGTCTGAATTGCCAATATAAATGAGTCAGATTAAATAAATTATTAGAAGAATTTTTTTACTTAGCAACAACATTTTTGTTTATTTTAATAGTATTTTGTATTTTGACAACGAAACCCGATTTGGGCTTCGAAACGTTAATAAATTAATTTTTTAGTAAAATTGTGGCTTATTTCCCATAGAAAATACTTAATTATAAGACTAAGTTTTCACTCTAATGGCATATAGCATATCCCACCAGAGTTTCGAAACCGGTAGAGGTGCTTGCAGCACTCTCTGATTGGACTGGAATATGGTTCGGCTGTATTTTCGTTTTGCAACGAAATTGAAAATGGTTATTCATTTTTTACTTAATTATAACTTTTTTATGGTCTAATGTAAGCGAGTGAATCAAAAAACAAAATGTTGAGAAAGCATGAGGCTATAGTTGGATTTTAATTTCAGTATTTTATAAATACTAGAATATTCCACAGCGTGATGCGAACTTTGAGAAAAAAACACAGTTTAATTGGTATACCCGGTATACAATGAAAATTCAACTGATTAGCAACAATACTATTACAGCGATATTGTTAAAGAATAAGGCTATAATATATTAAAAAAATTACTTAAACCGGACAACAGGTTTAGGAAATTCGAGACACCAAAAATGACCCATTTTTAAGGTGTCCGGTTAATTTTGCACACCACTGTATGGTTATTAGGTAGAAGCTCACAACTTACAACCAAGAACAAGGTATTAGTTTATAAACAAATTCTGCAACCAGTGTGGTCTTATGGCTTGCAGTTATGAGGCTGTACTAGTGAGAATAACTATGCTTGCCTTCAAAGAGTTAAAAACCGAATATGTACTAAGAAACATAGTCAACGCTCCATGGTATATCCGCAACAAAGACCTTCATCGGGAACTTCGTATAAGAACAATTAAAGAAGAAATAAAGATTGCCAAGGATCACGAAAACCGACTCCACAATCATACAAACAGAGAAGTGTTAGAACTTTTAAATAACGAAGACCTAGTCCGCAGGCTCAAACGCACCAAACCTTTTTAACTTGTGTGATAGTGATAATAGCCCAGTCGGGTTAGACGAATAACAGGTCTAACCTTGCATTAGGAGCTGCCCCAAATTTTATTTTTCTAATCTTTATTTTCGCCGTTGCGTTAGCCGCCATCTTGATTTTAAACGAGAACCGTTTTTGCTCAATATCTCCGCCATTTTCAACTTTTCGACAAAAAGTATAACAACCAAAATTGTTGAAAATGAAATTTTCTATCATTGTTATTGTTACAGTTTTTTCGTGCCATCGCTATTTTCCGAGTTATGGCGGAAAATAGTGACAGTTAGAGCATAATGATGGAATTATCTCGTTTATTGTTAGTTTTACGACAAAAATAGAGAGAATTAAATTCTAAACCATTTTAGTCTCTTTAATTTTTTTGCTAAAGTTAGTATTTAAGGTAGTACGTATGCGATAATGGCGCAAGCGTAAAACCTGATTGATTTTGTAGCAATTGTTCTTGTTCAATATCTACGTCATTTTCAACTAAAATTGTTCCAAATATGATTTCCTACAATTTCTTTTTAACAATTTTTTTCATGCGGTTGATATTTTCCGAGTAGTGGGAAAATAGTAAAAAGTGGTGGGGGAGCATAATTACTGAATTGAATCTTTTTTCCGAGCTGACCCAAATTTTATAATTCTATCCTTTATGGGAGATCAATAGTAGTGTAAATTTGAAATCTCAACTGAATTCCGCGGTTGCATTAGCCGCCATATTGATTTTAAAGGAGAACAGTTGTTGCTTAATATCGACGCCATTTTCAACTTTTCGACAAAAACGGTAAGAACTAAAATTGTTGGAAACGCAATTTCCTACAATTTCTTTTCCACAATTTTTTTATGCGATCAATATTCTCCGAATTAAGGAGGAAAATAATGGAAGCGTAGGGGAAACATAACTATTGAATTGTCTCATTTATTATTGAATTTACGACATAATTGTACATAAACAAAAATAAAGAGAATTTTATTTTTTACAATTTTTAAAACTTCCAATGAAACACCAACCAAACTAAGTACATAAAGACATAAATAATAACTTATATGCATTAAGTTCACTTAATTTTATTAACTAGCGGGTTTTATTAGTTGAATTTGCCTGTCGATAATTAAGTTTCGTGTCAGCTGACGTATTTTAATATTTCAACATTTTTTTTTTAATTTTGGACCCTCTTGAGGGGAATTTTCCCATTCCCCCCTTTTAGACCCGCCACTGATTCTGTCAAAAAATTGTAGTAAATCGTAATTGCAACAATTTCAGTCCTTACACTTTTTGTCGAAAAGTTGAAAATGACGAAGATATGGAACAAAAACAATTGCTTTAAAATCAATCGGCTCTTACGCTCGCGCCTTTACCGCATACGTACTACATTAAATATTGATTTTATCAAAAAAATTAAGGAGATCAAAATTGTACAAAGTTTAATTATCTTCATTTTTGTATAGTTTAAAATTTGTTGTCAAACTAATAATAAACGGGATAATCCAATAAATCAATAATTATGCTCTAACTGTCATTATTTTTCCCCATAACTCGGAAAATAAGGACCGCACGAAAAAAATTATAATAAACGAAATTATAGAAAATCGCATTTCCAACAATTTCAGTTTATACATTTTTTGTCGAAAAGTTGAAAATGGCGGAGATATTGAGCAAAAACGGTTCTCGTTTAAAATCAAGATGGCGGCTAACCCAACGGTCAAATTCAGTCGAGATTTTAAATTTATACTACTATTGACCCCCCCCCTAAAGATTAGACAAATAAAATTTGGGGCAGCTCCAAATGCAAGGTCAAATGGTATCCCGACTGGGCTATGAATCTATAAATGTCAGTGTCAGTTTAAATTCGGGCAATGAACCTAGCCACAACAATGAAGTGTGCAACAATAATAATTATTAGATTCTAAGGTGAACCGTTGGGAATACCTATGACAGCAAGTAGTAGTTTAAGTTAAATGTAAAATGCTGGTTAGTTTTAGGACTAGGTGCATTGTTGATTTATTAAATAATAAAAAAATCTTCAAACGAGATCTTACATCCGTAACAAAAATTTAATTACAGATATCAATGACGAGAAATATTTTACATTGTACGTGATTACATACTTACATAGATTGCTTCAAACTAATTTATTAGAGAATAAGAGTTTGAATATGAGTAGGAAAATTTACCTTGTCCTGGCTGATCCCAGTCAGGACAGCACCATCTATCTCTTGGGTCCCTTCTTCTCCTATGCCTTCTATCATCACTTCTATCATCACACCATCTATCACTGTCGTGATCTCTACTTCCTCCACTATGCCTGCTTTCTCGATCAGTCTCTCTCGAACTATGCCTATCCCAATGACGTGTCGAATGTTCATCCTCGTACCTTAAAATATCAAGCCGTTTAATTATAAATTATATTTATAAACAAGCTGAGGATGCGAGCATTATCATAACGAAAACTTTTTTTATCATTTCTATATTACTTTGTATTTGTATAACAAAATCAATATTTAGCGTATATAAATGGGAATTAACAATTTATAATGCAATATACAGGGTGTCCCGAAAATATTGGTCATAAATTATACCACAGATTCTGGGGTCAAAAATAGGTTGATTGAACCTCACTTACCTATATACAATAGTGCACACAAAAAAAGTTACAGCCCTTTGAAATTACAAAATGAAAATCGATTTTTTTTCATATATCGAAAACTCTCAGAGATTTTTTATTGAAAATTGACATGTGGCATTTTTACGACAGCAATATCTTAAAAAAAAAATTAAGTAAAATTTGTGCACCCCATACAAATTTTATGGGGGTTTTGTTCCCTTAAACCCCCCCAAACTTTTGTGTACGTTCCAATTAAATTATTATTGTGGCACTATTAGTTAAACACATTATTTTTAAAACTTTTTTGCCTCTTTGTACTTTTTCGATAAGCCAGTGTTTATCGAGATATTTTGAATATTTGTCGAATCCACCACATATTTGTATATGGTTAAGTACGGTTATAGAGACCTGTTAATAATCTGAAAATTTATTTATAATTTACATTTTTAGGTATATTTTGAAAAAGAAGCTACATCTCGATAAAAGGTGACTTATGAACAAAAGACTAAGAGACAAAAGTTTTAAAAACACTGTGTTTAACTAATGGTACCACAATAATAGTTTAATTGGAACGTACACAAACATTAGGGGGGTTTAAAGGAACAAAACCCCCATAAAATTTTTACGTAAATATATTGAAAAAGAAGCCGCATCTCAATAAAAACTGGCTTATCGAAAAAATACTAAGAGGCAAAAAAGTTTTAAAAACGTTGTGTTTAACTAATGGTACCACAATTATGAATTAATTGGAACGTACACAAAAGTTTGGGGGGGTTTAAGGGAACAAAATCCCCATACATTTTTTATGGGGTGGACAAATTTCACTATAATTTTGTTTTAAGAGGCTCCTGACATAAGAATTCTACATGTCCATTTTCAATACAAAATCTCTAATAGTTTTCGATATATTGAAAAAAATCGATTTTCATTTTGTAACTTCAAAGGGCTGTAACTTTTTTTGTGAGCACATTTGTACTAAGGTAAGTTAGGTTCAATCGAACTATTTTTGACCCCAGAATGTGTGGTATAATTTATGACCATTCTTTTCGGGACACCCTGTATAACTTGAATTTACATGGTATATGCCTAAGTCGAAAATTCGATTTTTCGACTTTGAGGTCGGTTATCTCGAAGATGGTTCGAGATATCGAAATGTCGTTTTCAGATGTGAATTCAGGAGACAAAACTACATGGGGATCCATCGGTAGATCGGCTCCAAGTATTGCAGGAGCGGCGAATTTATAAATTAAAAGAAAGTTTTCGTTGAAAATACGTTAAACATAAATTCGTAATACTAAATTTAACGACAACGCAGTCATAAAAAAATTTAACAAAATAAAACTTACAATAAAACAATAACCGGATTGATATACAATTTTCGATGTAGATTGCCTGTTTTTTGCATCATTCATGTATTTCTTATGTCACATACTATTAATAATTGTAGCAACAGAAAAATGAAGCTTTCGAGTAGAAAGAAGTCTCAATTATCTTAAGCCTACTTTCTCACAGCTAGGATTCAGCTTGGTGTGTAATGGTAGTAGACATCTGTCATTTGTCAACCCCCTCTCTTCCAGTACCATCAGTCAAGCCTTAATTTTAATGGAAAACACTATGTGGTCTCTTTAACAGAATTTGTGACATTGCGATATTTCAAACTGATTGGCTAATGTCGACATTTGTCACAATACCAAAGAACCATCGTGCAAAGCCAATACATACCATAATATACACAATTAGAGGAGAGCATTAGCAATACTCTTAGCCTTGTCCAGTATCCAAGTACTGAACACAGAGATGCAGAGATATATAGTCCGTCCGCTATAACTTTTCCCATGCGGTACGATTCATTTTCAATAAAATTAAGTCAAAATAGAAAGTGAAACGTACGCCGATGTGTGTAGTATATAGTATACAGTATACAAAATGTATATACACATCGACGTTCGTTTCAATTTATGTTTTGACTTAATTTGATTGAAAATGAATCGTACCGCATCGGAAAAGTTATAGCGGACGGACTATAAATCAAAATGTATACAATCGACTTTGAAAATGCTTTTGACGGACAAAATGCTAGAACTATTGAGAAAAGATGAATTGGACGATAAACATTTACGAATAATTACTAATCTAGACTGACATTAAATGGCAAGAATAAAAGTTAAACAAGAACTGTCGGATGAAATAAAGATAAAAAGAGGAGTGAGACAAGGCTGTATACTATCGCCTTTACTCTTTAACTTGTATTCAGAGTAAATATTAAAGGAAGCCTTAATGGAGACAGTAGAAGGAATTATTGTGAATGGAGGAACCGTGAACAATATTAGATATGCCCACTTTACTTTAGTGCACCCTAATTGCAGAAAAGACCTTTCAAAGTCTAATGATCAGTGTGGATTAATACTTAATGTTAAGGAAACTAAATATATGATGTTGTTCTGAAGCTATTTCCTTGTGGCATTTTTTATGATTAATTATTTATATGGGAAATAAGCCACAATTAAATTGAAAAAATAATTTTATTACCGTTTCGACGCCCAAATCGGGTGCCGTTTTCAAGATACAAAATATTACTAAAATAAACAAAAATGTTGTTGCTAAGTAAAAAATTCTTCTAATAATTTATTTAATCTGACTCATTTATATTGGCAATTCAGACATATATTATACATTTTTAAGTAGAAGACTTTAAAATGATATTGCCAATATTTATGAGTTGCGTTCCTGGGACGACTTACTGAAAGATAGTTCATTCGATTACATGAAATCATCCCCAACTCAAGAATATCCGTCACAAAAAAATTATAGCATGTGATCTTTGGTCTTACATTTAATTTACTCTCAAAAAATAATACCAAATTCTGACTTGTAACATGTTTAAATTATAAATAATATTAATAATACTAGATATATAAGTAATACTAAAATATAATCAAGTATATTCAAATGGGAAATAAGCCACAATTTTACCTAAAAATGATTTTATTAACGTTTCGACGCCCAAGTCGGGTGTCGTTGTCAAAATATAAAATAATACTAATTAAACAAAAATGTTGTTGCTTAGTAAAAAATTCTTCTAATAATTTATTTAATCTGACTCATTTATATCGGCAATTCAGACACGTATTATACATTTCAAAGTAGACGACTTTAAAATGATATTGCCAATATTGATGAGTTGCGTTCCTGGGACGACTTTACTAAAAGATAGTTCATTCGATTACATGAAATCAATCCCAACTCAAGAATATCCGCCACAAAAAATCATAGCATGTGATCTGTCTTTAAAAAGACAACCAAATGCAACGGTGGTACTGAAATTCTCGCGTTAGAGATTTCATAGTAAATCACGACGGAAAACCAGGAAAAACCTCGTGATACTATCCCGACATCGTAAGTATTTGGGTTTACATTTAGTTTACTCTCAAAAAATCATTTTTAGGTAAAATTGTGGCTTATTTCCCATTTGAATATACTTGATTATAAAAATGCCACAAGAAAATAGCTTCAGAACAACACTAAAATATAAAATATGTACTAGCTCGATATTATTGACTTACTAATCTTGGTATTTTCTTTCTATTGACTTCCTCTTTCAGTATGGGTAACCACATCCTACTGCATTCTACCGAGGAATTTGCGACACAATTGGTTTCATTTAGCATAATTAGAGCCGCTTCTTTGATTTTTCTCTTTTTACTATCTGATTCTTTCAGGACTATACTTGAATCTCTCCACTGAACTCTATGTTCATTATCCCATGCGTGTTGACATATTTGAGATAGAGTTGAACATAGAGTTCAGTGGAGAGATTCAAGTATAGTCCTGAAAGAATCAGATAGTAAAAAGAGAAAAATCAAAGAAGCGGCTCTAATTATGCTAAATGAAACCAATTGTGTCGCAAATTCCTCGGTAGAATGCAGTAGGATGTGGTTACCCATACTGAAAGAGGAAGTCAATAGAAAGAAAATACCAAGATTAGTAAGTCAATAATATCGAGCTAGTACATATTTTATATTTTAGTGTTACTTATATATCTAGTATTATTAATATTATTTATAATTTAAACATGTTACAAGTCAGAATTTGGTATTATTTTTTGAGAGTAAATTAAATGTAAGACCAAATACTTACGATGTCGGGATAGTATCACAGGGTTTTTCCTGGTTTTCACTTGTGATTTACTATGAAGTCTCTAACGCGAGAATTTTACTGTCGTTGCATTTGGTTGTCTTTTTAAAGACAGATCACATGCTATAATTTTTTTGTGACGGATATTCTTGAGTTCGGGATGATTTCATGTAATCTTTCAGTAAGTCGTCCCAGGAACGCAACTCATAAATATTGGCAATATCATTTTAAAGTCTTCTACTTTAAAATGTATAATATATGTCTGAATTGCCAATATAAATGAGTCAGATTAAATAAATTATTAGAAGAATTTTTTACTTAGCAACAACATTTTTGTTTATTTTAGTAATATTTTGTGCACCCGATTTGGGCGTCGAAACGTTAATAAAATTATTTTTTCATTTTAATTGTGGCTTATTTCCCATATAAATAATTAATCATAAATATATGATAGCAAACAAAATTATATATAGGATGACGGTACAGAAGTCGCAGATGCCCTACTGGATAGAGTAGAGAAACTCGTGTATCTCGGCAGTAATATCAATGAGTGCTAGGATCCAACCAAGGTTCATAGATAGGGGGTAGGTTGTCTCGTAACTATGTGGGCGGAAGCGAAGGGGGGATGCCTACATCACTCGTACGACAAAGTCAAATTTGACAGTTGTTTGTGGTTGTATTTCCGTATATTTTAGTGGAATTTTCTTATAATATCGTTTATTTGTTTAATATTTGTCGAGTTTTTAAGTATATAAGGACAATATTACTATAAATACTATTTGGGTACAATACAAAGACAATAATGACTTGTGAAGTGTGTTTTCGTAGCCGTGATATAAAGGTTAGTTTAACAATAATAATTATAATATGTAGTTTTGTATGTTATAATAATGAAATATTTTTTAGATGAGTGGCGGTAACATTTGTAGCATAGCTATATGTAAAAGCAACTCCAAAATTCCTGAACCAGATGGAAACAAAATAATGTTTTTTACATTTCCCAAATACGTGCGCCAAATAGGATCCTAGAGGCTGACCTAGAGCATAGCAGGGCAGCTTCGGTATACCTTACTGCTGATGTTAGTCCATGTCGCCCTGATATAAGAGTCCTGGGTAAGCCGGGGATAAATTAAAGGTTGCGCGTTGGCGGAGAGATTATAAAGCAAATCTACAAAAGTCCCGAAGACTTGTATAATTGTTGATGGAAGATATCCATAAACCAATTGAAACACTATAAATAGAAATAAAAGATTCACATCACCAGCCAGTTTTAACGGTAAGTAGGTAATGTTTGTAGTCTGTAATGTCCAAGGCGAAGGATAGGAAGGAATGGAAGCTGATTCTGGTACAGGCCGAGACCCACCATGGGTTGTAGAGCCAATGATGATGATGATGAGGTAATGTCTATTTAATAACAGCATTATGAAATTAGGTTCAGACCAGCATGCTTTTTCAACAAAATATTCTTTGCAGACTGGACCCTTATTGTGTATGTTGATGATTAATTGCAATTAATCCTCAATTAATCAGCGTCCCTCTGCGTTTTTTTGGTAACATCATTCTACCAATTATTATATTCTAAGAAAAAACAAAACACATACACAACATAAACAAACTTACTCATAATCGTCATCTTCATCCCAACTATCAGTCAGTCTTCTATCTCGTCTTCTTTCGAATGAGTGTGTTCGAGGATGTCTGTAAACTGTTCTCGGATCCCTCATTTCCCGAAGATCCCGTCTTTGAGGTTCTTCCTCCCAAGGACTGACATCTCTTGAACTGGATGAGTGCCCACCTGCAGCTTGATTTCCATGTTGCCAATTACTCTGCTGGCGACGCCTTCTTGGTCGATCGTAACACTCATAGTATTCTTCATCATAACTATCCGTCGAACGACGATTTGCAGGATAATAGTGAGCTAGACAGGTAATATAGTTCAGCAACCGAAGGTTTTCACCTCGCAATTTTTACAGAATGGATCGATTGGCTTGAAAATTTAAGAATAAGTAGTGGATAGTCCAAGGATCAAAATCTATATGATGCCGAAAGGCGCTTTTACCATGGGGGTGGAAATTTTTTATTATATTTTGACCACATAAATCGGTAAACAGAATGATTCTAAGCACAAAATGTTCTATACATTTTTTTGATAAAATTAATAGTTTTCGATTTATTCGGTATCGAAACTGTCAGTTTTATATCGAAAAAATCAATGTTTTTTATCAGTTTTCTGCTAATAACTCCAAAATGATTCGTTTTATCAAAACAACTTTTATTAACAAAAATGTACCTTTAAAAAAAATAAACGAAATGGTTTTTTTATTTTCTTTAATAGTAACCGAGCTATACTTTATTATAGATCAGCTAGGGTTACCATACGTCCGGATTTCGTCTGGACAGTTTGCGACTTTGACTGTTTTTCCCTTGTACCGTTCAAATGGAAAACACTTGGCCTAACGGTGGAAAATTTCATTCTTCTTTTTCATGAATGTTTTTAAGTTGTTTGTTTTTAATTAAGTAAAAGTGTATTAAACATAACGTCATTATGTATTTGCAATTTATTATTTTAACTACCTTTTCTATTTTAAAAATCTTTTTTTATATCGTTCTGTAATATTATTTTCTAGGTCTAAAGTAAGTTAAAACATAGGTGTATATGTATTTTAAACTGGCAGAAATTTTCAATGTTAGTTGCATATTGTAGCGAAACAGCCGTACTTTTAATTGTGCGATATGCATTTCGCATATTTATATGCACAATGTAGAGGTAGCAACACAGTCAAATTCACATTTTACATTTTCTACAACCCCTTGGACTACCCCTGTCCGGATTTGGCCTTAATAAATTATGCTAACCCTAAGGTTAGCTCTTCTTCGTCAAATGCTAAATTTTGTAGTTTCCAAGTCAAAAGACGGGAAAACTATGCATTTTTCGAGGATAACTTGTTGAAACTATTTTAAAGTATTTAAAGAGATCTATCTTTAAAAATAAAAAAAATCTCTATCTTAAAAATGGAGTGAGTTATAATGAAAAGAAAGTCAGTCCCTATTTTTTCAGCGAGAAAGTGAGCGAAAACAACCCCATAATTACCATCTAATTAAAATTAGTCATTGGTCTTATGCAGTCTTCTTTATTTATGTATTATTAATAGATTGTAGAAGTTAGACTGGCTTAGAATGATTAGTTTAAAAAAAAATGGTGTTAGAAGCGAATAACGAATTTGTGTGGTTTGGTAAAAAATGCCTTTTTCTTCAGAATAGAAAGTTTAGCATCAGAGATACGAAAAAATGTTTATATATGAAATTGTTGCTTTTTTAATTCCCAAGAAGTTGGTTTGCGAAAATTTTTTGGTGAGATATTGGGGTGTATTCTGTAACACTTCCGTTAAATTTTAGTGGCCTCTAAAATTTTAGCGCCCGCTAAAAATATTTTGGTATTCTGTAAATCATACATCCGTTAAAATCATAACCTAAACCGTTAAAACTCCCTCTAAATAAAAATATTTTAGAGGATGTCAAAACGTACCCGCTAAATTTTTAGCAGTCCGTTAAATGTGGTTTGATTATTTTTGTTGGGTTATGTTTGTATGAATAGTAGTTTGTTATTCTTGTATTTATACTGAAGATAAATATTTAAAAATGGAAAATGGCTTTTTATAATGTATTTGGTGAAGAAGTACTTAATAAATAATAATGAAAGGTAAGTCTCATTTTTACTTTACAATTGACACACTACACCTATAAGTAACAAAATTCAAATGTTTGTTTCTTTTTGTAGAGCTGATTTCAGATTACAACATAAACACAAAGTAAATAATTGACCTGCAAGTAAATAACTACAATCACCATTTCAAAGCAAGTAGGTATTACCTACCTACTAGTAAGGTACCTAGAAATGTTATTGAAAAAGTGTTGGAAGTCAAAGATGTTTGTCAAAGCAATTAAATCCTATTAATGCAGGTAAAATTATTTAAAGTTATTGTGGAACATTACAAAACGTACCAAATGATTACAAAGGTAAAGTTTCAGAACCAGATGCAGATTAATAAGATGACCTTAATGTTATTGAAAATAGACCATTTGACCAAAATTAGTGTCGAAGGGGAGAAGAAAAAATAAGATATGCATTTTTTCAGCAATATTTTAATGTATAACTTTATAAATAAAAATGTTTAATTGGAAAATATGAGTTTTACTAAAAAATAATTAAATATTATAATAAATATTATTTTCTAGGAAACTGTCATTTTCTTCTTCTTCTTAAGGTTTTTGGCCTCTAACAGTCAGTTTTCGGTCAATTTCTAGGTTAAAAGTAGTTCAAAACGATCAACGTGCGACGTTGCCGTATTTGTTCCAAAACCTTTTAGAGGATTCCTCTAAAATAATATTATTTTAGCGGTCCTCTATAATATGTGTTTACAGAATGACAATCTAACCGAAAAGTTTTAGAGGACCGTTAAAAGTTAAATTTTAGAGGCCTCTTAAATTTAACGGAAATGTTACAGAATACACCCCATTGGCAGTTAAAGCTTGTACTAACATGCAAAAACTACCTTTACCAACTCTTTCAAAGTCACCCCTTTTTGAGACTAACGGTTTTAAAAGGATTTAATATTAATAGCCTTATAGACCTTAAAGTATACAAAATGCTTTTTTACTAAACTTTCTAAGGTAAAAAATGAAGAATTTATGGTTAAAAACCAAGTTTTTTTGGAAAAAAATGGAGAAATTAAATTAGAAGCATAATAATGTAAGTTAGCGGTGTTTTTTGTATTGTGTACGTTAGCAATTTATATACACGCATACATTAATTCATACTCGACTCATGGAACCATACAACACATACGAATACGTATATATACATGTTTGTGTATGCGTGTATCCGTACATTTTGGGCGGGACGAATCTGCGCTCGCAGCACCACGTGAAAGTTGAAACATCTTTGATGTGTTTATTTGTGTAAGTGGGTATCTTTTTCATATTGGAGGTGCTCGCCAGTATTTTTCAAATATCTTTCAACAAAACAAAAAATTACTATTAGAATTTATACCATGCCAATCGATTACTGACAATAAATATACACTCCAGAGTATGCAAGGGTCTGGAACTGTTTATTTTTTGTGCAAACTATTGTTTGACGTTTCGATTTCCATTCCGGACATCGACCTCAGTCCTCATTTTCCCAGATCGGAATGAGGGGTAGTTTTCATCCTTAAATAATTTTTAAGGGTTGAAATACTCAGAAATTATATTAGAAATATCAAACCATTATTGCCTAAACCGTTCGATCCAAATTTTATCTTCCTTAGATTTTTTGAACAAATTTGAACAATTAGGGGTCGTTTTCAGCCTTAAAAATGTTATTTTAAAGGGTTGAAACAGTCAATAATTATAGTTAGAGTGTTAGAAAACCATTATTTAATGCATCTGAATAAATTTCACTCTTTTTAAGCTTTTTTATACATTTTGGCAATAAGTTGTCATCCTTGAAAAATAAAAAGCGCCTGTCGGCACAATATAGATTTTGAAGTAGAGAATAAGGTGAACATAATTCCAAATTTTCATGCAAATCGGCCCATTCTGTAAAAATTGCGAGGTTTTGTCTTTGTATTTTAAGCTTCAATTAGTCCAAATTCTAAAGACAAAAAACATAGACACAGGGACTTACGAATAATAACAAACCTTTACTGGAATCAAAAAGCACAAATTGTAATATATAACGAACCCTGTCCAGAAATTGAAATCAGGAGAGGAGTTAGGCAGGGATGTATTGTGTCTCCATTTCTCTTTAATGCATATTAGTGAAGCCATTTTTGAAGAAGCATTACTATCTCAAAGTGAAGGAATAATAATTAAAGGAAGATATATTAACAACATAAGATATGCAGATAACATAGTCAATGCAGCATTATAAGAGTTTAC
Organism: Diabrotica virgifera virgifera; assembly: GCF_917563875.1. NCBI lineage: Eukaryota > Metazoa > Arthropoda > Insecta > Coleoptera > Chrysomelidae > Diabrotica > Diabrotica virgifera. The sequence goes on along the minus strand of NC_065446.1, from coordinate 27,873,286 downwards.
AGCGATGTGATGCCGATTTTATCAAAAATAATTCGTAATCGAACATTAAAGAGATTAAATTAAAACTGTTTTAGAAAGACAATCTACAATTTTATGATTCGTATGCGTTTAAGTTTATTTAATATACGTTATTACGCATATGAATCCCAAAATTGTAGAGTGCCTTTCTAAAACAGTTTTAATGTAATCTCTCTAATGTTCGATTACAAATTATTTTTTATCAAATCGGCATCACCGCGCTAAAAACTCTCATAAGGACTGCATTGCCTATGTTCCCTAAACTGTAAAGTCAAGGTGGGACGGACATTAGGAACATGGATTTCACAGAACAACGATCAAACAACAGAAATAAGGACCAGGATAGAAATAGAAAGAATGCGTTTGTAAAAATGAAAACAATTCTCTGCAACAAATACCTTAGATTAGAACTGAGAGTAAGAGATTTGAGATGCCACGTGTTCTCGATACTGCAATATGGACTTGAAAGCTGGACATTGAAGAAGAACACATAAATAAGCAAGTCATTTGAAATGTGGTGTTACAGAAGGATGCTTAGAATAGCATGGACATAGAAGAAAACGAACACGGAAGTATTGCGAGAAATGGGCAAAGAATACGAAATAATAAACGCAATAAAAATAAGAAAGTTACAATATCTGGGACACGTAATGAGAGGACAGAGATATGAAATGCTAAGACTGATAATACAGGGAAAGATAAGAGGCTGAGGAGTGTAGGAATAAGAGTGTCATGGTTGAAGAATTTAAGGGACTGGTTTGAATGCAGTTCTATAGAACTCTTCAGAGCAGCAGTAGATAGAGTAAAGATAGTGATGATGATATCCAACCTCCGATTAGCAGACGGCACTTAAAGAAGAAAAAGCTTCATTTCTTGGACTAATATAACATGTAGAAATTTTAATTCAAATTTCTATTAGAATATTATTTATTACCTTCAGGTTCAGCAGCAGTATCCCACCAACCATCTTGGTCCCTTCTTTTTCTTGGAAATGGTTCTGTACCACTACCCGAATCCTTACTTCTCCAGCCTGGTGGAGATCCACCTCCAAACTCCTTAGAATCACTTGACCATGGCGAAACTCCCTCTTCACTTTGCACAGCTTGTTTCTCTTTAACGGATTCCAAGTGTGCTGTTTCTTGGTCGAAAATTGCCCACGATTCACCTGAAAGGATTTTTTATTAATTTTTTAATATGGGAATTATGTTTCCTCCGAGGTATGACCACAATAATAATTTTAACGCTCAAAAAGTGCTTTAGTTTTCGATAGACCCATATCTCACTGGCAACCGGGCAAATTTGGTACCAAAATGGTCGTAACAAAAATCTGCACAACTTTTCTAAATTAGTATATTTAAGTATAAGTGGATGTTGAGATCTTTAAAACATGCGCGATTTCTGCAGCCAGATTGCTCGAAACAGAGCAAGTGTTTAAAGACCAGTTATCCACGAATATTCCTAATTATCCCTAAATATTCATCGATTGGTTACAACCCCTAACTTTAATTTTTTTTTAAAGCACCCTGTAACTAAGGGATGAATATTTAGGAGATGAATTTTTTCCACCCCATATTAAAGTGTATTACAAATGGAATAGAAAAGTTTTTGTCCCATTCGAAAATCTCTATTCGTTTAAGAAATATAGCCTGGATAAATTAGTCTGGGACACATAATTAACAAAAATAAACTGATATTTTCTAGATTACTTACGAGCCGATTTTATTTTTAAAAAATCTGTTGAATAGACGATAGAAGACCACATCCAAAACTATAAAAATATGTACAGGGTGCTATTAAAAAAATTTATGTTGGGGGTTGTAACTAAGGGATGAATATTTAGGGAATGATTTTCTCTACGACATATTAAAGTGTATTACAAATGGAATAGATTAGCTTCTGTGCCATTCGAAAATCTCTATTCGTTTAAGAGATATAACCTGGATAAATTAGTCTGGGACACCCTGTATAGTTTCATCTCTTATTTCTTCTGATTCTTCACTCAAAAAGTTATTTAAAAGCCGCTCAACATTTTCTTTATTAAATCGATATAATATTGTCCTTTTCATGATCATTTTTCAGTGCGTAACAAATGATAGGAAAAAGGGTAAGTCCGTGATAATACACATTTACGACATTTATTCTAACATGACATTTTAGTTAAATCTGGCAGTTGTCACATTTTATTTTCAATTTGAAATAAAAACAAATCAAATGTGTTTCTTGCATTTATAAAATGGTATTCTCTTTGATTTGTATAGTCTTATAAATTATACAGATTATATATGTAATATTATTATCTAATTAAAAAAAATATTTTTTTATTATGGCGCCATCTATTGACAACTAGAATAACTAGAATAAATGTTATAAAAATGTCACCGACGAAATGTAATCACCGACGTGCCTTTTTTTCTGTCACATACAATTTAATGCGTTAGAAAGAAATCGAAAAACTGTGATGCACTGAAAGATGATCATGAGAAATACTGTACTTTAAAGTCACGATCATACGTTCTTCTTCTTGGTTTATAATATTTTTTTGAATGCAAATTAAACATGAACTCAGCCATAGCTTTGACACCATCAAACTGAAGTCTGGTAACTATTAGACTCCTAATTTACGGAGGAGATTCTCATCCTAAAGAGCATAAAAATATTTTTATTCGTATCAAAAATGAGAATATTTTCACAACAAACTGTGGGTAAGAGTACCTACTCAAGTCGAGTATCCGCTTCTGTTTTTTATTCATATCACGTGAAGTATTTACTTCAATATTTGGAGTATAAACTATTCTCATTTTTATTCATACGATTGAATCACTCGGCGAAACCATATAAAGATAGCGGCCAAGATATCAGTGGCGGCTGGTCAGGGTCGGCAGTGCCGACCCACACATTTATGGATACATTATAGATTTTTTTAAATATTTAATTTAATCAGAGTTGATGATATTCGTTTCTGTGAAATAAAAAAAAATATCTGTGAGATAATACAGACTAAATTTTATTCATTGTTTTTAAAAGAATTCGATCGATCCCATACGTTAAGTGATCCCCGGGCGCTGTGCGTAAGAGACTTTTCAAAAATGATCCTATAGCCATGCACCCGATTGCGATTGTGTGTTTTCGGCAAGCCGTCCCGATTGAAGATTTGCTTGTAATAAGAAGCTATGGAATATTAGCCGATAGGCAATCTGCCGTGCGGTGATCTGCAAACGGTAGCAAGGCACGTACCTAAGCGCGCCCGGGATAAAATTATGAAATAGGTAAGTAGGTAGTCTTACGTCGTTTAATGATTGATATTGTAATTTTTTTAAGTTGTTAGGAATTACCATTTAGGGGACAGGATGAATCGGAGGATTCGTTACATCAAGTTAATTATAGAGAACAAATAAAATTGTTTAACAAATTTTCTAATTTACTTTCTGACTAGAAGACATTTAGCGGCGTACCTAAAACAGCACAGAATGAAAGAATCAATTAGTAGTTACATTTTGATGCTTTTCGGTAGAAGTAGACGAAACTACTGATAGAGGTAACATGTCATTCACAAGTATCAATTGTTCTTCGATAAGCGTTACGTCTAATATTTTTATGAGAGGTTTTTAGATTTTCAGACGTGAGTAGAAACCATAAGACAGAATATATTTTTGGTGTTTTAAAGGACATATTAAAATTTTTTGATATCAAAAATAAATTGGTAAGGCAAATTTATGACGGCGTTGCCTTGATGTCCGGTGGTATGGTATTCAGGCAAAAGTTAAAACTATTGCACCAGGCAAAACTATTATTTACTCACTGTTATAAGTGAGTAACCTCTTTGACGATTCAAAATTTAAAAGTTACGCCAAAAAATTTTCAAAATATCTATTAGACAAGTTCATTAAAAATGATCCATCATTCTTTAATCACATAAAATAAGAAAATGGATTAACAGGTTTATATGCTGATCCAAATATTTTCGGAAGGTGGGATAAGTTACAAAATATGTATAATTTTATATACTGCAATTCATTAGGTACAACAAACTGTTCCCGAAATTGATAAATTATTCTGCTCAAATGCGGGCAAATTCTGCCTCAAATGAACGGGATTTCTCTTGTCTCAAAAGAGTCAAAACGTATTGTCGAAACACCATGAAACAAGGGAGAATGTCAAACTTGTCTCAAATTTCAAATGTCAATAGAAAAAAACTTTTAAAATTTCTCCAAAGCAATAATAAATTTTACAATGACGTTATAACCCATTTTGCTACTTCGAAACAACATAGACTAAATAGACTTAATTTATAAACAGGTTTAGGTTCTAAATTTATAGGAAAAAACAAAAAAAAAAACAAAAAAAAACTAAAAAAATAAAAAAAAACAAAAACCAAAAATCTCCTATGAAATTGAAGCCTTTTAATTAGGATGGCATACCTCTGAGGAGACAAAACCTTGCAGACCCTGTCCCTAATGCCACGAGCCGCCACTACAAGATATAATAATGACACAATATAAAAGAAATATGGAAACTAGTGGCTGGAATATTGGAATACTCTACACTTCGAATGTTAAAACAAATAATCTGTGCCAATAGAAACAATTTAAAAAAATTAACACTTACCTGTTGCATCTGTCATCTTCTTCACGATATCAGAGTTACTAGCTGTGTTGTCAACTTCTGGTGAACTTCCGCTGATGACATCCGACAACGATCCTGAAGTGAGGCGAGTATTATTTTGAACTATCTCAGTTATAGCACTGGGTATTGGGCTTTTAACAATAACACTAGTTTTAGTTGGAGACTTTAAAGTATTCTTTAATTGTATTTCCTCACTTTGAACTTCAGGAGCTGTTATATATTCTATTATACTGGTTTTCACCGGAGAAACCGGTTCCTTATCTTTTATTTCCATTTGTAATTTATTTTCTTGGTTAATTATATTTATATTTTCATTCTCTTCATTAAAGTTTTCATTATTCAATATTTTTCTATCTTCCTCATTTTCCTCATCCTCCTCTTCTTCTCCTTTATATTCACTATCCGACTGGTTTTTATTCAATTCATCTTTCAGTATTTCACTATGTTTTAATTCGCTTTCTACTATCTCTCTAAGTGCTGCATATCTATCCGTACTGGTTTTAGAAGGTTCTTCGTTGAGAGGTTTCAAGTCTAAACTAACATTACTGTTCATTGAGTTTTCTAACTTTTCTTTCTCTTCTAATATTTCCTCAGGTTCCGAATCTATCTTAGTTTGTTTGATCTCCTCTTGCATTAATTCTCTAAACACAGCATATCGATCATAGGTTGGATCTGTATTGGAATTGTTAAAATTGGCTGCGAAATCTGCTTGAAAAGTGGAAAAATCTGCAAAGTTATTGGAATTACCAACCTCGCCTTCTACTTTAGTACTTGGTGCGGTAGCAGATACTACATTATTTTTGTTTTTAATAAAATTTGATAAAAAATTTGTTAATTGCACTAAGGTCATATTGCTTAACTGTGTAGCTGGTATATTTAATTTCTGAGCTAATTCGTTTAAACCGCTTAAGGTAAGTTGACTAAGTGTAATATCCAGTCCTTCTAATGATGGATTTTCTGTTTTTGATTCGAAGAATGAAGATATATTTACCTGTTGAAAATAACATTTTAAGTAACAAAGAATTGAAAAACTAACAAAGGTAAAATTTTAAATTGATATTTAAATCCTTTTTTCTACAACCGTGTTAAAAATGCAATTTTTAGCACTCCATACGAGCGTTAAAAATGCTACTTTAGGGCACTAGTGCTTTAAAAATTTTATGGCACTGCAGTTCGTATTGACCGTATAGGCAATTTTGATGTAATGTCAAAAAAATATAAAAATGGAATGTCAGTTCAAGTAAAAGTTTTTGTAGATATTGTCCTGTAATTACGTTTGTAGAAAAAATATTGTATGATATGCGTGTTAAAAAGTACATTTTTAAGGCACTCATGTGAATTGCAGAACTCGCTTCGCTCATTCTGCAAACTTTCACATGCGTGCCTTAAACGTGTACTTTTAACACTTATATCATAAATAACTATTTGTATCATATTATACGACGGTATATCACTTTGGAAAATGTTTGACTTTAAAGACTTTACATATCTTTATAAAAAATATATACAGGGTGGGCCAAAGAAAACAGTCCATCTCGATATTTGCCAGTCGTTATTAGATTTTAAGGAATTGCCGAAACAGGTCGATTTTTGTTCTAAGGGGGACACATTTTTACGATACATACATCTGTCATTTGTCAAACCCCTCCCCTCGACGTCCCCAACACATTATTTTTAAATAGGAAATAGGGGTCGTGTGGTAGCTCATTTGAAAGGGTATTAAATTCTCTATTCAGTAATGTAAACATTATCATAATTCATTTTTACTCAGTTTTTAGAAACTGTCTTTCGGTCCTTTTCCTTGACGAGTGGAAGGTAAATGCGTGGCCTAAGCGTCCTCTATTTGCTTTCTCCTACTTTCGTCGTCTCTTGTGATTATATATTGTAAAATCCGGAGATATGGGATGCAGCCAGAAAGCAGTTTATTAACGAAAAGTCTTGGATTTAAAATATTGTTTATTATATTTTTATTTCAATTATTCTAATTGTTTAAAATGTAGTAAACTTTGCATCTGGGGCTTTTCGTTGTTTTCCTCGTAATACGAGAGATGTCGCTGAATTGCGTCTCAGAGGTGGGTTGATTGCATTGCGATGGTTTGCCTTAAATTGGCAGAATTGTTTGTATTTCCTTCAGAGTTGAGACTTCTGAGCTTCACCGATGAGGCGTAAGGATGCTGAAATAGCTATATGGAGATGGTGGTCCAACTCTGAATCAAATATAAACAAAACCTGCCTTGATCTTTTTTATCATTATCATAATTATTTATACAGGGTGTCAAATGTATAGTGATAAGTAAAGAGCCGCGTAGATGCAAGTTAGAAATAGACGGCAAAATTGTAGAACAAGTAATGAAATTCAGTTACCTAGGAGTAGATATCACTAGTGACAGGAATATAAGAACAGAGACCACAACACAAGCAACAAAAGCGGCAAGAGTAAGTGGTTGTGTCCGAGAAACCATATGGAGAAACAAATATCTGACCACGGAAAGCAAAATAAAAGTATACAAGAAAGACGAAACAACAAATCAACAATATCGAAATGAAAGTATTAAGATCAATAGCGGGCATATCATTAAGAGACAGACAAAGCAACAGAAGTATACGAGAACGATGCAAAATTCAAAATATTAACAGGTGGATAAAAACAAGAAAGAAAACCTGGAACGAACATGTAAACCGAATGGAACTAGATAGATTAGCGAACATCTGTAAAAACCAGCCGTATAGCAGAAGACCCGTTGGAAGGCCGCCGAAAAGGTGGAAAGACAATGTACAGTCAACAACAACTTAAACAGAATAAGAGGCAGACAAACAGGAGTAATCCTAGTTGCTCGAAGAAGAAGAAGAAAAGTGTCAAAATTTTTTTTGAAGTTATAGGTACTTCTTTACGATCGAGAGTGAAATTTTATAATACCGGGCGCATGCGCACACAGACAGTAGTTCGTTGCTAATCTTTCAAGGTATGTATGTATCAGCGCTGTCAGCGCAAATAAGTCATTAAAAGGATATATTTTAGTGTTTTTAGTAAATGTATTATTTATTATAATTTTTGTGTTTTGGATTTGTCTTCCTCGGGAATAAGATATTTAATAATAATAGTAAGTATATTTAAAGAATTTTTGTATACTTCACTTGGTCTATTAAATTTGTCAGTATGTATGAGAAATTTTGTAACCTGTCAAAGCGAAGGGAATATAGCTCAGTGGGAGAGCGTGTGACCGGAAATCGAGAGGTCCCGGGTTCAAATCCCGGACGATTCATATTTTTTTTTTAATTTTTGGTATCGTTTTAATAATTTTTTTTTAAAAGTGGTAGGTAAGAAAGTTAATGTTGTTCTGAAGCTATTTTCTTCGTGATTTACTATGGAATCTCTAACGCGACAATTTTACTGTCATCGTTGCATTTGGTTGTCTTTTTAAAGACAGATCACATGCTATGATTTTTATGACGGATATTCTTGAGTTGGAATTGATTTCATGTAATCAAATGAACTATATTTTAGTAAAGTCGTCTCAGGAACGCAACTCATAAATGTTGGCAATATCATTTTAAAGTCTTCTACTTTAAAATGTATAATATACGTCTGAATTGCCAATATAAATGAGTCAGATTAAATAAATTATTAGAAGAATTTTTTTACTTAGCAACAACATTTTTGTTTATTTTAGTAGTATTTTGTATTTTGACAACGAAACCCGATTTGGGCTTCGAAACGTTAATAAAATCATTTTTTTGGTAAAATTGTGGCTTATTTCCCATTAAAAGTAATTTATTGTAAGAAAGTTAGTTTAATATTTAAATAAAATACAAATAACCTGTTAAGTATATTTATTTCTTTGAAATTACATAATAGAAGTATAACTTCCTACGTGCGTACAACGTACACACACATTCTTTTTTTTTTTAAATTAAATTAATTGACAAAAAAAAAGTGTATGTAATTTATTTTATTTAAAATACATTTTACTGTTGTCAGAAAACAAAAATAAATGTTTGTTTCACAAATAAACATTGCTTTTCGCTTAAATTCAATGTTCGAGCCAGCTCCCGCCATCCACCTGCCGCTTGGAAGTTTGAACATTTAATTTAAGCGAAAACCAATGTTTATTTGTGAAATAAACATTTTTTCTGTTTTCTGACAACAGTAAAATGTATTTTAAATAAAATAAATTACATACATTCTTCTTTTCCCTGTATAAATAATTATGATAATGTTTATATTACTGAATAGAGAATTGAATACCCATTCAAATGAGCTACCACACGACCCCTATTCCCTATTTAAAAATAATGTGTTGGGGACGTGGAAGGGAGGGGGTTGACAAATGACAGATGTATGTATCGTAAAAATGTGTCCCCCTTAGAACAAAAATCGACCTGTTTCGGCATTTCCTTTAAAATCTAATAACTACTGCCAAATATCGAGGTGGACTCTTTTCTTTGGCCCATCCTGTATACAAGAAACTCGGTGTATCAGAAGAACAACAGGGTTTCCGTCCAAACAGATCTACAATAGACGTTATCTTCATCATGCAACAATGAGTTGAGAAATCAATAGAATTCGACAAGCCACTGTTCACATTCGACAGGGTACGATTGAACGACGTGCTCACTCTCCTTGGAAAGAATCACAAGTCATAAATATAGAAACGTAATCAAAGAGCTCGATAGATCCAACAAAACAAGAATAAGAACCACACATGGGCTCACGGAAGAAATGAAAATCAATGTCGGCATTAGACAAGGTGACAGCCTCAGCCCATGCCTATTTAATTTAATAATGGTTGAAGTTATAGCTAGTGTTAACAAAATGAATTCGGGATACAGAATGGAAAAACATTGTACATTGGAGACCACGGGAGCACAGTCGTAGTAGAGGAAGACCACAAAAACGATGGCTACACGACATCAAAGCAAAAATGGAAAGACACTGGCACCAAATAGCACAAAACAGAGAAGATCGGAGAACTCATGGGGAGTGGATGCAAACAGGTTGAAGAAGAAGAAGTTAATCCTTTTGGAAAATTTAAATGTTATAATACATATAATATTATGTATTATACCATTATACAGTTGAGTCCGCGAGTCTTTACCCGTGCGTCATCATTTAAAGCATACGAAATAAGTCGGAAATCTATTTCACGCAACAACAACTGACAGAAAGTGGCTACTGTTCCGATTACGGGTTTCATTATAAAATTTGACGTTATCAAATATATAGAATGTCAAATGTAAGTTTTGCTTCAAAATTTTTGTGCAGAATTACAGCTACATTTGAAGTAGCTTAATAAATTATTTTATTATTATTGATTAATAAATAAATAAACAATTTATAAAAAAATCCAACAACATATTTTATTTTTGGTATTTTATTCACTTTGACGGAAATTTAAACACAGTCATTTCTTTAATGTGTGAATGACGTTAGCTTTGTATGTTTTAAATATTAATTGCCAAAATAGAATTATTTACCTTAAAATTTCAAAGCCCAATATAAAATTAGTTGTGAAAACAACTGTTTGTGTAATTTAAAGAAACTTCAAAACGCAAAAATTCGACAAAAACCGCAAAAAGTTCAACTGACTGACAGCCACAAAATTAAACAAAGCAGAAACGTCAAACAAATTGTGCTTAAAATATGAAAACATATCGAATCGTCTTTTTTTGTACCTATCTCTTTTCAATGCACTGAGTCTAGATGGTTCATAAAAATAACATATAGTGTAGGAAACAGAGGTTGAACCTTGCAAAATGGACACAAGTCCGGTTTTATTTTTTTTCTCGCATATCAAGGGGTGCTTATTATAAGACTAACTTTTTCTGAAAAAATTTCGCCCCGGAACCCCCCTTTTCACCCCTTTAAAGGGGGTAATTTATGGTTTTTGCAGAACGTAGCCCTTCTTGTACCTTTTACAAAAAATTTCTTTTATAGAAATATGAAGAGGACTATATTTTCTACGATTTATTTCCGACAGCATGTCTCTATCATCCACCGTTTAGCAAGGGTGGCGCCCCAAAGTTGACAAGTTTTTAAAACATATGTTTTAAAAAAAATATATTTTTCCCTAACTGTAACGGAAATTAAAAAGAAATGCTGCGGAAATTATTCACAAATAGATGATTGATTTTTTGGTATAGGTTTCACTTTAGGGTAATTGCCCTTTTTTTAATTACAGGGTGTTACATTTTAAAAAACCCCTTTTTATACCATCTGAACCATTTATGCTAGAGTAAAAAGACTTTCAGCGATTACCCATGTACTGGTGATATTTACAAATTTGTATAATGCACCCCCATTTTTTCCCCGGAACCACCCAAAAAAAAGAAGAATTAATAAATGAAGTGATTTTCTTGGAATCCTTCACACACAATGCCCTTCATTAATATGCTTCATATATTATTTTGTGCAAGTTATTATTACCCATGCATGGACACTAAAAGCGATTTCCTAGTACAACCCCTGTAGCCAAAAACAATAAATAAAATGGGGGGTTGAAATTTTTTTTTTGTTTTTTGCTTTTTGATCTATATGGGCATATGCTTCATCAATAGTGCTTTTCAAAAATATATATATGGTTATTGCAACATCCCTGCGCAAACCACCCCTATCCTTGAAAATATACTGCAGAAACTACCCCTATACCTTATCCAGCATATTTTTACGATTTTCTCATTACCTATTCATTTTTTTTAAACAAAACTTACACAAGGTTAAAGACCACTATTTACTCTAAAAATTAGGTCCTATTCATTTTTTTCGTTTAAGCAACCGTTACGGCACAGTGGCGCCGTAAACCTCATATATGCTTTGACGGGCTCCAGTTTTTGTTTATTTTTTCGTCATCTGTTTGTTTTATTGATAAAGTACTTATGTAAAATAAAACAACATAGTGTAACCTACAAATCATGACCTATGCACATTTTACATTCTTTGCTCCCCAAAGCTACAGTGGTGGCCCAAAATAAATTTTTTCATATTTTGCCACCTACACACATTTTATTGCGTTAATGCTACCTTAATAGCACAATATTCACCCCTAAGTGGTCGCTAAGCAGTGGCGGATCCAGGGAGGGGCGATGGGGGCGATCACCCCCACCCCTCTCAAACCAAGTGATATTATATTTGAAGATTATAAAAATATTAATTTATTTTTATAGAAATACTTATATTATATTAATATTATTTTTATAAGAATGACTTGTTATGCTTTAGCGACAGTGGCGGATCCAGAATCGTTAAGAGGGGAGTGCCAATTGGTTAAATCTCTATAAAAATAAATGAATATTTTTATAATCTTTGAATATAATATTACTTGGTTTGAGAGGGGGGGAGGTGATCACCCCCATCACCCCTCCCTGGATCCGCCACTGCGTAGCGACCACCTAAGGGTAAATATTGTGCTGTTAAGGTAGCATTAATGCAATAAAATGCATGTAGGTGTCGAAAATATGCAAAAATTTATTTTGGGCCACCACTGTGGCTTTGGGGAGCAAAGAATGTAAAATGTGCATAAGTCATAATTTGTAGGTTACACTGTGTTGTTTTATTTTGCATAAGTACTTTATCAATAAAACGAACAGATGACGAAAAAAAAAAAAACAAAAACTGGAGCCCGTCAAAGCATATATGAGGTTTACGGCGCCACTGTGCCGTAACGGTTGCTTATACGAAAAAATGAATAGAACATAATTTTTAGAGTAAATAGTGGTCTTTAACCTTGTATAAGTTTTGTTTAAAAAGAATACATAGGTAATGAGAAAATCGTAAAAACATGCTCGCCAAGGGATAGGGGTAGTTTCTGCAGTATATTTTCAAGGATAGGGGTGGTTTTCGCAGAGATGTTGCAATAACCATATATATTTTTGAAAAGCACTATTGATGAAGCATATGCCCATATGGATCAAAAAGCAAAAAACAAAAAAAAATTTTCAACCCCCCATTTTATTTATTTTTTTTGCTACAAAGGTTGCACTAGGAAATTGCTTTTGGTGTCCATGCATGGGTAATAATATTGTGCACAAAATGATATATGAAGCATATTAATAAAGGGCATTGTGTGTGAAGGATTCCAAGAAAATCAATTTATTTATTAATTCTTCTTTTTTTTGGGGTGGTTCCGGGGAAAAAATGGGGGTGCATTATACAAATTTGTAAATAGCACCAGTACATGGGTAATCGCTGAAAGTCTTTTTACTCTAGCATAAACGGTTCAGATGGTATAAAAAGAGGTTTTTTAAAATGTAACACCCCGTAATTAAAAAAAGGGCAATTACCCTTAAGTGAAACCTATACCAAAAAATCAGTCAATTATTTGTGAATAATTACCGCAGGATTTCTTCTTAATTTCCGTTACAGTTAGGGAAAAACATATATTTTTTAAAAACATCTTTTTTAAAAACTTGTCAACTTTAGGGCGCCACCCCCGCTAAACGGTGGATGATAGAGAGATGGTGTCGGAAATAAATCGTAGAAAATATAGTCCTCTTCATATTTCTATAAAAGAAATTTTTTGTAAAAGTTACAGGAAGGGCTACGTTCCGCAAAAACCACAAATTACACCCTTTAAAGGGGTGAAAAGGGAGGTTCCGGGGCGAAATTTTTTCAGAAAAAGTTAGTCTTATAATAAGCACCCCTTGATATACCAGAAAAAAAAAATAAAACCGGACTTGTGTCCATTTTGCAAGGTTCAGCCTTTGTTTCCTACACTAATATGTTGTTACTTAATGACAAACGGCAGCTGGTTTGTCATGAGTTTCATGCGTGGAAGAGAATGATGCTAGATAAAAAGTATGTGTTTTATCTCGCCAGGTATTAATGACGCACGGGTAAAGACTCGCGGACTCAACTGTACATCAGAAGTATTTACTTCATTGTAAGTTTTTTTTAAATATGGTATACAGCCAACCACTGGAATTTCCCTTTGAATTATTTATATTAAATATACAGTAGACTCTCCCTATAACGAACACATTTATTACGAGGTTTCGCTTATAACGAGGTACACTAGATGTCCCATGAAATTTCTATTGAACTGTAACACCTCTATAACGAGACATATTTGGTTATAACGAGGAAAAATGAAATCATAAAATATGTATCTTTATCTGTTTTTAGCGCTGTAATGGCTATAAATAAATACCCCAACTACCTGTATACAAAAATCCCCAACGTCTGTGCGGTTATCGAGAATAGTGCTGTAATAAAATCCACCGGCTATAATAAACTTCTTCCTGTTCTGTTTATGTATCGACCGATATTGAATACGTATTGTAAGAAAATTTACAATTTGTGATGGCCAAACCTTATTGTCGAGGAAACAATATTTAGCAGCTTATATTGCTCCGAATGGCTTCACTATAGGAAGTCAATGTTTTAGAAAACTATATGTTCATATGTATGCACAATATTATTGTTGTCTGTTGTATAGAAGAAGTCTACTGTGTTACCATTGAATAACTTACCTGAGTATTAGTTTTTGTACTTTTTTGGGGTGGCGGTAATAATACGCCAGAAGTCTTTTCCGGTAATGAAATGGGAGTTAAGTAATCATCCTCGCCACTAATAGAAACATTGAACTGCTTTCTCGGTCGTTCTGGTGCTTCCATTTCGAACTTCGCTTTACGAGCAGGTACGGGTAAAGGAGGACTTTTTTCTAAACCTAAAGTGTATTTAAAATGGTTATTGCAAAAGATAATTTTATATTGAATGTACGTAAGTGGTTCGATAAGTACTTAGCCTCACTGTCCGATGGCGCTACTATCGCAAGAGAGATCTACTATCGTGTAAAACATTCTCGTAGACGGCCTATGTCAAAATTTCAGTCAAATCGGATTCGTAGTTTTGTTTTGACCGCTGGTGGATGAGGCGTGTCTGGCGTTTTTAGAAAAATGGAAAAAGAGCACTGTCGGTCGGTAATTAAGTTCTTAGTTTTGGTAGGGAAATCGCACAGCGGAATCAAAGAGTGCTTCAGTGGTGCTCACACTTATACTGCGTGGGATCTACCACATAAACTGCGAGCGTCCAGCGATCGACTGTTAGTATAAGAAACAATTTTGAATTTTCTATTTGATAAAAAGTTGTAACTATAGAGAGTTGTAATGAAAGTCATGTTTTTCTTCTCAATTTTATTTGGATGTTGATGCATGGTACTGCATATATTATCATCCACAAGTTTTTCGTATGATGGTAAAGTTTGTTTAGCAGTAAATGGTTGACTTCAATTAGTACCGACTATAAACATCCTGGGTTAACCGATAATAGTATAAAAGGCCCGGTTTCAGGTAAAATTATTATTAATGTTTGAATGTTTGTTTTTCTATAATTTTAGCAATTAAAATAGATTTAATTTATTTTAAAACTCATTTGAAAACATTAATTTCGGGTATACAGGGTGTCTGCGTAACTTGGAACCATATGGGAAACTTTTTTAATATCAATTTTACGAAAAAAAGTCATTCTTTATAAAGTGCTCTGCATAGTCTAAAACCTAAGATGCAATCATCATATATCAAATTTTGTCAACAGTATACGAGGTATGTCAAAAAATATGAATTTCGCTCAAGAGCAAACTACCTTTATATTTCAAAATATCAAAAAATTTTATTATGAAAAGTTATTTGTAATTAAAAACCATATTCAAATATGCAATAACAGCCTTCTACTTGAAAAAAAATTCTGAAATTTTCCTAAATTACCGATTCCGAACATCATTTTTATTTATTAGACATGTAATAACTCTTTTATTAATAATTTTAGGAAAAAAGTTATTCTTCATAAAAATCTGTGCATGGTCTAAACCTCAAGATGCAACCATCAATTATCCAAGTTTGTTAATTTTATACGAATTTTATAATTTTATACGAATTTTATAATTTTATACGAACAAATAATATGAATTTAGAAAGAATTCTTTCTAAATTCTTTCTAAATTCATATTATTTGACACACCTCGTATAAAATTAACAAACTTGAATAACTGATGGCTGCATCTTGAGGTTTAGACCATGCACAGATTTTTATGAAGAATAACTTTTTTAACTAAAATTCGGAATCGGTAATTTAGGAAAATTTCAGAATTTTTTTTTCAAGTAGAAGGCTGTTATTGCATATTTAAATATGGTTTTATAATTACACATAACTTTTCATAATAAAATTTTTTGATATTTTGAAATATAAAGGTAGTTTGCTCTTGAGCGAAATTCATATTTTTTGACATACCTCGTATACTGTTGACAAAATTTGATATCTGATGATTGCATCTTAGGTTTTAGACTATGCAGAACACTTTATAAAGAATGACTTTTTTTACGTAAAATTGATATTAAAAAAATTTCCCATATGGTTCCAAGTTACGCAGACACCCTGTATCAGGCAAAGCAATATATATTTTACATCCGTTTTTTGTTTTTGTCGTCGCAATTATTGTAAATTTTGTGAATCCTTTGCTTTATTATAGGAGTACCGTCTAGTCAGTGTTAATTGTCAAAAGACCAACTCTGTCTACCTCGTTTGCTTATCGCTCCGGACCGGTCTTAACAATGGGCCAAGTCAGATAAATTTAATAATATTTACAACCGCATTAATTGAAGTCAACCATTTTCTGCTAAACAAACTATACGTAATTACCGAGGGCTAAACGCAAGCATGATGAGATATGTTCGTCAGTTAGCCGATTACTATACTTTGATTTCACTACCATCATAATTGGGAAAATGCAGACTCACACAAGTACATTGGTCCAAAGAATGCTGTGAGCTGCAGAGCTACTTGCCTCAAAGACGGATATTTTCTATTATTATTTATTATTTTCAGTAGGTACCTCATTTTGGACGGAAATGATCGCCATATTGAAACTAATGGATATTTCAGTGGCATTTTTTTCCACGTCTTCACAAAGGAAAATGGATTAGACACGGATGTTACAATATCTGTCAGTTTTTTAAAATCAACGAAGTGAAACAAACTCGCTATGAACTGCTTCCAGCTCCGTCTCGTAATAAACATAATTCAAATGAGCGGTTACGTTTTTTTCAACGATGGATATACATATATATTAAGAATTTCCACAGTTTTCACTGTATTCCTTCACTCAACCGTTCTCTCCAGTTTTTTCTGTTTTGCCAGACCCCTTCCTGCAGATTTCCTCGGGGTCCGCCTCTCTTCCTTCTTCCTATCGGGCTCCACTCTGTTATTCTATTTATTCAACGATTTTCGTCTGATTTTGTGACATGTCCGTACCAAGTTAATCTCTTCTGTTCTATGTATAACTTTTCATGTTTCAACGATGGAAAGTTGTTAAATCCTTTCTTTTCATTTGATTAATCAATAATTTCAATTTGTTGACAAAAAAATGTACTGCGCTCTTCATATCGATAATTCATTTATTTTTAGCCTGTAGTTCCAAATTAAGGAGGTTCAAATGATTTGCTAAATCTGATACGAAAGCCAGATCACTGAGCCATTTTTCGTTTTGAAGTAGATGAGTGTCGTCCTCTCGTTCTTCTAGGAAAGAAATTATTTCAGGAAGTAACTCCTGGAACCCATCTGAAAATTTTGCACGGCACAACCAGCTCACATCTGTATGCAGAAGTAAATTAGTGTGTTCCGCAGAGTCGCAAGCTTCCAATTGCGCTTTAAAAAGACGCCGTTGCAAGCTTCGTTGTACTTTTCAGGTGAATCGCGATTGACTTAAAAAACTTTGGCGATCGTTCGGTCGATCGCGATCGACTCTTTGAGCACCGCTGGCTTAGATGCTGTATACGGCGAGTTTTCTTCTTCGATGACGACCGCCAAAATTCAACGTGGTCTCACGACGGTTTTTGATAAGTAACGCTCAGGTGCCCCGACAACGGCTACCACGGAGGATAACGTGAAAAAAATCCACGATCACGTATTGGCAAACCGCCGACTGAAGGTGCGCGAGATAGTCGCAAAGAGACTCAAAGACATCTCAAAAGACTGCGTGAGTCATATCCTGCATTAAATTTTGAGCATGAGAAAGCTGTCGGTACGATGGGTGCCGTGTTTACTCACTTCGGACAAGTGCAACAGTAAGACCACTCAGAGCAGTGTTTGAGGCTGTTTAAACGTAATTTGAATGAGTTTCTACGTTGTTTTATAACCGCCGACGAAACATAGATCCATTGGTACACATTAGAGTCCAAGGAATAGTCGAAATACTGGACATCAACCCGCGAACGTGTTCCGAAGAAGGTGAAGACTGTCCTCATCATTCTCTTTGCCCTATCCCTATGCGGGGTCGGCTTCCCTAATTGCATTTCTCCACACAATTCTATCCTTGGCCATATCAATATTAATCCCCTTTACCAACATGTCCTGCCTAATCGTCTCCTCCCACGTCTTCTTTGGTCTTCCTCTCCTACTCCTTCCAGGAATCTGCACTTCAGCTACTCTTCGTATTGGATGATTAACGTCTCGACGTTGAACATGACCAACCCATATCAACCTATGCTCTCTCATTTTGGTATCAACTGGTGCCACACCTAGACTTCCCCTAATATACTCATTTTTAATTTTATCCTTTCTTGTCACTCCACTCATCCATCTAAGCATTCTCATCTCCGCCACATGCATTCGTTGTTCCTCTTTCTTTTTCACTACCCAACATTCAGTTCCGTACATCATAGCCGGTCTTATGGCTGTTTTATAGAATTTTCCTTTCAGCTTCATTGGAACTTTTCTGTCACACAACACACCACTCGCTTCCTTCCACTTCATCCATCCAGCCCTAATTCTACTGCATGCATCTCCATCTATTTCTCCATTACGCTGTAATACCGATCCTAGGTACTTAAAACTATTGCTTTTACAATCAGTTTACCATCCAAAGATACCATTTTATTTGTAGTAACTCCATTTTTAAATGAACATTCCAAATACTCTGTCTTTTTTCTACTAAGTTTTAAACCTTTTTCCTCCAGAGCTCGTGTCCACTGTTCCAGTTTTTGTTCTAAGTCTCTTTCACTATTTCCTACTAACACGACATCATCAGCATACATTAAGCACCATGGAATGTTACCCTATAGTTTCGCTGTTATCTGGTCCAAAACTAATGAGAATAAATACGGAATAAGCACCGAGCCTTGGTGCAATCCTACTTTCACATGAAATTTATCAGTCTCTCCCACACCTGTCCTAACACTAGTCGTTACTCCCTCATACATATCCCTCACAATCTTTACATATGCACCAGGGACTCCTTTCTTATTGAGTGCCCACCACAGAATCTCTCGAGGATCTCTCATATGCTTTCTCAAGATCAATGAATACCATATGAGCGTTTGTTTATTTACTCCTGTATTTTTCCATCAACTGCCTTATAATGAAAATTGCGTCTGTTGTTGATCTGCCCTGCATAAAGCCAAATTGATTCTCGGATATGTCGGTCTTTTCACGTATCCGTCTATCAATTACTCTCTCCCATATTTTCATGGTGTGGCTAAGCAGTTTTATAGCCCTGTAGTTTGTACACTGCTGTATATATCCCTTGTTTTTGTATACAGGTACTAGTATACTGCTTCTCCATTCGTCTGGCATTTGTCCAACTTCCATAATTCTATTGCTAGCCACCTTGTTCCTGTCTCTCCCAATGCTTTCCATACTTCCCCAGGAATATCATCCGGTCCTACCGCTTTTCCTTTCTTTATTTTTTGAAGCGCTTGAGCCACTTCCTCGTTTGTTATTTTGGTGACTGTTTACGATTTAAATTAATTTGTTATATTTTATTTAATATTTATTTAAATCCCGCTGCGACGGGCCTGGACTGTTTTTGTCACAACATATAGA
The DNA here is from genome assembly GCF_917563875.1 of Diabrotica virgifera virgifera. Taxonomy (NCBI): domain Eukaryota; kingdom Metazoa; phylum Arthropoda; class Insecta; order Coleoptera; family Chrysomelidae; genus Diabrotica; species Diabrotica virgifera. The sequence goes on along the minus strand of NC_065446.1, from coordinate 27,853,836 downwards.
TCCAAAATCTAGTGCCGAACCAGCCGGTTTTCATATATTCATATTTTTATGTATAATGACTTGGCCTCGAGACTGTGGAGAATAAACACGTTCTTTGTCACGCATTTTTGTAAAATTGTACAGTAGTCAGTTCTTAAATAAATTCGTAAAACTGTTAACTACGTTATTGTCACTCTACTGAAGTGAAAGAGATGTATTCTCATCAACCAATGGTCCTTTGTTCGCCGTATAGTGCATAAGATTATTGAAATCCAGCGTCAATAATAAATTACCAGTTTAAATTTTATTATTACCAGTAAATCCAATATAATATCATCACGGTAAAAAGTTAGTGAAATTTTCGATCGTCAACAACAAGCAGGTTTTAGAAGAAGTTTGTTTGCCGCTGTACAAATGTGAGTTTTTCCTTTTTATTGATTTATTCCTATTCTAACCAATATTTTTAAATATTTCGTTATCTTTCGCTTTGTGTGAGCCAGTTTTTATTCAAATTTATATTTAATGATATTTGAACTTTATATTTTTAAATGAGATTGACAATTTTATTTGTAATAAACTGAAACCTGAATTATTTTAAAATTAGAATCGGTTTTTTGGTATAAATTGCTTTCATTTAATTAATAGTATTTGAATTATTTCGGAATAGGATTGATATTAAGCATAAATTTCATTCATTTAATTAAAATAAAATGCCGGAATCAAAAGAAACGAAAGAATCCGAAAAGTTGCGTAAAAGTAGGGAATCTGTTAGAAATCGTCTCGATACCTTCGCAAAATACATTGATAAAATAGCTATACCGGGGTCGTCGGATAATTTGCCGGTCACCGAACTTTCAGTCAGATTAGATCGGGCTGAAACAATAATAGAGGAATTTGAAGTTGTTCAGGGTAAAATAGACGCGTTAGTAGATGATGTATCAGTTGAAATAAAATATCGTGAAGATTTTGAAAATGTTTATTTTTCTACTATAGCAAAGGCAAAAGAGCTTCTGCAGCCTAAGCCTATTATATCTAGCAACGAAAATGCAAATCAAAGTTCAGTTTCTGATCGTAATAGCTCATTCAATTCAGGGATAAAGCTCCCAACCCTTCATTTGCGTCAATTTAGCGGGAACTATTCAACCTGGTTAGATTATCATGATTGCTTCGATACAATAATCGTTAAAAATAATGATATAAGTGACATTCAGAAATTTCATTATTTAAAATCATCCCTATCGGGGGCAGCTGAAAAGATAATAAATTCTATTAAGGTTTCTGCAGCTAATTTTACAGTAGCGTGGAAGCTTCTTTGTGACAGGTATTCTAATGAGCCTTTACTAATCCATAATCACATCAAGTCCATTTTTAATCTAAAGGTAGTTAATCGTGACAGTTCTAAGTGTCTCCAACATCTAATTGATGGATTACCTAGTAATCTGCGATCTTTAGAATCCTTAGGGGAGCCAGTAAGCACTTGGGACTCAATAATAATTTTTATAATTCTAGAAAAACTTGATCCTGAAACTGTCAAAGATTGGGACAAGGAGAGTCGAGGTAATGCCCCTACGTCGGTAAAGCCTACTCTCGACGATCTTCTAAAATTCTTGCAGCATCGAGCTGATACTTTAGAAAAGTTCGAAGCAAGATCTATCAAGGGAGGTTCTAGTTCCAAAGATCATTCTCATTCTTCATCTCATAGGTCCAAAACTCATACAAGTCAATCATTCATCAATAATGGAGCTTCTTCAGATCTGTGTCCACATTGTAATGGTCCTCATAAAATGTCAACTTGTACTTCTTTTCAAAATTTAGATGTGCATGCGCGCATGCGTGAGGTCAAAAGGGTACGAGTGTGTTTTAATTGTTTATTTATAGGACATCAAAATACCAGTTGCAAGTATGGTAAGTGCAAGAAATGTGGGAAGAAGCATCATACGCTTCTCCATGTTAATGCAGAAAATAGCAATTCTCCAAATGATACTCAATCCGTTTCTTCGGATAATCAAACTCCACAAACATTGTCATGTCATGCAGTTCAGAATTCGTTTGCACTGCTGTCAACTGTCACAGTCCAAATTCCAGATCGGTCTGGAGTTAAGCATAATTGTAGAGCCCTTCTAGACAGTGGTTCTCAGTCACATTTTGTCACGTATAGTCTGGTTTCCAAATTGGGTCTCTCCAAGGAACCTGCCGACATTTCAGTGGTCGGTGTCACTCAAATATCTTCAAGGATAAAGCACACGAGTAAGTTGTCAGTATATTCGTTATATTCTTCTTTTTCGACAACCTTAAACTGTCTTGTTACTTCTTCAATTTGTGGTCATGTTCCAAGTATTCCGATCGACGTAGACTCTGTCTCTATTCCATCGAATATTCGCTTGTCTGATCCAAATTTCAATATTCCTTCCGGCATAGATCTTCTTATAGGTGTAGAGCTTTTCTGGGATCTTCTGTGCGTTGGACAAATCAAATTGGGTCCTCAGAAACCCATTTTACAAAAAACCAAATTTGGCTGGGTAATTTCTGGCCCACTGCCCAAAAGGTATGATCATCAAATCGTCACTTGCAATTTCGCACAGCAGAATGAATGTCATCATCTATCAAGATTCTGGGAAATAGAAGAGTGTCCACTTCTCCCACCTCTTTCAAATGAGGAAATAGAGTGCGAGGAACACTTTAAATCGACTCATAAAAGAAATTCGGATGGTCGTTTTGTAGTCAGTCTTCCATTAAAGAATTCGACTGATACTCTGGGTGAATCTAGGAGCAGAGCTGGAAAAAGATTCTTTAATCTAGAACGAAAACTTCCGAATAATTCTATCATGAAAGATATGTATGTTTCATTTATGGACGAATATATTTCAATAGGTCATATGTCTAAGGTTGAGGAGCCTACAGACCAAGCTCACTTCTATCTTCCACACCATGGAGTCCTTAAGGAGAATAGTCTCACTACTCAGCTGCGTGTAGTGTTCGATGGTTCTTGCCCTACCACTTCAGGTGTTTCAGTTAACGATCTTCAAATGGTCGGACCAGTCGTCCAAAATGATCTTATATCAATTCTATTTCGATTTAGGCAACACACTTATGTGGCTTCTGCTGACATCGCCAAAATGTATCGGCAAATTCTCGTTTGTCCTTCTGAACGAAACCTCCAGCTAATTCTATGGAGACGGGATCCTCAGGAGCCTTTGCAAACTTATTCTCTGAACACGGTAACTTACGGCACTGCCTCTGCCAGCTTTCTTGCTACAAGATGCCTGCTTCAATTATCTTATGAAAATTCTGAGCAGTATCCTCAAGCTGCAAAGATTATTAAAAATGATTTCTACGTGGATGACCTCCTGACGGGGTCTGATTCAGCCTCAGAGCTTCTTCAACATTGTCAAGAAATTAATCATATATTATCAAAAGGTTGTTTCCCTCTTCGAAAGTGGGTTTCGAACGACCCTTCACTTCTTACAGATATTCAGGATTCTTTGGTCCCTTCAGATCTTCCTTTCTCGCTAGGTTCTTTTGAAATTACGAGAACTCTGGGACTGCAGTGGTGTCCAAAATCCGACCTTCTTCAGTATCATATATCCTCTGACGTTCTTCCTAGAACGGCTACTAAAAGGTCTATACTTTCTGGGATAGCCCATATATTGGGTCTAGGACATTTCGGCGTCGCCGTTTCGGCGTGGCCATTTCGGCGTGGCCGTTTGGGCGTAGAGCCGTTTCGGCGTAGGCCGTTTCGGCGTCGGCCATTTCGGCGTCAGAGATTTTATTTTAGTTGACTAAATACCTACATTGGAGTCTATTAGTAAGACATTAGATTATACCTACGTTACTTTTTTAGAAATTTAAGAGGCTCTTGATTTATATCTATACCACACTAAAAAAATATATTAAATGTTATTTTTTCCAACTTTTGTAAATGTAAGCTATTTAATTGCACATAATTAATTAAAAAATTAATATATTATATATATTATATATTATACAGTACAATTTTCAAAGGAGGAAGACCTAACCCTTCGGTCCAAACCTAACTTTCGGGTATTATTTTACATCTTCTAAAATTAAAATGTCGAAAATTGTTCTCCTGACTCTACATTTTTTGTTAAAGAAAATTTCAGACTATCATACATTAACAACTATTTTTTTTCTCTCTCACTTTGCCAAAGTATCTGTCGCCGAATCAGCCGGCGCCGAATCGGCGGGCGCCGAATCGGCGGGCGCCGAACCGGCAGGCGCCGAAATGGCCGACGCCGAAACGGCCTACGCCGAAACGGCCTACGCCGAAACGGCTCTACGCCCAAACGGCCACGCCGAAATGGCCACGCCGAAACGGCGACGCCGAAACGTCCCATTCCGCATATATTCGATCCTCTTGGTCTTCTTAGCGCCACAATTATCATTGTAAAAATTTTAATGCAGCGGCTGTGGTTGGAAGGCTTGGAGTGGGATCAAGCTGTACCTCTAGACATTCAAACCAAGTGGCTTTCATTTCGGGATCAGCTCTGCCAGTTAAACAATGTAAGAATTCCTAGACATGCTATCATTGCAAATGCTTCAACTATTGAACTGCATGGCTTCTCTGACGCTAGCGAAGCTGCATATGGTGGCGTTATGTATATTCGAAGTATTGATCACCAAGGTAATACATCGGTGCGTCTCTTTTGTGCCAAGACAAGATTATCTCCTTTAAAAAAGATTAGCCTTCCTCGATTGGAACTTTGTGGAGCCTTGATATTGTCACGGCTCGTGAAGAAAGTCACAGAATCGCTCAGTCTTCAATTTCATGATATTGTTCTTTGGACAGATTCCACTATCGTCTTAGGGTGGATCAGAACCTCGCCACATATTCTTAAAACATTCGTGGCTAATAGAGTGTCTGAAATTCAATCCAGCACTTCGTCTAGCGCTTGGAGACATGTCGGTACCAAGGATAATCCTGCGGATTTATTGTCCCGAGGTGTGGAACCCAGTCGACTTGTGTCATCAAAAATTTGGTGGCACGGTCCTCCCTTTCTCATGGAATCTCCTAGTAGTTGGCCGGTCCTAATCATTCAGCCTGAGCAAGATCTTCCGGAGACTAAGAAAGTTACTCATTCTTTGGTCACAAGCTTCGTGCAATCCTTTCCATTCCAGAATTACAGCAATTTCTCGTTTCTCACAAGAGTCATTGCTCGTTGTTTGCGTCTCTTCCGAAATAGTTCAGGGTCAAGATGCAGAGTTTCCGATCCTCTCACCACCATACAGCTTCAACCCTCTGTCATATGTATTGCAAAGATGGTTCAAGCAGAGATATTTCCAAAGGAACTTCATAACCTTTCCAAGGGAAAATCGCTGTCTTCTAAAAGTAAAATTCTTTCTTTAAATCCATTTCTGGATAGTGATGGAGTAATCAGAGTTGGTGGTAGATTACGCAACTCTAAATATGATTTTAATAAAAGACATCCAATACTTCTTCCTGCAAATCATCCTGTTACGACTATGATCTTTCGGTCGGAGCATCTAAGGTTGTTGCATGCCGGTCCTCAGCACTTATTGTCCGTCGTTCGTGAACGTTTTTGGCCTATTTCAGGTAGATCTATTGCGAAACAGGTTGTTCGTCAATGTATACGCTGTTTTCGTGCCAATCCTCCTCAATGTACACCCATGATGGGAGATCTTCCTGCATCTAGAGTAAATCCATCGTTTCCGTTTGCAATCACGGGAGTGGACTATGCAGGCCCGTTCACTCTCAAAACAAGACAAGGCAGAAACCCAGGTACTTACAAGGCTTATGTTAGTCTTTTTATTTGTCTAGCTACTAAAGCGATACACTTGGAACTGGTCACAGACTTAACTACGTCTTGCTTCCTCGCTGCTTTAAGACGATTTATAGCTAGAAGAGGCAAGCCAGTTCAAATTATGTCCGATAATGGCACGAACTTCGTAGGTTGTCGTAACGAGCTTAAGCATCTCGGTAAGTTTATCAAATCTAATGAAAAACAAATCGCGGAATCATGCTGCAATGATGAAATCAATTGGCAATTTATTCCTTCGCATTCCCCTCATTTCGGCGGAATATGGGAGGCGGGAGTAAAATCTATGAAATCGCATTTAAAAAGAATCGTTACGGGATCTCATTTAACTTATGAAGACTTTTCAACTGTGCTCACTCAGGTGGAAGGTATACTAAATTCACGCCCTTTAAGTCCTATGTCCTCCGATCCTTCAGACCTTTTACCTATAACCCCGGCTCACTTTCTGATTGGGAGGTCCATGAATTCCATACCAGAAGTAGACGTTTCTAATGTCAACCCTCTTCGGCTATCAAGATTTGAACATCTTCAGCAACTCCGTCAACATTTTTGGCGAAGATGGTCTTTGGAGTACGTTTCGGAGATGCAGCAGAGACAAAAGTGGAAGGTGAATCAATTCCAAATTAAGGTTGGTGCTCTTGTCCTAATTAAAAGTAAGGACGCCCCTCCTCTCCAGTGGTCCCTGGGACGTGTGGAACAGTTGCATCCAGGGGCTGACAACATTTCAAGGGTTGTCACACTTAAAACAGCTAAAGGACTCGTTCGTGTAGCAGTTGTGAACATTTGCCCACTTCCAAGTGAATAAAAGTCGCCAGGTGACAGTGATTATTTATTGACTGTAATATATTGCGTTTAATTTCATTTTTAATTTATTGAAAGCTTTCCCTTTCAAGGTGGGGGGCATGTTTACGATTTAAATTAATTTGTTATATTTTATTTAATATTTATTTAAATCCCGCTGCGACGGGCCTGGACTGTTTTTGTCACAACATATAGATCCAAAATCTAGTGCCGAACCAGCCGGTTTTCATATATTCATATTTTTATGTATAATGACTTGGCCTCGAGACTGTGGAGAATAAACACGTTCTTTGTCACGCATTTTTGTAAAATTGTACAGTAGTCAGTTCTTAAATAAATTCGTAAAACTGTTATCTACGTTATTGTCACTCTACTGAAGTGAAAGAGATGTATTCTCATCAACCAGTGACCATTGCTGCTACTGTCTCCGTTGACTCCACAGGCTGTCTGTCAAATTCTTCATTTAATAAGCTGTCAAAGTACTTTCTCCATCTCTTTTTGACATCCCTTTCGTGAACTACTATTTTATTATTTTCATCTCGGATACATCTAATCTGATTAAAATCTTTTGCTTTCTTTGCTCTCTGTTTGGCTATTTTATATATCTTCGTTTCGCCTTCCCTGGTATCAAGTTGATCGTATAGGTTTGAATACGCTTCTGCTTTAGCTTTTGCTACTGCTACTTTCGCTTCCTTTTTCGCGACCATATAGTTTTGAAGATCTGTGTTGGATCTGGTTTCTTGCCACTTTTTATATAATTTTCCCTTCTCTTTTATTTTTCCTTGAACTTCGTTTGACCACCACCAAGTCTCTTTATCCTCAAACTTTTTTCCTGACGTTTTCCCCAGTATTTCAATAGCAGTCTCTCTAATACTACTGGCCATTTTTCTCCAAATTGTAGTAGGGCTTCCTTTCATGTTCCAACATATTTTCTCTACAATTCTTTCCCTGAATAGACCTTCTTTCTCATCTTTTAGCATCCACCACTTGATTTTTTGTGGTCCTCTCCGATAATTTGGTTTAGTTGAAGTTTAGGTGAAGACTGTCCTATCGGCCGGAAAGGCGTTGGTCACTGTTTTCTGGGATTCATAAGGTGTGATCTACATCGACTTCCTGGAAACGGGCAAAACGGTCACAGGGCTCTACGATACCGAATTATTGTGCTGATTCAACGCCGAATTGCAGAAAAAACGGTCCCATTTGTCGAAGAAAAAAGTGCTCTTCCACGATGACAACACACCGACTCATAACTCCGCCGTTACTATGGCCAAATTGGGTTACGAACTGCTGTCCCATCCACTGTATTTTCCAGATTTGGCCCTATGCGACTTATAGTTGTTTCCAAACTTGAAAAAGTCACTCGTTCATCGCCGCCACGGAAGCCTACTTGGCACACCTCGAGAAAACGTATTTTTCAGAAAGGTTAAAGAAGTTCGAGCATCGCTGGGTAAGTGTATTGAGCTAAAAGGAGACTATGTTCAGAAATAAATCACCACTTTTTACAAAATTTTTGATTTTTTTTTGTAGGCTAAGTACTGATCGGACCACCCTAGTAGCTAGAAACTAATATGGATATCCAAGTTGATCCAACACAAATATAACAGTGGTAAAATTAACGTGTATTAATGAGAAAATACAACAGGCAGGAAAGAAACGGGGAATATATAATAACGGATAGTTTGATGAATAAAAAAAGAAATTAAAGAGATAATTGAAGAAACATATCGAACAAGCAGCAAATTATACAATAATAATAATTGAAATGAAAGGGCAGTACGCCGTATTTGACGTACGTCTAGCGGTTTTTTAAGGTTAGGTGCATATCTTATTTATAAACAAAAATTCTAAACAAAATGAATTCTAGTCCAGCTGAAGTTACCAGCCAACTCAACTGGCTTGGCCCACAATTTTCGAGTAAGGGCTCAGTATATTCCCTTTTAGTTACAAATCCATAATTCTTAGATTAACATTTTGAATGCAAAACTAAAAGTTTTTAAACCGTTTTGTAAGTGGCTATTTGCAAACGTTTAAGTATCACTGATACGGTATCGTATCAGTGATAGTTGAACCTGGCCAACACCAATATAACAACAATGGACTGGCCTTCATTGATTTTTTTGTGCATGCTCGTATCGGTGTATTCAACTTGAAATAACACAGAAATGGTCGATTTTAGGGGTATAAAGCTACGAATACCTTTTGTAGTGCTTGAAAAGACCTCTAAAATGAGCATTGTTAGATGTACATAGACTACATTCAAACTAAGCGAGCTGTGGCGCAAAAAATATTGATGACTAATGTATTTTAAGAAAAAATGAGAAGTATATTTAACCCCTCATCCACCAGAATTTAAATGCATCGTTTTCCTTTTACAATACCTTTTATTATAGTGTTATTTCTATGTTCAAAAAGTTGGACTGTTTTAAAATGCATGGCTTTTGAAAAAAATAAGATCAAATTATAGAGAGCGAATTTTAAAATTTTCTTTAAAATCTGCCTTTTTCTCCATGTAACTCGAAATTTATAAGAGATACGAAAAAATGTTACAGTACAAAAATGGTTTTTTGACAAAAATTTTGTTTTATTTTTCATTACTTTAGCATAAAAATTGTCAGAGATACTACTTTAAGTTAGGTTGGTAGCGCGAGTATCACCTTTATTACGCCCTTTAACCCTTTACCTATTAAAAACTAAAATGTTTGAATAGATGTGATCAATATGGTTTTATAGTCCTTGAAATTTCCTATAATATGGTTTTGGAATGGATCTTTTAATGAATGGAGTTATTGTAAAATAACAAAACAACTTTTTTTTCAATTTGGAAGCATATACGAATTTTGGAGAAAATGTAAATGGGATCTCGGTATACCGACTACTCACTTGTCACAGCTGCTGGTGAAAAGCACTACTGTAAAATTAGCATCACTTGTATGTACAGGAGGTGCTTTGGATGAGAACATTAAGAGAGTGTATTACCAAATTCAAATTTAAGCTCTCAATCCAATTGATTGGAGATGGGATAATAGACGAAGAGGCAGCGCTGAAAAATCTATTTGAATTTACTAAAGCTAGATTTTTCACAGTTGATTACTGTGAGTGTATAGAGAAACATACTGCGGTCGGTCAAGCGAAACGTAGAACAGGGGTTACTGAGAGGATATCAAAGTTGCTTTCCTACGAAGGTAATTAAATCCATTTACTAAGGCTGAAAATCAGTACACACATTCTAAATTAAATATAAATAAAAATTATTATAGTCGATCAGCTGTATGACGGGACAGAGCCGGTCGGTCGGCCCCAATAGTCGATTGAGGAAATGAAGCATTTTGACTCGCAATTTTTTCGTCCAGCATGGATTTACTTGAAATTTTCACAGAAGGTAGGGAATAGTCCAAGGATCATTTTCTATATCATGCCGCTATCATACGCTAAAACCTTGGGGGTGTTGCCACCCCATCTCGGGGTGGGAATTTTTTATTACATATAAACCATGTAATTCGATGGAAAAAGTGATTCTAAGAAAAAAATGTTTTTTTACGGATATCGAAAAACTGTTATTTTCAAGCGCTAATAACTCGAAAAATATTAGTTTTACGAAGAAAAAATCGACTTTTTTAGAGGGTTTTTTGAGAATACCTCGAAAAATATGCATTTAATCAAAAAAAACTGTAGATATCAAAATTGTATCTTTTAGTAACACAAACCAAATTCTTTTCCAATAATATCTTTAAGACCAATACAAATCGAGATACGGCATGTTAAAGGTTAGATTTTTTCGTCAAATGCATAATTTGAAATATTCAAAGCCAAATAATGGGAAAAATTTGCATTTTTCGAGGAAAACTTAAATAATCTTTTTTCAAGTAGACAGGGTGATTGATTAGTAGGGTAAAGCTCAATAGCTCCGCTATAGTAATAAATAGCAATAAAAGTTAATAACAAAAATTTTAGCCACCTTTGAGCTTCACATTACAAAATTAGTTAGAATGTTACAGGGTGTTCGATAACACAGTGGCAGACCTAACTTATGTTTTTTTAAATGGAACACCCTATATTTTATTTTATATTCGAAATCCTGTTAACTTCTCCATTACAAAAATATAAAAGTTTGTAATGTTATACAGGGTATTTACAAAGTTATAACCAATTTTGTATGAAAATCGTAACAAGTTTAACTCCCTGTATAAATAAAAATAAGCACAACAGCAATGGTTTATTAATGCCATATTTTTTTATTTATTGTCAAAATTTTTAAGAATTATTCATATTACTAATTTTCTTTATATCAAATACAGGGTGAGTCAAAACGCAAGTTTAAATGGAACACCCTTTATTTTATATCATTATTGAAAAGTAACATTAACGTACTTTAATTTTTATATACATTCCCTATGCCCAAATTTATTAGTTTTCGAGATATTTTCATTTTTCAGAACAAATTATTTTAGGTGTTTAAATTTATCTAAATTTTAAGTAAGCCATGACTGAATTGACAATTGAAGATTACCGATTATCAATCCGGTAATCAATGTAACACTGCAGCAAATAAAGAAATAAAAATAATTTATTAGTAATCCATTTTACAAACAAAAACACAACCACTACATGCAACATTTTTGAAACAATTAAAAACTATCTTTTTATGTAAATGCAACCAATAAACAAAGAAAATTAGTAATAAATTTTACAAAAAAACACACAAACACAAAATACAATATTTTGTAAAAACAATTAAACACTACTTTTGTATGTAAATGTAACAATGTAACAAATAAAGAACGAAACATAATTTATCAGTAATACATTTTGCAAAAAAACATGTTTGAAAAAATTAGAAGCTACTTTTAATAAAATATTTTTAATATTTAATTACAAAGGTATTCAAAATTATCTCCTAACACATTTATGTACGCCTAAAAACGATCATTGAATGAGCTACTTACTCTACGGAGCATTTGTAAATTAACACATCGAAATACACTTTGTATTCTATTTTTCATCTCATCCGTGGTTGTTGGAGGTATTTTATAAATTTCATTATTAACGTAACCCCAAAAAAATCAGTCCAGTTTATTAAATTCTGGTGATTTGGGTGGCCACGCTACTGGTCCATTGAAAAATGAAAATATCTCGAAAACTAATAAATTTAGACATAGGGAATGTTATCTAAAAATTAAAGTACGGTAATGGTACTTTTCAATAGTGATATAAAATACAGGGTGTTCCATTTAAAATTACTGAGAAAATAATGTACTTGCGTTTTGACTCACCCCTGTATTTGATATAAAGAAAATTAGCAATATCGACCATTCTTGAAAATTTTGATAATACTTTAAAAAATATGGCAATAATAAACCATTGTTGTTTTGCTTATTTATATTTATACAGGGAGTTGAACTTGTTATGATTTTCATATAAAATTGGTTATAACTTTGTAAATACCCTGTATAACATAACAAACCTTTATATTTTTGTGATGGAGAAGTTAACAGGATTTCGAATTTAAAATAAAATATAGGGCGTTCCATTTAAAAAAACATAAGTTTGGTCTGCCACTGTGTTATCGAACACCCTGTAACATTCTAACTAATTTTGTAATGTGAAGCTCAAAGGTGGCTAAAATTTCTGTCATTAACTTTTATTGCTATCTATTACTATAGCGGAGCTATTGAGCTTTACCCTACTAATCAATCACCCTGTACAATTAGACCTTTCAAAAAAAATAATAAAAAGTTTCTAGCATGAAAATTAAGCGACTTATAATAAAAAAAAATGTCGGTACCTGCTTTTCTCTACGAGAAAATCAGTGAAAACAACCTCCTAACTACCTTCCTAATTCAAGATTGGTCTTCACCTTTCTGTAGTTCCTTTTATATTTATATTATCAATACAAACACTCAAGGAGTTTGACCTATTTAAAATGCCTAATTTTGGAAAAATTGGAGTTTAAAGAAAAATTGATTTTTTGCAATTTGGTATTTTTCAACTTTTACTTAAAAATATCTCCGAAAATACTGAAGATACGAAAAAATTATAAACTACTAAATTGTAGCTTTTTTAATGACTAAAATTACCCTGTGCATAGATTTTCATTACAGTGAATAGTTAGCCAGATATAGCTATTTAAAACCTCTATTTACCAACAAACACCCCCTTATTCGAGCCCTTTAAACCCGCCCCAATTAAAAACTAAGGGATCTTACGGAATTTAATTTACAGTCTTATAGCACTTTAAAAATCCTACAAAATCATTTTTGAAAAAACTTTTTATCGCCAAAAATATATAGAATATTTTTCGAGGTATTCTCAAAAAACCCTCTAATAAAAGTCGATTTTTTCGTCGAAAATCTGTTATTTTCAAGTGCGAATAACTCGAAAAATATTATATTTACGAAGAAAATGTAAAAAACATTTTTTCTTAGAATCACTTTTTCCATCGAATTACATGGTTAAAATGTAATAAAAAATTCCCACCCCCGAGATGAGGTGGCAACCACCCCCAAGGTTTTAGCGTATGATAGCGGCATGATATAGAAAATGATCCTTGGATTATTCCCTACCTTCTCTGAACATTTCAAGTAAATCCATGCTGGACGAAAAAATTGCGAGCCAAAATGCTTCATTTCCTCAATCGACTATTGGGGCCGACCGACCGGCTCTATCCCGTCATACAGCTGACCGACTATAATAACTTTTATTTATATTTAATTTAGAATGTGTGTACTGATTTTCAGCCTTAGTAAATGGAAATAATTACCTTCGTAGGAAAGCAACTTTGATACCCTCTTAGTAACCCCCGTTCTACGTTTCGCTTGACCGACCGCAGTATGTTTCTCTACACACTCACAGTAATCAACTGTGAAAAATCTAGCTTTAATAAATTCAAAGAGATTTTCAGCGCTGTCTCTTTGTCTATAATGTTAATGGATATTTGTAGCCCACAAAAATGCATAAATCACCTGCGGCGCAGGAATTATTAAAGATAATTTTTTGCAAGTGCAAAAAATGTTATTTTACGATGTGCAGGTGTTAACTGCCAAAACAGTGCTCCATGTTATGACAAAGACGAGGAAGGAACGAGCACAGTGATGTAGATTAGAATAAGTTAGTGACATGACTGTTTTCTTTAAATGTCTAAATTTTTTACATAGTTTTCTTAAGGTATATTTTATTTTTGCTCTCATTGACTGGCGTATTGACAAATTTCATTCAAATAAAAAAAAAACAAAGAACTTACCTATGATATTATTTGGTGCTGTCTCATACTTGTCTATAAAATCGTAAGGCGATTCATCGCTGTGGTAAGGTGGTCTAGGCGGTGGTTTACTAGCTAAGTCATTTTGTTTTTTAGGGGGCAAAGGTGGAGGTTTGATAGACATAAGTTGATTCGTCGGTCTCGGAGGAGGTTCAGGAGCAGATTCACTCTCCGAAGAAATCTCCAAACTAGCGTTTTCATGCAACTGAGATAGTTTTTCATGTTGTACGTCGAATGTATTTATAGACTTTGTATTGGGAGAACTACTTAATAACGACAATCCGCTATTCTTTGGAGATTTTGATAGGGAAGATTGAAATAAATGAAGATTATCTTTTTTGAAATTACTAAATTCCGTTTCGAAAGGATCCTGTTTAGAAAAATCTGAATCAGCGAAGGGATCTTCTTTAACAAAAGGATCTTCTCCAAATGGATCTACAGAGTAAATTGTCTGCGAAGATAGACCTGAAGTGGTTGTAGTTGTTGTAGATTTCGCCGTCGATTGACTGAACGTTGTGCTGAATAAGGGCTGCTCTTGTGACGTATTGTTAACCATGTCATTGAGTGCTTTTTTAGGTGGATTTTTGAGTTCTTGAAAGAAATGTTTTCGGTCAATATATGGTTTACTTCTACCCGTACCTACGGTAAAATAAAATAGCTTTTTTTCCAATTATCAAAATATAAGTTAAATGAACTAAAACGGGTAGCTAAAATAAAAGGAAAAATTGAAAAAAATTAAATATTTTATTTTACCATCGATAAAAATAAACGGGAAATCAAAAGAGGGAAATAGTTCTAATAAATACAGGATGAAATGATAAATTAAGTTTTAAATAATAAACTACATGAGACTTTATTTTTTTATAAGAAGTTTTTTCTACTTATAATGTTTAAACTCTAATTGATACGATTATCTGCGTCCAATTAGAATGAATTAAATTAATGTAATTTTTCATCTTTAATCTCCACCTTTTTTAAATAATGGAGTCAATGGAGTTTTTACTTTTACGGAAAAAATCAAACAAGATAGAACTTTTTATAATTCCATTAGGAACTTAACAACAATATCAACATATCAAAAAGTTCTACTCTAAAAGTGGGTGAATAATTTTTTATTAAACAAATGAACTGCGAAATTAGTTGTTTTTGAAATACCTGCAAAAATATAAATTTTAGAAAAAAACTGACTCGGCCATTGAAAAATTCAGAAAATTTTACACAAAAAACCTTGTATAAAGATTTTTCTAAAATTAAATCTGCAGCTTCTATAATTTGTTATTTATAACGCTCGAGTCACCCCTCTCACAAACATTGGCGCACTGTATAGCAATTTTCGGCGGAGCGCGCGATTGTTTTAATTGAACATAACTTTTTTAACTAATTGATCCAATTAAAGTTTGCAAATTGGAGATGAAAGAAGTTCATTAAACCTATCTTACAGTTATATTACAAAGAAAAACAAATATGTGCATAAGTACAGTGTGCAGAAAGTGGGACTTCATGAATTTTGTTTAAAAATTAATTAAAAATGTGTTACTAATACAATTTTACCTACAAAAATCTGAAATTTACACAAATTACTTTTCAAACATCGTTCTAAACGATGTTTTCATTAAAAAAATCTCAAAAATTCAAATGATACGACCGGCGTCTCAAAAAATGTAATTTTTGAAAACTTCGTAGTTTTAAAGAATTACAACCACTTTAAGATGATATTATTCAAGTTTAAACAGATATATTACAATTTTGTAGGTGTTTTTTAAAGCTTAAGAAGTAGTATTTAGAATGCACTAGATTATTTTATTTTAAGAATGAAATAAACAAGTTATTTTTGAGAAAATTAAGAAAGATAAAAATATGTAATAAAAAAATCGAAAAATATCACTTAAAAAAATGTTTATACAAAGTCTTCAAAACTTTTTTCTGTACAACTTAAACTAAAACACATTTAATAACAAGCTTAAAAAAAATAAATGCTAAAAAAATGTTTGCACTCATATACAGTATGCCTGCGTAACTGTGGAACCTATTGTAAACTTTCTTATTATCAATTTTACGAAAAAAATTATACTATATAAAAGCTTTGCATGGTATACAATTTAAGATACAAGTGTCATCAATTTTATACGAGGTATGTCAAAAAATATTAATTTTGCTCAGGAGTAAAGTAGGTACCTTTATATTTCACAATATTCGAAAATGATATTTTAAAAAGTTGTTCGGAATTAAAAACTATGTTTCAAAATGCAATTACATCTTTCTAATTGCAATATTGCGTACTATAAAGGCACTTTACTCTTGAGCGAAATTAACATTTTTTGGCATAACTCGTATAAAATTGATAAAACGTTATATATTATGATTGTATCTTAGTTTTTAGGCCATGCAGAGCTTTATATAAAGAATAACGTTTTTCGTAAAACTAATAATAAAATAGTTATCATAAAAGTGTAATACAATGATGTTGGGTATAAGTAGTTTGAGAAAAAATTGCATTTTTGAAGATATTCTTCTTTAGGCGCGATTCGATTGAGGGTAAAATTGTACATAAATCTGCGCGCCTGCGCAGACAGTATGTACACAGACAGTATGTAGTTCATTGCTAATCTTTCAAGATAGTTATGTATGTATCTGTAACCGTGCAAATAAGTCATTAAAAGAATATATTAGTGTTTTTAGGAAATGTATTATTTATTATAATTCTTGTGTTTTTTGATTTGTGTTTCTCTGTAGTAAAATAATAAAATATTATGTAAGCATAACATTTTTACACTATATGTCGCCGTGTTGTTTAATTATATCCGAAACTTACATGTCAATTACAAGGACCTCGCTGGAGTAGTTGGTAATGCGTTAGCTCTGAGATTGGAATGACGCGGGTTCAAATCCTGGGCGATTCATAGTTTTTTTTATTTTTGGTTGTTTTAATAAAATTTTTTGAAAGTGGTAGATAAGAAAGTTAGTTTGATTTTTAAATAAAATACAAATAACCTGTTAAGTATATTTACTTCGTTTAAATTACCTATTATATAATAGAAGAATATCTTCTTACGTGCGTACAAAGTACACACACATTCTTTTTTTTTTTATTAGAAGGACGTAATTGCATATTAAAACATAGTTTTTAATTCCAAACAACTTTTCATAATAGCAATTTCCGATATTGTGAAATATAAACGTACTTTACACTTGAGCGAAATTTTATTCATTTATTTTTTGACATACTTCGTACAAAATTGATAAAAACTGATATATGATTGTGTCTTAGATTTTAGACCAAGCAGAGCATTTTATGAAGAATAACTTTTTTTCGTAAAATTGATAATAAAAAAGTTCCGTTCCAAGTTACGCAAACATACTGTATAAGTGCTCAAATTTTTTTTTGAATTTTCAAATTGTAATGACAGGTTCGGATTCAGTATAATCAAAAAGATGATTTATAAAATGATTTATACAAAACAATTGTTATTGTTTAAACAATTAATAAACAATTAGCGGCGAAATCTGTGAGTAGAACTTTTTATATAACATATTTATAAACTAACAAAAAAAGTTTTAGAAAAATATAAGTTTGTTTGATTTTTTTCGAAACAATGCAAGTTTTCGATCTACATTGACTCTTGACTCCCCTACTAATGATAGATTGTGTTTCTCTTTCGTTTTAGTTACCAATTTTTTCATTATACCGAGTTTATTGTTATTATTTTTCTGTCTAATATTTTTATGTCTTTGTGTGGTCAGATGTATTGTAGTAGGTATATATTTTTTGAAAAAATTGAATAATAAGAGTTCATGAATTGAAACGGTGGCAACAGCTTTTAACGATAAGGACGTACCATAAAAATCAGTCCAACTCTGGGGGTAAACATTCGATTCCGGTATTGAAAAGATCTCTATTGTGGATCTCAAATGAGCGTTTATTCTTAAAAAATAAACTGAGTCAGTCCAAATTTACTAATACTATGTGCAAATTGTAAAATGTGTTTGTGAGAACTTAAAAAAATAAGCAATAGATGATTTTTGGCGATGGCGAACTTTCTTTGTATGTAGGTATTAGAAAAGATGTGGATGTCACTTATTTGATATCGACATCATGCAAAAGTTGGCTGCGAACAAAAACCAACTTTTGCATGCGTGGTAAGTATAAGCTATAAGCTTCTTTATAAATTTTATTATATTTTTTGATAGTGTTTTTCGTCAGTAATATTTATTTCTTGAAATTGGAATAAAATTGTTTGTGTCCTTATTTTCGAAAAGTGTGTGGAAACACTGGGACCTGTCACCTTTTAAATTCAAATGTGCGCTTTTTAAACCTAATTTTAAAAGTTCCTTAAGAACCAGATCTTAAGGGAGTAGGCGCAAAATCTTGGTCCAATGGTATTTTAATGTGTAAAACATTTTTTTCGAACCCTGTGAAAACTAATAAGTATTTTCGAAAAATTTAAATGCGGAATGAAAGATTACATTATTACCGAGGGCCGAAATTCTCTGAAAACTTCTATAATGTTTATCTTAATAAGTTTCAGAGGTGAAAAAAAAGAGAAAATTTAGTGTGATTTTTAATTTCAATATTTCATTCAAAAGAAACTTTTTGCTTATTCTAGGGACTTTTAGGCGAGCGGCAGCAACCCCTAAAATGACGATATACCGACCACGAAAATAAACTTGCAGGTGAATGACCAATTTTGGTCATTCTTTATGTTTTCGAGGTCGCTGAATCCGAATATGAAGTTTATTTTTATCTAAAATTGGTGGAACATGTTCAAA
Source organism: Diabrotica virgifera virgifera (assembly GCF_917563875.1). Classification (NCBI taxonomy): domain Eukaryota; kingdom Metazoa; phylum Arthropoda; class Insecta; order Coleoptera; family Chrysomelidae; genus Diabrotica; species Diabrotica virgifera. The sequence goes on along the minus strand of NC_065446.1, from coordinate 27,835,239 downwards.
AATCAAATTTTATGCAAAAATGCGAAAAATCAATTTTGATGATTTTTCAAATTTAACACGCCGTATCTTTGGCCGTTGTAAATATTTCCTTTTGATTTTAAATTTTACTGTGTCATCTTTGAAGTCTTTAGATAACAATGAGATTTGTATAAAGTCATATACGCTATGAGCTCGTAGGTAGAGGGGATAATTAAAAATTCGCGAGTGACAGTAGTGACAAGTCTGTAAGTTTTTACTGGAAATTTGACATAAATGTCAAAGATTAATTTAAAACATTGAAACTAAAAACATTAATAGGAAATAATATTAGTTGGTCAAAGCTGTGGTGTATAATTTTACCTTAAATATACTTACGTTTCAAATACTGAATTAAGGTTTTTTTAATATTTCGTAATATTATTATGTAATTATAAATTAATCTAAGCGCCATCTACACGATAATTGTGAAAGTATCCAAAGTAAGAAATTCATATTTCATTAATAGAACTTTAAAATGATTTTTAACGCAAAATCTTTAAAAAATCGATTACAATTTAATTACTTTTTTGCGTTGTAAATATTATGCGATAACAATTAAATAATAAATTTAAAAATTACCGGTGAAAGTTGCATTAGTAATCCGCTAGGAGCGACACCAGCGAAGCTCAGAGCGTATAGTAACTTTTTTCCTATTACACGTTTTGACTTGAAATTTTCCAGAAAACTTCTTCATGACATATGTTTTAACGCTGTGTTGGCTTAAATTATAAACTGAAAAGTTAGTCACTAAACTTTTTTAAGTAAACATAAAACTAACGAAATCCGACGACAAAATGTTTAAAAATTAACAACTCCTCTTTTAATTTTTTTAAACATTTTAGAAAAATCTCATTGTTATCTAAAGACTTCCAAAGATGACACAGTAAAATTTTCTAAAGGAAATATTTACAGCGACCAAAGATACAGCGAGTTAAAGGGCCTAGCCGGGTAAGATGGTGAAAAGTGCCCCCAACTCAAATTAAATTCCATATAGGCCACCTTTTAGCACATATAGGGGAACTCACGTTCTGAAATTTTTAGCCCCCTAGGTGGTCACGTGACCCCCCTAGAGCCTAATTAGGCTTTTTAGGTTTTTATTTTTTATCTCAGCCGCATCAAGAGCTAGCCAAAAACTTTATTTAAAAAAGTTGTAAGTTTCGAAAAGATCTAAATGAAAAAAAAATTTCTAAATTTTTTGGCGGGAAATTCGAATTTTTAGAACAATTTTAAACTTTTAAATAACTCTGAAAAAAAACTAAGACACTCGTTTTTACGAAAATCAGTTATAATGTGTATTTTTGCACAATATTTCACCCTGATTTTTTTTAGATTTTTAAAATTGGTGAAACGTACCTTTAAAAATAAAAAAACCGCATTTTTTCAGTTTTTTTTCGTTTTTTGATACAATTTTATACATATTTTTCAAAAAAGGTAACACCGTCACTAGAATAGGTAAAAAACACTAAAAAATAATTGGGGTTTGCTTTATAAAAATTTTTTGTAACGCCATCCATTTTCAAGATACAGGGCGTTGAAGAAAACAAAATTTTACACATTTTTTACGATTTTGCTGAAACTACTGGCAACATTGTAATAAAACTTGGCAAGTTTTAAGAGGTAGTTATTGTGCATGTTTTGACATACAATTAAGGATTTGATATTCATCATAGGCGCGCATAGGGGTAATGGTCTGAACTTTTTAAAGAATAAAGATAGTACGCCACTGACATATTTCAAATTAACAATCGTTTTTGAATTCCTCTATCTTCTTATTTTTTTATACGACGCGCCATTTTTATTCCAAAAATAAAAGATCTTAACCCTTACAAAGTATTCGAACTTCTAGTGTAGTTTCTACATCTACATAAACTCGTACATCCATTATAAAAATTAATTCGAATACTTTGGAAGTGTTAAGATATTTTATTTTTTGCAACAAAACGGCTCGTCGTATGAAAAAATGAGAACATGATTTTTTATTGCAAATTAAACGAGGAATTCAAAAATGATTGTTAATTTGAAATATGTCAGTGGCGTACTATCTTTTTTTCTTTAAAAAGTTCAGACCATTACCCCTATGCGCGCCAATGATGAATATCAAATCCTTAATTGTATGTCAAAACATGCACAATAACTACCTCTTAAAACCCGTCAAGTTTTATTACAATGTTGCCAGTAGTTTCGGCAAAATCATAAAAATGTGTAAAATTTTGTTTTCTTCGACGCCCTGTATCTTGAAAATGGATGGCGTTACAAAAAATTTTTATTACGCAAACCCCTATTATTTTTCAGTTTTTTACCTATTCTAGTGACGGTGTTACCTTTTTTGAAAAATATGTATAAAATTGTATCAAAAAATGAAAAAAAAAACGAAAGCGATTTTTTATTTTTAAAGGTACGTTTCACCAATTTTAAAAATCTGAAAAAATTCAGGGTGAAAGATTGTGCAAAAATACACATTTTAATGGATTTTCGTAAAAACGAGGGTTTTAGTTTTTTTTTCAGAGTTATTTAAAAGTTTAAAATTGTTCTAAAAATTCGAATTTCCCGCCAAAAAATTAAAAAAAAATTCATATAGATCTTTTTGATATTTACAACTTTTTTACAAAAAGTTTTTGGCTAGCTCTTGATGCGGCTGAGATAAAAAATAAAAACATAAAAAGCCTATTTAGGCTCTAGGGGGGTCACGTGACCACCTAGGGGGCTAAAAATTTCAGAAAGTGAGTTCCTCTATATGTGCTAAAAAGTGACCTATATGGAATTTAAATTGAGTTGGGGGCACTTTTCACCATCTTACCCGGCTAGGCCCTTCGAAAAATCATCAAAATTGATTTTTCGCATTTTTGCTTAAAATTTGATTTTTGAATATGTTACCACCAATTCTAGATAAGAATAAACTTCATATTCGGATTCAGCGACCCCGAAAACATAAAAAGTGGCCAAAATTTGCCATTCACCTATCATGGTCGCTTTTTCGATTTCTAAGCCTCAAATTAGGGGTGTGCCACTCGTCTATTTCGGCCCTCGGTGATAATGTAATCTTTCATTCTGCGTTTAAATTTTTCAAAAATATTTATTAGTTTTCTCAGGATTCGAAACAAATGAATGCAATTCAATAGCATCGGACCAAGATTTTGACCATATCCCCTTACGAACTATATCATGTAGGTCTGTTATGAACAATACAATGCAATAACAATAGGTGAAATTTTGAAATTAATAATTTATGACAATTTAAACAATGTTATTTTTTAAATTAGCTAAGTATACATTCACCGCCACAAAATTCCGCCACCCAAAATATTTGATTAAGTTTGACAATTTATAACTTTATTATTTGTGCTCCGATTTTCAAGATTCCTGCACCGTTTTGTAGGTACATGTATTGATATCGTTTGGTATAATTTGGGTAACAAAAAATTTTTTGCTTTGATGGCATTATACGGGGGTGAATAGAAGCTTTGTATTTTCTCCAAACTTAAAAAAATTCTGTGGAAAAATTGGAGCGCTGATTTTGTTTCATACTCCTTTCGTATTATCCTGGAGGTATCCCTAAAATTTTGTTTTTTGAATTAACCGAATATCTCTGTTCTTGTAAAAGATGTAAATAAAAACACTGCTTTGAAGGTTTTTTAATTATGTCTATTTTTAAACCAAGAGGAGTAATTCAAATTTCCCGCGCCGTAAAGTTTGTTTGTAATTGGTCCAACCGCAGGCAAGTTTACTCCACTGTTATCAAATTTTGACACTAATGACATTTATAAAATTTTGACACTAGTGGCATTTCATAGGTTAATTAAGTTATATCAGCGATTTTTTGTATTTTCTGCGCTATTCCTTTAATTTTTAGATTCTTAGTCTGTTTTTACATAAAAACCAGTTTTTTTTAGAACTCTTTAGCGACGTATTAGCACAATATAATATTTATGGATTACCGTCAAAGGCCGATATGATCAACCAAAAAAGATGTATTTTGTGATATTTCTACTGATTTTCTTGGGTGTGAATATGTCTTCTTAGTTTACTCCTCTTGGTTTAAAAACAAAGCTTAGAAATATCAAACGCACTAAAATTAACAACACAAACAAAATTAACAACAAAACAATTCAATAGCAGGTATGTCCACCTCGTGCAGCAACGATTGCTCGCAATCTGTTTGGCATATAATAAAGATGTGTTATTCTTGCCTGGGGAATAGCCTGATATTTCTCTACCAGGGCCATAACTGTACCAAATTTTCTGGAGGCCTGAGATTACAACGAATAGCTATTTTTAATTCATCTCACAAAATTCTCAATAGGATTGAGATCTGGGCTGCATGCGGGCCATTCTAATCTTATCAATCCAACCTTTATTTAAGATATTTATGTTTATGAGTTAATCAGTGTTTTTATTTACAAACAATTGTACAGCTCTTACAAGAAAAGAGATATTCGGATAATTCAAAAAACAAAATTTTAGTGATGTCGCCGGGATAGTATGACAGGACTATGAAACAAAATAAGCTATTCAATATTTCCACAGATTTTTTTAAACTTAGGAGAAAATACAACGCTTTCATTCAACCCCGTATAATGCCATGTAAGCCAATTTTTTTTGTTACCGGAATATTAACAAACAATATCAATACATGTACCTACAAACTGATGCAAGAATCTTGAAAATCGGAGTACAAATAATAAAGTTATAGATTGTCAAAGTTAATCAAAAATTTTGGGTGGAGGAATTTTGTGTCGGTGAGTGTAGATATCAAATTTCTAAACTAAGTATCAATATACTGATGTATACATCTACAGCTTCCGGAGCGAACCATGGCCGATGACAAACGCTGTCGTCGGTCATACACCCACGTACAGTGGTGTTAAAAAGTCCTGCATCACCTTACCAAATACGCGGTTTGTCGTCGATTTTTCCTTGTTCAGCATACTTCTTAATGACTCTAATTACTGTAGATTGATTACACTTTACTGCGGATGCTATTTCGCGACTAGATTTGTCGTTTTTATGGTGAAAAATAATTTCAAAACGCTTTTCGTTCGATAATTTAGTTTGTTTGGTCTGGGATGACATTTTGACCTTTTTATCAAAAATCAAAGAGCGAATAAATGTGTTAGGGTAACTACAGTGTTTATATAGTCAAAATATGTGGCAAATTTGTCATTAAGATTCAATTTAATAGTACTTTAACGACTTAATAATCACCTCATAATTTTCTCGGATTATGGGAAATCCCTTCAATCAGATTATTTTAATCTTTTCTGTAGAATTTTGAGCTAGTAATTAAAAAAACATTAGCAAGTATGTATACCGATAATGCTAATTACAAGCACAAACTTAAAATGAATTAGCGAAAATATACAAAAAACTTGTGTTAAACCTCAAAAACTATAAGGCGCTTAGGTGATGCAGGACTTCTTAACACGACTGTAAGCTTTAAGCAAACAGGATTTCTTTCACCGGCCATGGTTCGGTCCGGGAGGTGTATTAATTAAAAACAAAGAATCTCGGCTCAATTCAATGCCGGATCCAACACTACCATATAAATGGTTGAATAGAATATTTAAAATCCTTAACAATTTTTGTAATTATGTAGTTTATTAATAAAACAGATATAAAGCGACATGAAGCGAAAAAAGGAAGAAAACTACTAAATTTAAACATTTACCTAATGGGTCTAACTCAGTAAAGACATCGAACTGCGACATAATTTCCTGCTTAGCCTGTTCGTGCTTTTCATCTTTGGACGGCTCTGGAAGTGAGGTTGAATCTTCGAATATGCTGTTTCCTGCTGAGGGAGTAAACCAATCGCCACTACTTGGTTCGTCGTGAGAGCTACCGAGATCGTGTGAAAATGAAAAGTCTTTCTTCTTCTCGGAATCTAGTGTAGTGCCGGTGTGGGGTGTTTTTGGACTAAATATACTGCTGGTTTCTGATAGACGATTCGAACGTTCTCGACCAGAAGAAGGAGGTGGAGGTAATATCGGTTTCTGAAAAATAATAGTAATAATTTAAGCCTTTATTCAGGACTATACGGATACCAAACATAATTTCAATAAAAAGTGTATATACCAGAGTCATTTATCTTTTTTTTTCAATTAAATACAAGAGCGTAGTGGTCGACGTGATGTCGTGTATTGTCCGTCTCCAAAGATATCTCTCTGGTCATTTCTTTTAACTCATGCATAGGTCTTTTGCATATTCCTATAATTTGATCGATCCATCTTGTTGGGGATCTTCCACGTGATCTTCGGTCTTCCACCTTTCATTGTATAAAAAGTCTTTCCATGTTTTCTGTGTTAGTTCTCAAAACATGTCCAAAGTATTTTAATTGTTGGAGATGGACTTTACTGGAGAGTCGTTGGCTAACTTTTAGTTCTCTTAAAATTGAATTATTTGTCCCATGGCCGGCCCAAGGAATTCGTAGCATTCGTCTCCAACAGAACATTCCAGTGGCGTCTATCTTTCTTCTTTCCGATTTTCTCAGGGTCCAAGATTCACATCCGTAGGTCAGTATTGGGAATATTAAGCAGTTGATTAACCTCATCTTTAACGCTCTTGAAATTTTACAGTCCCTCCATATTGGGGTCATTTTTGCTTTGGCAACTTTTGCTAGATCACATCTACGTTTTATTTCTTCCTGTAGTAAACCCATATTTATGATTAATGATCCCAGATATAAGTATGAGCTCACAACCTCAAACCGGTCAATTGTGGTTCATCATCCAGCCTCAAAAGTCCACTGCTGAACATAGGCCTCCTCCCCTCGTTTCCAACCCCATCTATCCTGCGCCGCCCTCATCCAGTTTTTATTTACCTTTCTTAAGTCGTCAGTCCATCTTGTAGGCGGTCGACCGACGCTTCTCTTGTCTTCTCTTGGCCTCCATTCCAATAACCTCTTCGTCCATCGCCCATCTGTCATTCTGGCTACGTGTCCTGCCCATCTCCACTTCAACCTGGCTATCCTCTCGATGACGTCAGTCACCTTTGTTCTTCTCCTGATTTCTTCGTTTCTGATTTTGTCTCGCAGAGTTATTCCTAACATTGACCGCTCCATTCTTCTCTGCGTGACTCTTAGTTTGGTAGCCGAGGCTTTAGTTAAGGTAAGTGTTTCTGATCCGTACGTCAAGACTGGGAGGACGCACTGATCGAATACCTTTCTCTTTAGACATGTGGGTAACTCACTTTTAAAAGTTTCTCTCAGTTTTCCAAATGCTGCCCACCCAAGACCGATTCTTCTCTTCAGCTCATGAGTCTGGTTATCCCTGCCAATCGTAATTTCATGTCCCAGGTATTTATATCTATCTACGAGTTCTATTTCCTTCCCACCAATACTGATGTTCTGGTTGGGTACCAAATTTGTCATTATTTTTGTTTTTGAGATGTTTATATTTAAACCAACATTTTCTGTAGCTACAACGAGTTCTTGTACCATCTCTCTTGCCATACCTAGATCCTCAGCTACTATGACTATATCATCGGCGAAACGTAAGTTGTTTAGGTATTCTCCATCTATTTTTATTCCCTTTGTCATCCAATCCAAACTCTTGAAAGCATGTTCTAAGACCGTATTAAAAAGTTTAGGTGACATTGGGTCTCCTTGTCTAAATTGTGGTTACGTGTGGATGATTGTTATGTAGTCTATCCACTATCATGATTTTTGTCTTTGATATGTTTAATTGCAGACCAAACATTTGACTTTCGTTTTCAACCAGTCGTATAATATCAATCAGCTCTGCTTGACTATTTGCAAGAAGGGCTGTGTCATCTGCGAAACGTAGGTTGTTTATTTTATGGCCATTTATAGAGATTCCTTTTTCCCATCCTTCAAGTGCTCTTCTCATAATATGCTCCCCATATATATTGAATAATTGTGGAGATAGTATACATCCCCGTCTGACACCTCGTTCTGGATGAAATTCGTTTGAAAGTGTGTCAAGTACTTTAACCGATCCAGTAGTGTGTTCGTATAGTTCAGTTATAAGCGAAATAAGGTGTTGTGGTACGCCTACTTCTTTTAGTATTTGCCATAAGTGTCTCCATTTGACCCTGTCGAACGCCTTACGATAATCTATAAAGCATATGTACAGTGGAATATTGAATTCCCTAGATTTTTCGATTATCTGTCTTATATTCAACAGGTGTTCTCGAGTACCTCTACCTTTGGCAAATCTAGTTTGCTATTGTGGAATTTCTCTTTGAAGGAATGTTTTTAGTCTCTCATTGATTATATGTAGCATTATTTTACTGGAATGTGATATAAGAGAAATAGTTCTATAATTGTCGCATTTATGGAAGCTACCTTTTTTATGTACTGTCGTTATTGTAGATTTTGTCCAGTCTTCAGGCCATTGTTTAGAATGCCATATTTGGTTACAGAGTAGATGAAGTAATTTTACGCCAGTTTCTTCTGTGGCTTTGAGCATTTCTGCTGTTATCATATCTGGGCCTGGTGCTTTATTATATTTGAGCTTACTGATCGCGTCTTACTTTATTTTCAGGTAAATCAGGTTCTTCTTCTACGTCGTCAGGGATTTGGTGAACAAGTTCTTGGCGTTGATCATCTTTATATAAGTCCCTGCAATACGATATCCATGTCTCTGCTATATCTTCTCTGTTTGTTCTCAGAGTTCCAGTGTTGTCTTCAATGGCTTAAGTTCTGGCATTGAAGTCTCTTGTTAGGTAGCGTATTTTTCTAAATAGATCTCTCAATTTCTTTGCATATACTTTGATAGTACTGTGTTTTGTCTGTCTTGCATCTTCGTTTTATTTCTTTATTAAGGTTTCTTAAACTAGCTTTTTCCCTTTCACTATTCACACCACTTTGACAAAGATTTCTTTTATTCTCAATGATTTGAAAGGTTTCATCTGTTATCCAGTGTTTCCGTTTCACAGGATTATTTATCTTTGGATGATCAATTGGTGTTGTTACACAATGTTTAACAGTCTCCCATATTTCTTGTGATGTTCCGTTACGAATAGAGGGCATTATTTTATATACTTCCTGGAGAAGAAATCCAAGATACCAACTTAAAATTATACAGGCTTACGCACCAACTACGAGCCACCCAGATGAGAAAGTGGATCAATTTTATGAACATATCAGAGCAACTATATAAACTTCAAAAACCGATTATAAAATGATAATTGAAGATTTAAACGTCAAATTTGGATTCAAAGAAGATGAGGCAAAATCCGCTATGGGAAACTTTGATTTGGAGAGAGAAATGAAGAGGTAACAGGCTTCTTGACTACTTACATAAGGAACATTTCTTTGTGATGAACTCATTCTTCAGAAAGAAACCCCATCGTAAGTGGACATGGAAGAGTCCGAACGAAAGAACAAAAAATGAGATTGATTTCATAATATCAAAACAGATAGATATTGTTCAAGATGTAACAGTATTGAAAAAATTTTCAACAGAGAGTGACCATAGATTATTTAGAGCAAAAGCTACTTTTAACACTGAAATCGAAAGAACAAAAATGATACTCAAAAAGAAGAGTAGAAGACGGATGATCCCAGAAGATGTAACACTTCATGAAGAAATCATTAAGACTAGTTTGGATACACATGATTTAGAGAATATTAGTATAAGTGAAATGAACAATAATATTATTCAAACATTGAAAGAAACTGAAAAGAAATACTGTCCTCGTGCTGACAACAAAAACTTAAGCCACAGCACAAAATATCTTCTAGAGGAAAGAAGAACATTTAGAGAAAGTCAGGATCATATTAAAAATGAACTAAGAATCTTGAATAAGAAAATTAAAAATGAGGTTAGAAAGGATCTAAGACCATACAATACGATGGAAATAACTAGAGTAATCGAAGAAAACAAAATCTTGAAAGTACTCAGACAGAACATGTCCGTTGGAAGAAAAAAGAGGAGGAGGACAAACAATTTATAATACACAGGAGGTACTCGATCTAGTTTTGTTCTGACTATAATTAATTATGTAATAATTAAAAACTGACATTTTTTATAAATTTTAAAAATTTAGTTGATCGTTTTCGAGTTATGCATAATTTAAAACTGAAAAAAGAACGAAAGATGACGATTATCAAGGTTCAAAAAACAAGTAAAAAATATTATTTTTGTAATTATCAAGTATCTAAATTCAAGTTCAAACCCTATCAGGCCCCAATAAGAATTTTTGCCATGTTTTATTCTAAAATGTATTTTTTAAATTGTTAATGAGGAAGGTTCCTTGTGGCAAAACGGTCGATCATTAACAACTAAAAAACAATGTTTTAACATGAAATGAAAGAAATAAGTTCAAAATACTTATCAAAACTGATAGAATAATGTTTGAACTTGAATTTAGGTACTTCGTAATTTCGAAAATGATATTTTTTACTTGTTTTCAAGCCTTGAAAATCGTCATCTGTCTTTCTTTCTTTTTTCAGTTTAAATTGTCTATAATTCGAAAACGATCAACTTAAGAGAAAAATTACAAGAGACTTTTTTTTGTTTCGAATGATCCATAAAATCTAAAATATCTGACGGGGCCGAATTTTTTTAATTAAAAAAAAAGCAATTTTCTAATGATTAATTAATTGTAGTCAGAACAAAATTATATCGGGCACCCCATGTTTTTTAAAATTGTTAACAGATTAAATTACATATTCAATAATTTTTATCCATTAAACAGATCAGTGCAGTTCGACAGTATATGTTTATATCGTATCTTACACTTTACACTACTATGGCAGAGGCACAGCAGAGGCTTGCCTCTAAGGATAGTTAAATTCGCGTTTGAAAATTAAATCTCAGTTATAATTTTGTTGTTGGTTGCCTACTTCCGTCTGGTCCCGTTGACGAACCGGTAGTACGCTAGACAAGGAAACGAGAGGCAAGCCTCAACGGTAATAATTTGAGAGTGAGAATGAGATGCAAAATACTCGCACGTAGAGGACAGAGATCAGGGCCGTACTCATTTTTATTTTTTATCATAAAAATAAAGTTATTTAGCAAATTTCAAAAAGTTAAATTGTATTTAAAGAATTGATGATGAAATATCGAAATAACGTGAATAATCGATTGATATACTGGTGAGGCACTGCCTCACCTGCCTCATATGACCAGCCGCCACTGATACAATGTATTAGAATTAACTTAAAAAAACTGAAATAGCGATCAAGTTTAATAATGAACATACTTACAGGAGGATAATTTATAAAACTATCTCCAAACGGATCATCTTTCGAACCGAACGGATCTGAGGGTGTAATTTTTTCCATTTGATTCAATCCTTGCTGTAAGCTATTCAGTTCCAATTCAAGATCAACGAGATCCGCAACTGCCGTTCCAGAAGGTTTTGATTCAGTCGCACTACTACTGGCCTTCGCTTCCGACGTCGATTTGATGGTTACGTTAGGTACACTCTGCAACTAATTTGATACCAATAGTCATTTTATAAAAACTGTGTCAAAAATATGAATAGTAATCATTTTATAACAACTGCATAATAAGAAAGTTATAATAATAGGCCTGGATACCGTATACCAAAAAAAAGTTGATTAATAGCAAGCTGAACATTTGTTAATACAGTATGCGGCAAAATAAACAATACTGAAATGAATATTGAAATTTATATATCTAGCATACATGATATAGCCTTGCACACTTATTCACGACGACGCTCGTTTCCAATAAAACAGATGTTAAAGATGCCCTCTGGACAGTGGCGGATCTACGGGGAGGGAAAATAAGGAAATTTCCTCCCTAATAAGGTGCAAAATTAAAGAAAAAAAATTGTTAAAACATGAAAGTATATTAGCTGACATGAAACCTAAACTACAGAAAGACAAATTCAACCCAATAAACACGGAAGTTAGGAATATTAAGGGAATTTAATGCATATAAGTTATTATTTATGTCTTTTATGTAACCTGAGTTTATCTTTTTTATGACTTTTGGTTGGATTTTCATTGGAAGTTCCCCCCTAAAGCAAATTTCTCCTCCCAGGACAAATTTCTAGATTCACCACTGCCTCTGGCACGAAAAAATCTTTAACTCTAGTCCGCAATTCCGAAATGGCAGACGGTGGATCTGTTTCACTCCTTCAGCATTCCCCATGTGTAGGTACGCATCTGGTGGCATTAGTTCTGATGAGTGGCAACTAACAAAATTATCGCGCAGTATTCGAAGAGACTCCCTGTCAGTGTGACAGGATGTCCCGTCCTGCTGAAATCATTGTTGATTTTAAGCTGGGACCGCTTTCGTAACATTTTCCGTATGAGCGAAAATAGTACTCCAACATAAAAAAAATTTCTGCAATCTGAGAACCATTCTGAAGCAGCTAACTTTATCACGACATTCACATACGTTGTAACGACGTTCGGAAACCACTCAGTACGTTTCGGCGCCTGACATACAAATTTGAGGCATATGAATTTCAGTACTGTTTATTTTGCCGCATACCGTAGCTTAACGGTGCACATACGTTGATTTTAAATAATTAGCCGGCCAAAAGTCAAATTTCAAAAGTGACGTAAAAAATTCAAAACACCTCCTAGAGGTACATTATGGTTTGTCTTAACAAAAACTTACTATCCCCGATCCAGACCTATTCACCGCGCACGTGTGCACGTGCGAATGCGCGTGCATGTAGCAGTTAGTGAATTTTTGTTCTCTTAGCTTAGTAGCAACTTTTTAAAAATTGTAAGATTTTGTAATATTCACCTTATTTTTCAAAGTGATTGTGATGGAATCGAATAATTCAGGTAAGAATGAATATTTCTTGAAATATTTATAGAAAGTTTACTGTTATTTTATATTATTTTTAGAAAGTCAGAAACAAGCCATTTTATAGTGACATTGCTGTTTAATTTTTATGTTTATAAGACATTTAGTCATATTATCGCCTCCGATCGAGCAATACTATTTACTTTATACCATACTGCATATATTCGGCTAATTAATGGCGTACAATTTAGCTGCGGATAGCTGCGGATGCCCGAAATACAGGGGTTTTTAATTTTGATATATAGGATGACGTCACAACAGTTTTAATTACATATAATAAGTTACGATTTTTTTTATTTTAGCTACATCTGGTGACTGTTCTGGCATAGTGCTCCGTAAATATCTTTGCGACCAAATGGAGCTACAAGATTTTCCTAATCTAGAGGACAAATTAAAATATTTGGAAATTCACTTATTGAACTGTTATATCTGATAATTTAATCATTTTAAAACAAAGATTTCGAGATTTTAAAACGGCGATGATAGAGAAATGGTTAAAGACTCAAGCAAATAAATATTGGTTAGATGGAACATTTAAAACTGGTAGAAAACAAATAAATGGAACCAAGTCGGCTTTCTAAATTATTTGAGAACTCCAGTGAAAGGACAAAAAGAAGAAAAACAGAAGAAATACGATCTTTGCTTGATGGTGAAGTTATCGTTCTTGCAGCACAGCCATTACAGGCTCGTGGAAAAAGGAATGCTTCAAAAATACCAAAAGAGATCTCAAAGATCCCAGCTAGTGCAAGGAACTACCGAGATGCGTACAGGAAATTAAACTTCTTTTAACTTCTGACCCACTATTAACAATTTTAAGCAGCAAAAAACGTGTACAGAGAAGGATCAAACCAGGCTCATTTTGTTCTGAAACATTTCGAACGCTGTTACCTACCGGGTGACCCCAAATACTAAGTCCGATATCAGATACCGACTGAGGTATAAAAAAACCTGCATATTTTGTATTAATTTTAAATATTGTTTGTTTTCTATGGAAAATACCAGTAAATTTTTTAAAAACAATATTTTTCTTTGATTTGTACCCGTTTTAGTAGAAATATGCTGTAAAATAATTTTGGTCGCGTAAATCCATTAAATCGACGTATGTATGTGCGGTGTCTCGTTGGACAAACCTTGATGTATGGGAACACTGGAACAGGGGAAGTTTTAATTGTGGAATGTGATTTTAATTGTGGAACGTGTCATTCTGACAAGTTTATGATTGTGAAAACTAGCAGGTTGTTTTTAAGTTTATTCAATAGCCAACTTTATATAATATATGAAAAAATGCTTGTCTGACAAATATGTTGGGCATTTTAATAAGTCCGACACGTAGAACATGTTAAATGACATGAATTATATTGGTGGTAAATAGCAGCCTGACTTTTGCATGAGAGTTTAATGAAAGGGTAACAAATCAATTGGAAGTTCTGTCTGAAAAAATACATGAGACGTTTTCGTAGTCTGACGTTCGAAACCTGTTACATGTTCCACAATTAAAACTTCCCCTGTTCCAGTGTTCCCGTACATCAAAGTGTGTCTGACTAAGCTTTGTTTTTAAACCAAGAGGAGTAAACTAAAAAGACAGATTCACACCCAAGAAAGTCACTAGAAATATCACCAAATACATCTTCTTTTTTGGTTGATAATATCGGCCTTTGACGGTAATCCATAAATATTATATTATACTAATACGTCGCTAAATAGTTTGAAATGAATTAAAGGCGTGTGGACTTGTACCACTCTTTTACTTGGAAAATCATAGTTCTAGGGCCGGTTGTTCGAACGCTAATCAACATTGATCACTATCAAATATTTAATTACTATCACAACTGTCAATGTCAACTTTGGTTGGGTTGCTGAAAACATAGTTAATTATAATTATGAGAATAGTTAGTCAATTAACATAACAATTATTAACATAATTGATTAACTAATTTAATAATTGTCATCAATAATTATGTTTCCGGCAACCCAACCAAAGTTGACATTGACAGTTGTGACAGTAATTAAGTATTTGATAGTGATCAATGTTGATTAGCGTTCGAGCAACCGGCCCTAAGTGTATACATATTAAAAACAACTATAAGTTATCTATAGAGCAATTCACGTTAAGAGCGGGACGTTGCGTAGATAGGGCTAAGTATTTCTTATGGACGATAGAAGCGCGCCGATGCCGCTTCTATCGTATCGAGAATGAATCGCATATCGGCAGTGTAATAGCAAGACGTGTCTGAAAGTTTTGGCAACACTGATCTGCATAAGCGAAACGTTCTGTTCTTAACGTGAAGTAAAGTAAAGGGTGATTCATTTAGAGTAGTGATGTTAGAAGAGAATATTCTCGAGAAAGAGAATATTCTCGGCCAGAAAATTCTCCCGAGAATATTCTCGGCAAAATTTTTCTATATTTTCAAAAACCGAAACAAAAATAAAAACTAGATACGGGTCAAATTATTATAATTTAAAAAATATGTAGGTATATTGTTTTTGCCAATCCCATGAACCACTAGTAAGGGTGTTGACAGTGTCAATATTTATTGTTTTGGTGCAATATTAACGTGCAAATTAGAATGGTGTTCATTTAAGCAGAGAAGAACAAGTTGAGGAAACTGAGTTTGTAGATAATTTAGCAACTTTAAAATATGGTGATGAGTTGGCTGAAATAATGGCAGATTTGGCACTTTATCGGTCTAAGGTAGTGTTGGAAAATTCTCGAGAATGAAAAATCGGAGAATATTCTCGATATGGAATTTTCTGAGAATGAACCTTATGACCCGCTTATGGATATTTTTAAAGATGAAATAGGGTATTAAAAATCATTAAATTATATACAAAATTATGAGACAAAACAACAGCGTTCTTTATATATATAAGAAAATACAAAAACAACAGAAAACAAAATTTATTTGACAAAAAAAATGAAATTTTCTTAACAGCAAAAAATACTGGAGTGGTGAGCTAATCTGAAAAAGATGAGGCCTCAGATTCAGAATCTATTTCTATCATTAGCTCATCCTGGTCATCTACATTCTGCATTTCAATGTACTGATGAGAAGTTGTGGGATTTTGTTATTCACTAGTCGCCAGCTCAGTCATGGATTGGTCTACGGTCTACGTTTAACTATTTTAAATTGTGAGCAATAAAAGTTACCTTATCAGCCCGTTCACCAGTAAGCCGGTTTCTTTTAGAGGAGTGAATAAAATCATAAGTACTGAAACTTTTTTCAGTCGATGCACTGGATGAAAGCATGCTTACCGTCATTGGACGAACCTAACAACTGTGTTGGCTGAAAAGCAGTTGATGAATGTTTCTGTTGATCCTTTTCAAATAATTGTCTCGCTCCCACTGGACATTTAACACATTTTACTAAATGTTTTGTCATTCTTGTTGCATTTTTCAAGAACTTATTGACTATCACAGAATTTGCAAAAGTACTTGTTTTACCTTGTACACTTTTAATTTTACAAATTCCATATATTCCTTTTAAAGCGAGCACCACACTCTCGCGAAGTTACTTCGGGAAAGTTCACCGAAGTTCGAAGTATCCATCACTACACACTCATTCTACTTCGCGAGGAACACATTCACGCCGATCGATAAGGACTTCGGTTCCTTTGACTTAGTCTCAAAAACCGCCACAGAATGCAAGTAGGCCGAGGCCCAGCAAAGTCGCATGAACAACCTGTCTACACTCTCGTACTCGCTGAACTTCGATCGACTTCGCGAGCGGTATAGTGAGCGTTTTAGGTTTTTTAGTAAATTATGCTTTACTTCGATCCGTTCTAAATATTTGCACGTTAATATAGCACCAAAACAATAAATACTGACACTAGGTTTGTTCCAACACGACCGAGAACCGTCACGAAACGGTAACGCTCCTGCGCAGTAAACAAAATCCGTTCCAACAAAAATATGATCGTCCTCGGATCGTCCTTCCCACTGTTCCAACAAGAATTGTGATCTTTTAGTGACGGTTTCGTGATGACCATTTCAGTAATTGGGCAATAGGGTTTTTCATTTATTGTCATTTGTTTCGAGCTTCTGTCATGTATCACATAATATTAATATATCTACGGCATACGTCTTTGGTTTTTATCATTGGATTACCGTCATCGGACGATAACTGGGCGATACGGTTACGAACATGCGCACAACAAGCGGTACAAGTAGTTCCGTGACGGTTTCTGGATCGTCCAAAAGTTCATGTTGGAACAAACCTACTGTAAACACCCTAGCTAGTGGTTCATGGGATTCCCCAGCCCCGGCTACTCAGATTTTCGGCGATTTGATTTAAAATCGCGTGAAAGCAAAAAAGCATTTCATGAGCGGAGTGGCAAGTAGGTGTTTGAGCTTCAAGAATAACAATGTCTGGGATGCAAAAAATATACTAGGTGAATTGGCAAAAACAATATGCCCGAGAATATTCTCGCTGAGAATTTTCTGGCCGAGAATATTCTCTTCTTACATCACTAGTCTAAGGAGGGATTTTTTGGAAAACCATACGTTGTAAAATCAATTGAAAAACTAGACTTAATCATATGGTGAAAAGGTACATGTTTCGGAACAAAATTAACTAAAATAGTAGTTGATATATTATTAAGCATGCTTTCATCCAGTGCAGCGACTGAAAGAAGTTTCAGTACTTATGTTTTTTTTTATCCACTCCTCTAAAAGAAACCGGCTCACTGCTGAACGGGCTCGTAAGGTAACTTTTATTGCTCAAAATTTAAAATTGTTAGACGTAGACCAATCCATGACTGAGCTGGCCACTCGTGAAAAACAAAATCCCACAACACATCAGTACATCGAAATGCAGGTTGTAGATGACTAGGATGAGCTAATGATAGAAATATATTCTGAATCTGAGGTCTCATCTTTTATCATACCACATCGATTATTTGCTGTTAAGAAGAAAATTTCATTTTTTTACCAAAGAAATTTTGTGTTTTTTGTATTTTTTTATATACAAAGAACACTGTTGTTTCGTCTCATAATTTTGTATATAAGATGATGATTTTTAAAATCCTATTTTTCATCTTCAACAATATTCTTAAGTGCGCCATGTGGTTCATTCTCAGAAAATTCTCCATATCGAGAATATTCTCGAGAATATTCTCCGATTTTTAATTCTCGAGAATTTTCCAACACTAATTTAGAGGTACTTTTTTTGGTGAGGATTTGTTGGGAGATCGTGCATGAATGGTATCACCTAAAGTTGGTTTCTTACTAGAAAGACTTAACTCGGTACAACTTCTAGAAATTATTTAGCTGTATTACGAAAATAGGCGTTCAATAAGGAATGAGTTTCGTGCGCTTAGAGCAAAAAAAAATGTTTTCCGATGAGGCCCGTTTTTGGCTTAATGAGGACATGAATTAACAAATGCCCGTATTTGGGTTGATGAGCAACCCAAAGAGGTTCAAGAGTTGCCAATACATTCAGAAAAAAACCACTGTTTGGTGTGGTTTATATGCCGGTGTCATCGTCAGTCCATGTCTTGGACCGGCCAGAATGTTATTGTGAATGGAGACCATTATCGCGTCATGATAACGGACTATTTGGTATCAGAAATTGAAGTTCGTAGTTTAAGTGATATTTGGTTCCAAAAATATGGCGCCAACTGCCATACATCCCGTGAAAGCATGGCTTTACAGAGAAAACGGTTCGGTGAGCAATTTATTTCACGCTTCGGACCAGTGACTTGGTCGCCTATATCCTGTGACATCACACGTCTAGTCGTTTTCTTCTGGGGCTACTTCAAGTCCAAAGTCTACATGAATAAACCAGCTACGATCGAGGTATTGGAGGCCAGTATTACTCGAGTCAATGGTCAAATACCAATCGAAAAGCTCGAACGCGTCATCGAGAATTTGAAAGAAATTATCTTTAAGAAGTAATTGTAAAGAATGGTTCTTTTTTATGACAATAAAGATTTTCAAATAAAATTCATTTTTTTCATTGTTTTTTCTTTTTTTAAAAAGTACCTCTAAATGAATCACCCTTTATAACAGTCTTAATACAAACTAGACGTAAATTACTTCATTAACTGATAGTTAGGAACCTAATAAAGTGATAAAATGGTACAAGTCAAAGTTTATTTTTTTACTTACACCACTATGGCTCTCACTATAAAATTATAAAAAATTCTAATTCTGAAGACCTTTAAAGTCAAATTATAATTGAGGTCATGAGAGCCAGAGTGACCTAACTGATAAGAACATTACTTTACATAATCAAAGAAAATGATCAGAAGCTAACAACGTCCGATTGTTTTAGTAATTGTATGTGGACCAAGAATCATTATTGGTCAACATACAATTACTAAAACAATCGGACATTGTTACCTTCTGATCATTTTCTTTGATTATGTATTTTCTTATCAGTTAGGCCACTCTGGCTCTCATGGCCTGAATTGTGAGTGAATAAAAATAGGTCACTTTGTTCTTACTTAACTAATAAAACAATTTACTCACTTTTGAACTAGAACTGGAGCTGTCTGAAAATAACGGAGACGTAGGATAATAGGATTTTTCTAAATGCTGTTTGGCAAGTTCTATTTCTTTCTTCTTAAGAGCAAAAACAACTTGAAACAAATCTCTCATAGCGATAACAACTTGACTTGCAGCCTTATCAGTCTTAATACCAAAGAAGCGATGGCCCGTATCAGGAGATCCAAAAATGTAACCAAACGCCCTAGAATCCGTCATATCTTGAGCGATGAAGGATATTTTATGAACTGGATGGTGGTATAGGGAATCCTAAAATAAAAATTGATCATAAAAAAGTAAAAATGAATTAACATTTTCATTTCGTTGCAAAACGAAACCAAAGCTTTCTTATATTTCAGTTCGTTCAGAGAGCACTAAAAGCACCCTAACCGGATTCAAAACTTGTTAGTTTATCATCGGAGAATGCATAAATATATCTGTATGTTTACTAATAACAGGTATTGAATGAAACAATTAATAAAATCAAAAACAAGCATAAACACTAATTACAACACCTGCTAATCAACTATACCTCCGATAGCCTATTGTTGCGAGAAAATGGTAGTTCTCCACAAGCGCAATATGATTCACACAAATTCAAATTAATTGGTTGGTAAATAATTCAAAACGAAAACAAAGGAAATATATAGGTAATAACATATAAAAGGTAAAAACTTACAATCAAAACATCAACGGCGAAATCAACACTATTTCGCGTGTGTATACACTCGAGGTCTGAAGGCATCTGTTTTTCTTATATCATAGGGGAAGAATTTCGGGTTCAAGTGGAACCCGCTCGACCGATCTCACATTCCTTAACCGCGATATCGATAAGAGGAACACATGGGTAGCGGAAAAGGGATGCTTTTCGAACTATTTTACACAACCAAATTAATTAATTTATGGGATTTCAAACAATATCTCTGAACAAACTAAAATAATTCAGGCTTACTAGCCTTGAATTGCAACTAACGAAATGGCCTGGGTGTCTTAGCGACATCTGCTAGAAACATGTCAAAGTTTTCAATTTAATAAAATATAAAATAATATTAAATTAAAAACCTTATTGGGATCATTTTTCTAGTTACACCTCCGTGGCTTCTAAAAATGCAAGCCAAACAGATGCCGAAGCAAGAGGATAAAAAAATTGATCAATTCTTCATACATAAATGATGTCAACCACATTTTACAACATACAATTACATATACCCAATACAAATATGTATTGACCATTCCAGGTCACGTGACTTTCGACACCGTTGCTGAGGGGCAAAAATTGTGTTTTTGGTGTTATTTTTGCTATTTTCTCGCTTTATTATAAAAAATCTGTGGTTTTAACTACAAAAATTTCAAATATTGGATATAGGACACCCTCGTAGGGGATGCAAAAACGCGGTATAATCAGAAAATCAGTTTTCTTGGCCCATATCGTCGTTCTGTTTACAGTGTATTGTGATTATAGTGATTTAAAACATTTTGGTCTTTAAATGCGGCTGGTATTATAAAAAAACTTACTTTATATCTTTTACCTTTACTGGAACACTTTCAAACTGAACAAAACGCTGGTATTTTAATCATATTCTTAAATTAAACAATGGTTTTCTACACTTAACCTAGTTTGTTTACAATATTTTGCCCATCAGTCGCTGTCAAATGACGTCACCCTGGAATGGTCTAGAACAGTACCCAATTTCTTTCACAAAAGGTTCATGTAGGTACACTTCGCGTCATAAAAAACTGGTACAACTCTTATAACCGAAAATCGCGTTTTTCAAGTTGTGTAAGTTGATCTTGTCACATCTGTCATTCTAATTTCTAGGGCAACGTTGTCAGTTCAACGAAAATATTATATCGAACCAACTAAAAGCATAAATATTCATCAGCTAAAAAGTGATAAATTTTCATCTTCGGCCAAGCTTTCCCAGGTTTCTTCCATGATGGGCAATTGTTAATAATAAAAATAATACCTATCTAAAAACTATACATTTTTAAACGTTATTTTTTTGTATTTAAGTTTAGTGCAATTCCGTTATCTGTGATAGCAACAACGAAGTGACTCACGAACCATTATTGTGTCCAGTCTGAACACAGGTTTACATTAGGAAAAAAAAGTCTAACAGTTTTATATGACGCGAAGTGTACAGTGAGCACATAAAGGTTAGAATAAGTTCATTTTTTCATGAAAGGGCAATTTTGGCATATATATCATAGTAGTGATGTCATCCATCAGAGAGTGATGACGTATCAATGATTTTTTAATGAAAATAGGGGTCGTGTGCTAGCTCATTTGAAAGGTAATTCAATTCTCTATATAGTGATATAAACATTAACATGATTATTTATATAGGGTGCCTGAAAAAAATTTTTTAAATTAAATTAATTGACACAAAAAGAAGAATGTATGTATTTTATGTAATTTAAAATGCATTTTATTGCTGTCAGAAAACAGAAAAAATGTTTTTTTTCGCAAATAAACATTGCTTTTCGCTTAAATTAAATGTTCAAACTGACAAGAGGCAGGTGGGTGGCAGCTGTAACATTGCATTTAAGCAAAAAACAATATTTATTTGTAAAATGAAACATTTTTCCTGTTTTCTGACAGCAGTAAAATCTATTCTGAATTAAATAAATAATCACATACATTCTTTTTTTTTGTCTCAATTAATTTCATTAAAATAATTTTTGAACACCCTCTATAAATCATGTTAATGCTTATATTAATTAATAGATAATTAAATAACCTTTCAAATGAGCTAGCACAAGACCCCTATTCTCATTTAAAAAATCCTTGATTACGTCATTACGCCCAAATGGATGATGTCACTAGTATGATGTATAGGCCAAAAAGTCATAATTTAAAAATAAAAATCGACCTATTTCGGGATTTATTTCCAAAATCTTCATGAAAAAATTAATTTATTACAATCTTTACGTGCTCACTGTATGTCAATTATAAAATTATAAACCAACTTGCAGCATATTGGCGATATTCAAACGAAAATTAATAAAACATTTAATCAACATTTAAAACACATTTTTTATTTAACACGTATTATTATCATGCAGGCAGTTAATGAATTCGTATACCTGGGAGTATTACTTGTCAACATAGTACCTACTTTAAAATCTTCAAAATAATTCGTAAGACATTTATAAAAATTGTGCATAAAGGCGGTAAAACTTACACCAGTTTTTTCATCTCTCAGGCGCAATCCATCTATTGCAATATTAATAGTGATCCTTTGTTTGTGTTCTCCAGCTGCTCTTATAGCCATTTTTAAATCAGACAAGGCCTCCTGACACATCCGATCTCCTCTTGCCTCAGACACTTCTAAAATTCCTATAAGCTTTGCTTTGAAACTCACCCCATCTCCCAAAAACCGAGTTGTCTCATTCTTATCTAAAAAATAATAATATGCTCAAATCAAACATTTCAATACAGAAAATCACCTGAACGGTTATACTAGTTTTAGTCAAAAATAAATAAAAAAACATGCAAATTGTAAAAATGATATTAGGTGAATCCCGATTTATATATTTTAGGTATGGAGTGCTGTGTGTACTACACATTTTTCATTTAATTGTTGTGACAATAGGTCATTTGTGTTTTTGATTTTTCGTAGCTTTGTTTTTATTAAATCTGCAAATAAATGCAAAGTAAAGTTAATCGTGATAGTTATTTAACATGTCAATTCTTGAAAATATCTGAGTGAGAGCAAAAACGACACAGAAGTCTGGAGACAAAAATAAAAAGTTAAGTACATAAAATTAGTCAGTACTTTAAAAATGATGAGTCATTGATGAAAAAACAAGTTAACCATGCTCTGCATGTGAATAATTAGTTCCTTAACTAAACGTAACAGTATAGCAGATGCAGCACCCAACGCTAGTGTATATCCAGAACAAGATAATTAATAGTAAAAATAAAACTTAATAATATTTTAGTTGAACAATGTTGTATCTTCACCCTATATTAATGATATATAGATATATTAAGGCTCTCACTATTTCATCCAGATTTAAACCCATAGAGCTTATCTACGCAGCACTAAAAAATTATGCTATGGAACACAAAATGTAGATTTCACTTTTAATTCTATTCAAAACTTGTTGGATGAGTTCTTTGAAATATTTTCCGTAGGAGAGTGGAAAAAATTGACAAAGAGAAAATTATTGAGGATGATTTCATTTCAAAGGAACCAATATGACCTCAGAATCATTTCAAAGGAACCTCAGACACAGATGACACTGATGAGGATTTCATTTGATTATATTATTTTGATTTGAATATTGAATATTTTTTATATTTTGACAACAGAATCCGATTTGGATATTGAAATGTTAGTAAAATCATTTTTTTTTGTAAAATTGTGGCTTAGTTCCCATCAAAACTAGGTAATTAGATTTCTGATATTGTAATTAACAATTTGTGATGGGTCTTAGGATTAACCCTTAACTACAGAGATCTGGTATTTCTTACTGATGGGCAGTCCCAAAACACAGATTTTGTGGTAACCCCACCACTTACAATTTCATGTGTCACTGTACCTCTCAGGCAGTTTGTTAAACAGTGCTAGTCAAAGCAGGTAGTGTATATTGTGAATATTTTCTTTTGTAGCACACATCAAAAATCTTAACCAGTAAAAATTTAATATTTTAATTAATTTTTAATTTAATTACATAATTATGTTTTTAGTACTAAAAAATTTATACTTGTAAATGTGAAGCGTTTATATTTTTTTGTTTTTAGGGAAATAAATGGACTGTGGAAGCGAAATACTGAGCAGTGAGTCTCACCTTGTAAAGTTTGCAGATGATGCAAACTTATTAACATTAGCATCAACGTTTGAGGATCTTCCTGAGTATTTCTTCCGATCACTTAAAAACAGCTCAGAATTGGTTCTTAAAAAATAAATTGGATTTAAATACCGAGAAAACTGTGTTTGTTTTCACACAAAGCAAAATAATCAGATAATTCCAGAGGAGATTGAGTTGGATGATCAAACTGTTGTATTATCAACAAATACAAAATTCTTGGGTATTTACATAGATCAACATCTGAATGGGTCAGATCATTTGGGTGTTGTTCGCAAAATAATCAACACGGTATGTTATTCATTACAAGTAGTGTCTATTTGAATTTACAACACCTTAAGACAGTTTATTTTGCAAACATCTACTCAGTGCTCAGATATGGTATTATTTTCTGGGGCGGAGAAACTGATGTTGATAGAGTATTCATTGCTCAGAAGAGAGCAATAAGAACAATGCTCAAGATAAAAGCTCGAAGGACCTGTAGGGGAAAATTTAAGGAGTTAGGATTATTAACGGTGGCAGGGCTTTATATATATGAGTGTTTACTTTTCCTGTTCAAGAATAGGGATAGGTTTACACATTCTGAGCCAAAACACAGCATACCCACTAGGTATGTATGGCTCAATTTCCCTATACATAGGCTAGTCGCAACAGAGAGAGGACCTACATGTTCATGTATAAAATTTTTTAACAAATTACCTGTTGGAATTAAATTGCAACAGAATTTTAATATATTTAGAACTGAAATAAAAATCATTTTATTGGATTTAGAACTGTATTCTGTGTATAAGTTTTAAATCACACATTTTAACTTTTAACTCATAGTAGTTGTAATTCTAATTTTGTATGTATATTAGACACTTATTCAATTGTGGCAATTTGCTATAAGTGTGTTGTTTATAATTTTTTTAATAAAAGATATTTTGAATTTGAATTGAAGTCAGCCTGGACCTTCAAAGAGGATTAAATTTGGAGGTTTTAAAGGAAAGAAAAGGGAGAAAAATTTAATGGAAACTTTGCAAAACTGGTATAAGGAAATTGATTCAGGCATAAGGTGATGTGACTCAGATGCAGAGTATTTACCAAAAAAGAAAGAAAAACCAATCATATTTGCATAATGTGCAAGACTCCGATATGTTTACAATGCACGGAAAGAGTTTGCAAGGAATGTGTGTGTCTTCACAAAAAGGGGATTGCATTAGATAAACTTTAGAACATAGGCGTAACCAGGGGGTGGTTTTGGGGGTTATAACCCCCCATTTGGATGTACTTTGAGCTCTATACGCTTAACACCATTATTATTCCATACCCCCAGAGTTCTTCAAGTAGACGTAACACTCCCCCCCCCTTAGAATCATCCTGGTTACACCTCTGCTTTACAAGGAAGGTGCCACTTAATTTTTTTGACAATTTTACCTCTTGAAGATTTTTCTGATGGATGTATTGATTTTTGTAAATGCTATTTAATGTTTCTTTTGTGATTCTATGTTACGATTTTGTCAAATTTTTGTTCATAGATTATTCATTTAAAATTATCGTTTATAGATTATTCTTTATAAACCTTGTATTATATTATTTAAATCACTCATTTCACCAGTTTTCACATATCTAGAGACTCCAAAAAAATATGTAATGCATAATTTTTTTATAACTTTATATTTGGCTCTATTTTATAATGACTAATAAAGACAATGTAATATTTACATAATTGACATTAGTAATATAAGATGATCTCGAATAGGAGAATGTCGAGTATTTTATTAAAGCAGAGCAGATAAAAAAGTGAATATGCAGTAGGTGTGATGGAGAACAATATTATATTTAAGAGGCATTTGCAAAATAGTTGAAGTTGTATGTATTCAACAATTTCATGCAGAAATATCCACTCAATGGTCAGTCTGTGAGTGTCACTTTTTCAGATGAAATGTACTTACATTTTAAAGGACTTGTCTTTTTTCTTAAAGTTTGCATTTTTTAACAAAAAACGAGCTACTTATAATAAATTAAAAAACTGATTTGACCAGCTGGTATCCACAAATCACAAGTTATCACATCTAATTGACTTTCCATAGTGTTCATCCTCTTTTACTTGCTTTCTTCAACTTGTTTTAATTTCCACTATTGTAAATTATTTTTAGTTTATATCGCATAGTACTAAATTGCACAATCTTCATATTGATTGAAATAATCCATTGATCTACCCACACTCAGGGGTGTAGCATAGGGATGTTAAGTTTGCAAACCCTGGAGCATGCTCAGAGGACAGTTAACTTTATCGATTCAAAATTAAATACAATTTCGCCTGTAATTTATACAAATAAGAGTATTTACTGAAATATATCAGAACTTTTTTAATTAAACTATTGTGTAAACTACAATCTAAGAAGCTTTTGATTGGCTTCTTAATAAATAAATAGGAAAAATGTTGTGTACAATACCGTTTTCTGAATCAATCATTTCTCCATTCATACTTAAACAATTGTTACTTTAGTATTTTTAGAAATGTTCAAAATTATTTTTAGGTTTTCGGAAATAATGACATTTCAAAATGTAAATAAATAAATAACAGTACTACCAACAATTTGGAAAATATACATTTAAATATTCTATAAAAAATATGAATTCTAAATAATTAAACATATAATCATATTTTATATATTTTCATCTATTTAAATCCATTAAAGTATATAATTTTGAATCAAATTTTATTGTATTATGCACTTTAAAAAACTAGATCAAATATTACCTCTGGAGAGGCCTAGAAAAAAAGAAGACCCGTGTTCCTTCAGTTTTTAGCATAGACATAATAAAGATAGACTAGGTAAGATATGGGTCACCCTGTGCATCGATAACGCCGAGATCAAGGACGTCATTGGTCAATATTCAATTTGAGTGGTCTAGCCATCTTTGTCTGTCATGTGCACGGGATCGCTTGGTTAAAAGAGATCGATGATCACCAATCGACTGCTCACGCGTTACGCTATTTTGCTGAGTATGCCCTGTCTATCCTTATTATGTCTATGGTTATTGACGTTCATTAAGATAGGTTAGATCTGATGTGTTGTTTTTGTTTTGTTTTTTGTCGTTTTTTGTTACTATTGTTATAATGTTAAATAGTAGTTAAATAATAGTAAATAAACATTTTTTGTAAAGCATAAAAATAAAAGTACTGAAATTTAACTTTAATTATTAATTATAAACATATAGCTCATAAAATATTGAAATATGACCGAACCCATACATTTGAATACTAGAGCTAGCACCAAAAAAGAACTATTTTTTTATCATAACTATTTAACAGGCCTCATTAAAGCTTTAGAAGGTGAATATACAGTAATAGATTTAAGAAACGAGAGCAGTATTGCAGGAAGAATCTCAAGAGTTGATGGATTTATGAATATTGATATGGATGATGTAATATTTCGGGATGCCCTAGGTAAAGTTCTGTTTATCGTTTGTATGTACATATTTATATAAAATGGTCGATTTTCAGTTAAATTCCATTATACCCACAGCGATATAATATACTATGTCGCTACACGGTATATTTCGGGGTGCCCTATGTAACATTCTGTTTATCGTTTGTGTGTATATAAAATAGTTGATTTTCAGTTAAATTCTATTGTACCCACAGGGATATAATATACTATGTCGGTACACTAGAATTTAAGCCTGTAACAAGTGTAACGCATGGGGAGCTTTACTATAATATTATATCATATCTCATATTATATTGCAGAAATATCGCTCACTATAGTAATGAGTGGGCCTGCATACATGGAACCATAATGTATATTTTTATGTGTTCGATATATTACAGTACAGTAGAACCTCGATTATCCGTCAGGGCACCGGACCAAGGGTATGATGGATAATTGAAAAGACGGTTAACAGAACATTAAAAAATTAAAAATTCATAGTACAACTCTGAAATTTCATTTGTATGTTTTGTTTGACAATATAAGAGGGATTTGTGTTCGTACAATC